>NC_054080.1:20280391-20599725 GCF_017639655.2 Falco naumanni
GGGGAAGGGAGTAGAGGGGAGGAGATGAGATATTTGCTCTACTGCCTAGCTGTTCAAAATATCTGAAACATTTTATCTCTCAGAATTATGTATTCCCAGCAGGAACAGGACTTGAGAGAATACTGTAAGGGAAAAAGAGAGTTGGCGTCAGAAATTAAATCCAGTTCTGTATGTTCCAAATACTAGTAGTGATTTATGTCACCTATCTTTATCAATCTTAAAAAAAGATGCGTTCAATCCGAGCTTGTGATTTAGATTTTCTTGGTAGATTTTGGAAAGTAAGCAGAACTTCAAAGGAACGATTCCTTTTATTATAAACTGGATATCTAGGAGAATTAGGATTGATTGTTTACTAGAGCTTCTCTTTTTGCTTCCATTTACTTTCAAGGAAATCTACATGACTATGTTATATTAGATCCTTCACTTTTAAATGTTTAACATTCAATGATCTGAAGCCAAGGTGAAGTACTTAGCATCTGGCAGGAGTCTGAGCTGCTCAGAAACTTCCTATGCTGTCAGAACTATAAGCAGAGCTGTTATCCCATGAAATACTACAGATCTTTCACCTCTGTTGAGAATTTTCTGGGACTTCTTTGGTGGGCAAGTACAAAAACAATCTTGTAATTTTCAAGCATTGTCTCCTTTGATTATAAAACAACTAAGTCAGACACAAGTTGCATATGTGCAATTCTTACTACTCAGGCATTTGAAAAAAAAAAAAAAAAGCAAACTTGATATTCTACAGTCTATTGCTCACAGAATTGTTCTCATGGGGATCAAGCATTAAACATACTACTGGTTGCAACGTGTAACTGAGGAACAAACTGGAAGCAGTTGAAATGTCCTCTGCTCATTTCAGATAAGCTTGATATTGCTTGTTATAACAAAGTTCCTTAGTATGATGTGGTTAAACTGATTGTATATTGTTTAAAGACAGGAAGCAAAACAAAATCCTAAACTTCAACCACATCCATTCACAGTCTGAAGTATTCCCTGTATTGTGTTTGCAGAACCAAAAGATATTACATAACCCACATACTGTAGGCATTTAGTTCCTATTAAATTACCAGCGAAGATTCCAGAGCATCTAACTGTACAGAAAAATATTTCACTAGTTACTGATGTACCTTATACACCTGGGATGACAAACCATTTACAGACAATATAATCAGAGAAGTGGGCCTTAGAAGTAACTAAAAGGGAAATCCTTGCTGTTGATGCCTCCTAGCCTAATAAAAAAAAAAAAAAAAAGAAAAAAGGACTCTAATAAACTGAAGAGGAGGACAAGAAATTAAAGACAGACATGTAAGACCTTAGAAACCTGTGTCCCAGCTAAATAATTACCTGTGATGAGAACAGTTCAAGTCACCTTTTTATATATAGTAGCATATAAATGTAATCTTGTAACTTGGGGACATATATAGTAGCATATAAATGTAATCTTGTAACTTGGGGACAACGATACTTTTCTTAAATCAGACTGTAACTGGCATATGAAATGGATGATCTAAGGGTGGGATCAAGAAAAATAATTTTGTGATGTGATGAAAACGATTAGCAGTAAGTAGGATTACATGTCCAAGGAGCAGTTGTAGAATAACATATCTTTTTATTTGCCTGCAGAATAAGAACTACTGTAGAAAAAGTGAGACATAGCAAGTGAGATCTTCTGAAATTCTGTTGTCTGAAAGTTATAATTTTGGATGGGTAAAACCTTACAATGGGAGGTAATAGATTTGCTCCTGATCTGTCACTAACCTGCAGAAATGTGAACAAATATACCTCTGTGGCTTTGTTTTCCCACTAAAGATATTGATGCTTCTTGTATAAAAGCACTTTAAGAGAGAGTTTACTATTAGGTGAAAGCTAATTAGGTCCTTTTCCTTAGAAGGAGATATGACAGGCCTTCCTGGGACTTATTTTTACAACTTACAGAAAGTTTTGTCTTTGATGGTAAAAATGAAACAAGAAGTTGAAACAGGGTATTCCTTTTGGTTCATTTGTCCTTCCTGGCCCTCATTCATTATTAAAAGAACAGGACTGTACAGTTGAAAAATATTGTTTCTTGTGGCTGGCATTTTCAGATTTCTTTTGAAGATGTTGAGCCAACTCAAGGCAATGCACTGTAAATGCAAAGTCCATTTATTTCCTCACTACCAACAAAATTTAACACTATCTTGCTCCTCTTTGTTCTCTTGAACAACAAAGAAGTCAATTATTTCCAAAGAACAGCTATGGGCTGACTGCATCGGTTTTATCTATAGTCTAGTACTTTGAATGCAGAAGGAACTTTATTGTGATCACATTGATTTAGTTTTCAATGTTCAGTGGAGTGTCTGTAAAACACTCTAGCTGAGGAATAAACATAAAACAATTAAACCAAATACTTAAATTTTGTGTGTCTCTTTGTAACAGTGTAAAGTGCTGTCATACTAATACACCAGTCATTTGTATTTCTTGATCAACCTGTGCTAGCAAGTGAGAGTGAAGCACTTTCACTAAATTGCTTCCTTGCAAAGTTTCATCATTTCTTCTCTCTTGCAGATGTGTGGGAAGTACTCAAGGCACCTGACATAATTAAACCAGCTGAAAGTAGTATGAATTGTTCATACTGCTCCTGAGTGTGGCTGTATTATAGCCGTGCCACCCCTAGTTAGTCACCTATACTACGGTCAGAATATGACTGCCTATACCATGCAAGCAATGAGGGAAGAAAGTTGTTAGGGAAGCAAAACCTGTTCATTTTCAGAAAAGCCAGCAGTTGTAACTAATGAAAATATTCAGCCTGATGTCTGTTAGATTAAGGAGTTTAAACACTTATCTGGGAGTTCACCTTTCTCAACAGGAACACACGACGAGCTGCAGTGTCCATCTGCCTAGAAACCAGCAGAAATTAAAAACACAAGAGAAGGAGGAGGATGGGAAAAGCAAATATAGGCTGAAATAACACTGGGGAAAATAATGTCACATTATACTTCAATGTGAAATGTCTGTGCCAAGAAAGCCAGTCTCTTAGGGAAGCAGAATCATGACTCTGAAGATAACATGAGGTTTTGACCCTATATCAGACCAGTTTTACCTCCAGTTTGAGAAGAAAAAAATCACAGTAGAGAGGATAGTTTGTTCTGTCATATTATCTACTTCAAGTGCTAAATGAGACTGTAATAAAGTCAGAAACCACCACCCTGAATAAAAAACAACATTTCGAGAGACGCATTCTATAGTGGACTTGTCTGTGTGATTAGATCTCCTACAGCATATCTTAGCTCATGACATTCAATAAGAAATACCATTTACTATTGCTGCCTTTGTGTTTATTATGCCTGGGTAATAAGTCAACGGCTGTTGAGAGATCTTTCTTACTGTTACTTTTGAAGCTTAAATTCTGCTGTTGGCATGTTGAGATTCTGGTATGTATTTCAGATTCTTATTTTTAGCCTAGGCTTTTGGTTTTGTCGCTGTTACTTCACATTAATAGCGCTGTGGAAGAATACTTTGAAGTCTTTAAATTAAGTGTACTGCAGTAATCAGTTTTGGGGCCACCCATGTCTCTGGATTCCCCAGGCATCTCCCAGTGCATCGTCCTTGCCATGAAAATACGCACGGCACACCAGAAGATGGGCCTTAGCTGCATCACTCCTCCTGGGATCCAGCCAGCTTTCCAGGGATCCTACTTGTAGTGCTTCTCTCTGTGAGACTGTGAGCAATACTGACTTTGTCAACTTGTGTTTGTTTATACCAGTAGCATAAGTGTGCCATAAAAGCAAAAAAAAGTTTTATGTTGGTGGAAGGCATGAATGCAAGCTGCTTATTGATGGATCTTAGTTTTTATGCTAACTTGGCCTTGATGCTGTATAATCCCTTTGTGTCACTTCCTTTTGCTCTTTTTTAATATGGTTCTTTGTCATTTCTACCTGGCTAACCATCCCGGTATCTCAGAAAGGGTTAGACAGTAGTATGAAGGTAACTAGTTCCAGAAACAATGTCCTTTCCTGGATGCACTTCCAAATAACCTCTCCACTGAATTAACAGAATATATGCATACGGTGAATAAGTTATAAGACATGTCATCTGTAAGTTAGTTGCATCTTGGCACTGCCTGTGTTATAACCAATATCATTGCATGAAATTTTAAACACCCACAAGCTTAAAAGTTTATGTATTTTCTTGTCTGTCTTCCTCTCCTGACTTTCCCAGGCATCCCACAGTAATGAAACAGGAGGGAACTTTTCGGCTACAGTCCTGTAATCTGTATTGTAGTTGCCACTCATCTTTTACTCTTAAGAATACCCAGTATGCTGAGTGTGAGAAGTTCAATAGCTGCATCACTCTGCACAGATAAACAAATCACTTTGCAGTGAACATATAGTCAAGAAACAGTTTTATATATTGAAGCATCCTAACATTTTATTAGTGAAAGGGGAGTTTACTTAATGTAATTAATTTATTAAAAGTAAATGCTTTAGAAACCAAGACAGTCAGTACATGAAGCCTTCAGTTTAGTGCAGCTCAATAGATACAGACTTTGCTTAGGAATTCACCCTCTTAAAATGTAATTTACACTTTTTTTTTTCTTTCTTTTTTTTTTTTTTTTTTTTTTTTAGTAAGTGTATTTAAATAAGCATATAGAAATCTCTGCTCAGATTTATCCAGCCTTTTTTCTATGGAATAATATTAGAGATTTCTGACTGAAATTGATTGGCAACTATAACTGAAAACCTAAAAGGGAAAAAAAAGCTCTGTGTATAGAAGTATAATTCCTTTACAATCATCCTTAACACCTGCAGAAAGTAGATGACATTGCATTAATTCAGGAGCGCTGGGGTTTCAAGATGAGCTGCTCCTCTGCCTTCTTTGTCAGAATTAGAGGTGATATAATTAGTCTAGGAGCAAATTTCTATATCCTGCCAGTAGTTTATCCATGAAATGGGAATTTACAAATGTCAGATTTACAAAGATTTCAATGTGTCAAAACAAAGCAGTGAAAGAACTAATCAAATTTAGCTAACTATAAAACTGATATAGCAATCTTATACAAAAATCACCTGATAAAAAAGCAAGGCAAGACTATATACATGATTGGAACTAACAAAAATTCATAGAGAATGGATACTTATTCATCTTTGGGTATATCATGCAATCTCTATGCTTCATGGTATGGTAAAATTCATTTGATAAACTGAATGCTACAGAAGAAAATGTCAAATTAATCAAATATGTTTTAAAAATGTCTTCATATTGGTTCATGTATGCAGACATTTATCTTAATACTCAGAACTTTTTTTTTGTCCTACAGTGATGCATTAACTTCCATCACCAACATATGGCTTTATGGCTTACAAAATAAGATTATTTTTTTTTTCCAGCTGAACTCAAACACCGACAATGAATTCAATGACACCAAGTGCTCCTATTGCACTTGCCTGGCACAGTGTATTTTTGGGACGCTTTCCATCATGTTTAAGGAATCCACTGCTAGAATTCTCTATCGTAATAAGCTGGATTCTGTAACGATCCCCTAATAACATAAATTAAAGATTTCAATCCATTGTGGAAGTTCTAGCTAATATTCTGGGCGTTCAGATGATAGAATTTACACAAATATTAAAAAGAGTGTACAACATTGTACAAATGGGAAGTCATAGTTAGAAATTAATGAAGTGTTCAACCTAAGTGAGGAAATGCTCCTTTTCATTGTGTTCATCTTAGAAAAAGTGTAAATCTGCTCCTATCCTACTTGTACACATCAAGAATGAAATATTCAACATGTACTGCACTTTCATTCATAAATGGTTGAGGATGGTGCCTTCTTTACAAACTACCCAGTCACCTGTTTTCCTTGGCATGTAAGTATTTCCACTGAGTACACACTTTCTGTTACGGCAAAACGTTCTAACAGATAGGTAATCTGAAGTCAATATGACTACTCGTGCTCACTTATTTTGTTAGATTAGAATTTAAACAAATAGAGTCGGAAAAAAACCCTGTTTTTCAGGTGTTTGCTTTGGATCAGTGCCTGAGACCATGTGCTTTTCCTAGCAAAAAATATACACACCTCAGAGGACAGAATTAAGATGTCTAGGGAGAAGCTAAAATCAGAATTGGTGCTGAAAATTGGCTTTTGTGAACCTGTCAGGATTTAATATGACACTAACAGTTTTTTCATTTAATAATAAATACATTCACAGAAATACTGGTAGGGTGCTTGCAGCTGAGATCCATACTCACTCCTTTTTCTGCCTTCCTTGAAAGTTTCGGCTCCAGTTGATAGTGTTAATGCAACAACTTACAGGAGTCTGTTTCAAGTGAGAGTACCTCTGTCAATAGGAGACAGCTGTGACAACTGCTAGCAGCAAAGTTCTCTTTGAAAAGACAGCCAGTAACCAGGCACTTTAATTAATGAGTCTTAGATAATCTCTGCCTCAGGTAAGATACCCCTGTGTTGCTGGGGCATTTCTGAGCAGAAAAGGAAAAAAAATGCAAACTTGACTCTAATAATTTTTTATTCTTTAAACACTAAGAATTAGGCTTCATGCTGCCGTTATGAGGCCGCTTTAGTAAGAGTCATTTCTGATCACTTTCCTACACGGAACTAGATGGATTTTAACATGCTAGCAATTCTAATTCTGATCCTCCTTGATTTTAATTGCTTTTTGATGTTGTCAGTTGTCATTCTTTTGGAACATTTGAAGCTTGATATGGATACTTTGGACACTTTTCTGACATGTTTTCATTTGCCTTTTCCTCAGCAGTGCCAATTTTTAGCCATAGTGCTAGCTAAATGCTTCCCTTTTCCCCCATGTTTATTCTTAGAAATTATAGAACACCTTGTGTTCTGCACTAGTGCCTAGGTTTTTCAACAGCTACAGATTTACTTAACTTTTCCTAATGTCAATATAATGTGGTATATTATGTCTACTGTCACTACAAGATCTTTCTTCTATCTATTCTGTAGGCTTGGATCAGGATGATGAAGATTAAATTACTCTGAAGGGAATTATTTGACAATAAATTCCCATAAAACATATTTTTTATTTACCTGTGCAATATAAACCTCTTGCCTTGTAGCTATCACACAGACTTTCATTGTTCCCAGTACATTGCTTTAGATCAGACCTCTTTAGTGTTTTTAACTGTTCGTGTTCTAATAGACCACAGT
The DNA here is from genome assembly GCF_017639655.2 of Falco naumanni. Classification (NCBI taxonomy): domain Eukaryota; kingdom Metazoa; phylum Chordata; class Aves; order Falconiformes; family Falconidae; genus Falco; species Falco naumanni. The sequence continues at coordinate 20,287,551 of NC_054080.1, forward strand.
GTTTTGGGATGTGATAAATCTAACTTTTGTGTTGTTACATTTTGTTGTATATAACAGTTAAGTACTATTTTACTGTTAAACAACAAATATTCCTACTGATAATAATAGTAATTTGCAACATGGCAGTAGTTACGGCTTTGTGTGAGATCATGACCTATTAACCTATCTGGATGGTCCTATCCCAAAGGAATTTTGTGGTGAGCCCTAAATATCCATTACATCAGGAATAGGTATGTCTCTCAGGAATATTTTTGTGTCCATTAAGTTGTTCGCATTCAGAGCACAATACTCCACCCCCTTCACACGATGAGATAACCTGGTCAAGACACAGAGGAAGGGATCAGAAACAAAGGTCATGATATCGCTGCTCTCACTTACCCATGCCTTCAAAAGTAAATGGATATTTAAAGATTAATGAAATTAATCCACCTTTGCAATACTGGCTGAGGCAATCAGTGCCTGCCATTCCAACAGCTGAAGAATTTAACTTAGTGTGGTGGGTTCACCTTGGCTGGCCACCAGGTGCCCACCAAGGCACTTTATCATTCTCCCTCCATTAAGAGGGCAGGGGGAGAAAATATAATGAAAACCTCATAGTTTGAGATAAGGACAAGAAGATTGCTTACCAGTTACCATTATAGGCAAACCAGGCTCAACTTGCAGGAATTAATTTAATTTATTACCAACTACTTTTAACAGAGCAAGACAGTGAGAAAACAACCTTCCCCCCACCCCTCCATTCTTCCCAGGTTCAGCTTCGCTCCCAGCTCTTCTACCTCCTTCCCTCCAGGCATGCAGTGGGATGGGGAATGGGAACTGTAGTCAGTTTATAACACTTCAGCTCTGCTGCCCCTTCTTCCTCGCACTATTCCCCTGCTTCAGGGTGGTGTTCCTCCCACAGGATGCAGTCCTTCCTGAACTTCACCAATATGGGTCTTTTCCACAAGCTGTAGTTCAAGAACTGCTCCAGTGTGGGTCCTTTCTACAGGGTATAGTCTTTCGGAGACAGCCTGCTCCAGTGCGGTTCCCATGCAGGTCACAGCTCCTGCCAGGAGCCTGCTCTGGTGTGGGCTCTCCATGGACCCAGGCAGCTTCCTCCAGGGCAAGTCCACCTGCTGCAGCATGGGGTCCTCCTTCACAGGCTGCAGAGAGGATATGTGCTCCACCATAGTCCTCCATGGGTGGCACGGGGACAGACTGCATCACCATGGTCTTCTCCACAGGCTGCAGAGGAATCTAGTCTGGTGCCTGAAGCCTGTCCTGCCCCTTCTTCTTCAGTGACCTTGGTGCCTGCAGGGCTGTTTCTGTCAATTTTTCTCACTCCTCTCTCACAGCTGTTTTGCAGCAGTTTTGACTCTTAAATACGTTTTTGCAGAGGAGCTACCAATATTGCTGGTGGTGTCAAATTTGGCCAAGGATGGGTCTTTCTTGGAGCTGGCTGGAACCAGTACTGTCCCACATGGCGAGTGTGTCTCCTCACAGAAGCCACCTCTGCAGCCCCCCTCTGCTACCAAAACCTTGCCATGTAAACCCAATATACTCAGTGAAGGTGTATTTAAGAGATCTGGATCTACTTGCTGCTTGTCAGCTCATACTGCTTCTGGACTTGTACTGTAAACCAGATGAAAATGATCTGGATTCAAAATTATCTTGTATTGACAGACTTGTACTACTGATACTGCATATTGACTTGAAAATATTTTTTCATGATGATACAAGTTAGTAACTTCAAACCAGTTTTGCTGGGATGGATGGAGTTTAAACACAGTGGTAACGTTTCCTTTTCAAAACAAACATACTAAGCACATTTCTTCTAATTTGTTAGAAAGGTTACATTACTTTTCTGTTAAACAGCTCTTTGAAAAGACTATTTAGTAGAAAAATGCTTTGTTGTCCTGGACCTTCATGCTTTCAGTGACCTTGGTATTGTTGTATCATGTGAAGGAATTTGCTGACTCACCTTTTTGGCAAGGGCTACCTATCAACCTAGGTCATGGCTTTAGGAATTTTGGATCAAGTGCCTCCTGTTACTGAATTTTATGACAAAGTTCATACTGTTAAATGTGTTAATACTTTCAAAATAAAAATGTTAATTAGTTTAGCTTGTACGTATTTTGCTTTTTCTGTCTGCGTTCAGGAAAAAGTGAGAGGCAGGTTTCCTGAATTTCTCCTGAAAAAGAAGAAAACAGTAGAATGTTGTGGTCATGATCTAGTACTGATAATATAATTAAGGTTTTTCATGTTTTCTAGAAAACTATAGGAACCAGGTCTTTTTAGTAACAGAAGGTTCTTTAGGTACCCAAATACCTGCTGGAAAAAAATGGATGTAGATAGTCCGTGAAAGTTTTGAAATGTATGGTGCATAAGTTCTTTTAGAAGGTGAAAATTTCTTGACTAACAGCTCGTTTAGCAGGAGAAGAAAGAAGGCTCAGAAAAAAAAAAAAAAATTTCCAGGAAAAAAAGGTTGTGAGAGATGTAGAATAAGGATTAAAGATTTAAAAAGTAATGGTCTGCCGAGTACTTTTCTCATTAAAAGTAAAACCAAAGCATAGAGTTGTTGGGAGAACAATGTTCTACAGAAGATTAATTTAAATACCCAACAGCGGTTCTGAAATCTCCATTTTTTTAAGGCACCTGTGAAACAAAAAAAGCACTTGTGAATACATCAGGACATCTTTATTCAACTGATTTTCAAAAATAACAACACAATGGAAATATGTATGTCCACAGATGAGTTTAAGTAATGGCACATGCATGTGGGTATTAAAGCAGGAAGGTAAGATATATTGACTTTCTGTTATGAAGAAATAGAAAAAGCAGTGAAAAAATGCTGCACCAGGAGAGAAAAGGAAGTCAGAGGAAATCTAAGGTTAAGTGTATAAAAGTGAGGAAAAGTAAATTCTTCCTGATCCAAACATACAGGAATAAGTGCCTTTTCTTTAAATTGATTTACAAAAATGCCAAATATTAAGTATATAATTAACAAAAATAAAAACAAAAAAAATAGTACCATTTAGAGCAAGGGAAATCAGACTTAAGAACCTGTAAAAAAGCCAAAGGGGCTCCACTGGTGGCCTATGATAAAATTTCTGTTGAAGTACTGGAATAAGAAAGGGTGGTTCTTCAGAAAAATAGATCTACCAGCACAGAATCAATAACTGAAAACACTCTGAAAGAAATTACTGAAGAAACAATTTTCTGATGTCTACCAAGTCTTACAAAAATCCATGGAGGTGTTGTCATAGATGACTTCCCTTAAAACCTTCGTTGATAGGACAGGAGGATTAACCAACCAATAAAAAGATTATTTTGAAATAATGTACATGAAGCTTTTGAAAACTGTAAAGAAAAAAAGAAGTGTGGCCTAGAGATGCTATATAAAGAAAACTTGCTTTTAGAGAATGACTGAGTCTTACTTGAATTGTGATTGGGGGAATTCCAAGTAGGACCTAAGCCTGATTCTGATTTTCCACTGGCAAATCTGATGACAGAATTACAATTCTAGCTTTATCAAATTTTTGTATGTGATACCATGGGGGAAGCATTGCAATATTTTGGAAGTAAATGTTAAAAATGAAAGATCTTGACACAGAAGCATGGCTGCTCAGGTAGATACTTTTCCAAAGAATGAGAAATCAAATGCGAAAAATACTCTATGAGGATATCTGAGTGAACAGAATCCAAAGGCAAAATAAATATATATATCAAAAGCATGGTGATGCTGAAGAAGCAGTAAATATTATTTTGGAGATACTGCATTAAGAATGCTGTTTAAGGTACAAGAGAGAGTTCTGCTTGAAAAGAAAGATATGATCTAAGTATTGGTTCAGAAGGTTTCAAACAAACTGAGAGTCTAGCTGAGCATTAAACGATGACATATTTCAATATTTCATGCTATTTTTATGTATCTCTTGTGTTTCTCTAAGTAAAAAAAACCCTGACCTGTCTCTCTGAACACTTTTATACTTATATGACTGATGAATGGTTGTAGTAGTTTTTGATAATAAGACTAGTCTATCCTAATTTATTTGATATTCTGATTAGCAATTATCTCTTGTCACATAAAATTTCCACAAACAAAGGGAAATCACTTGAGTTTTAATGCACTATAAGCATCACTACATCCATTTAAAATGGAAGACTTCAAAGGAAACATTTACATTTGAAAAGGACACAGCTTTCTCATTTCCCTATAGCAGATCACAATCTCAAGTTAGGTATCATATATAGAAAAATAACATATAAAAAAATGTGGAGCATTCAAAGAGAGTATTTACAGAATCTGTTTTCCATGGCTTACATTATACCTTTTTTCACATCAGGCTTTCTAACTGGGAGACTGTGCCAGGACTTCTCATCTCATATTAGTTTTTATACATTTACTTAGGTACTTCTCCAGGAATTTACAAAGGGTATACTAAAACTAATTTTATTGTAGGGCATTATTGGTTTTGTTTTTCTGCATTCTCCTATCCTTCACCCATGGCTTGTGTCTGTTCAGTTTCAATCTCCCATTTCACTCTTTGTTTTACTTGTAAGTTTAGCGTAACCAATGTTCTTCATAGCCTTGCTGCAGTCACACAAACAACTGAAATTTGGAAATTATTCCAGATAATTACTTCTGCAAAACAGTATCTTTGCCAAGTTTTTTCACTCTATAAAGAGCCAAATAGAAAGAGTGGAGTGTCTATTTCAGTTACCATTGTTTCAGCTTTTAAATAAAGTGATTTGATATGAAACTGTATGCATCAGAAACAAGAAAATACAGTTAAATAGAACGTTTTGCACACATTCCTGTTTCAGTGATGTTTTCCAGGCCATTATCTTTTGTTGTTTAACATATCTGTCAGCTTTTTTCCTATCCCTTTAATCACATGCTGTTTACTTGCCGGAGTCACAGATACAGCTTTATATTGCACCACTCCTGCTCACCAAGCCTAGGTCCTGTTTGGTTCAGCTGCTGAAGAAAATTCAGGTTGTCTTTTCTAAAATACGTACGATCACTGGCAGTTAACTCTGTCTTCTCATCGCTCTCTGAACTGCATTCTGATGGCACTTGCACAGTTCTGAAAGCACCGTGAAGTCTTTTTCACTCACAAAATAACTTCTGGGCTTCTGGTACTATCCTGCTGACCTAGGGGTCTCTACTGTGCTGAACTACCTGGGCAATGACAGTTCAGTTACATGCTTTTGTGGCAGATCATATTTACATACTCCTTTACAGCAGTGAACAAATACTTTCAAAGTTACTGTCTCATAGTAACAAAGTAATCTTTGTTAGTAACTTTTTAATCCACCTTTCTCACCCTGCTATAATTGGACTGCATCGATGACAGTTGCCCTCTGCTCTCTTGGGCTTTGCAGAACAGTAATGTTCAGCTGCCGATGGAAGACACTGTGATTTTACACAGAACTGTTCAAAACTTCTCCAAAATGATGGAAGCACGCTACGCTAAAATAAACTCCAAAACCAGTAGCTGTTCTTATAATTATTAGAAATAAGTAGTGATAGAATTGTTAAAATGCCAAATAAATGTGGAAAAATCTATGACTCACGGCAATTTTATTAGCTCAATAGTTTTGACCGGTGTTTTGCAGTGGTCGATTTTAGTACTCCCTGAGCTTGGTTTCAGAAAGAGATAGGTTCCACAATTCAGTAATAAAGTATTATTTGTAGATGAATACTGTGTTGCACATTAGAATTCAAATAAACACTTTCCTATAAATCATACAAATGCTTTAATACTCATACAAATATATCAGTGTGTCCAGTGATCATACTCCATTGTCCCAGTATACTTTTGTGACTTTTCTGGCCACAGCTATGCAATATGGTTCATTCGGAGAGCTGTGTATTCAGAAAAAAAATTGCAGTTAATCCTTAGTGCTAAACAAAACTCTCCAAACAGAGCTCAGAGAATAGATGAGAAGAGAAAATTAATTTGACCAATCAATTCAAACTGAGAAAATTGGATGTTCCACAAAACAGAAGGAAAAAATAAAAGATCTTCCACTGAGTACTTTAATAAATTGCCTAGAAAGCAAAGTGCTAGAGGGTCAGCAGAGGTGACCTAAGAAATGTATCTGCCTCCCCGCTGCTTCTGATGCTCACAAGTTGATGAATGTGCTCTTGCAGTTGGAGGAGGTTAGTTCCTGTAGGTAGGCACAATCCCCCGGCAAACTAGTTACTGCCAGTATACTAACATATACTAGTTATATACTGGTAAAACCGTTTGTATTCTTAAATGAGTACGCTGTGGTTAGTGGCAAATACAGAATTATGGAAGAAAGTCTTTGCAAGCAATAATGTATGATAAAAATAGCAATAAAATCTGGCCCTTTTAATCAAATTTATATTGTGGTAAAAACTTTTATAGTTTAGATACATAATTTCTGAGAAAATATTGAACATATCTGTATTAAACTTGCAGGTGAACAACAATGTGGGCTCACTGACAAATGCCACTTCTTTATTTCTGGATCCTGCATGTTTTACTTGTACTTAAAAGACTGCTATTCTGCTGGCATGCTGGACAGTTTCATTTAAAGCTGTCTTCTTAAGACTTTGCTTTTTATGTGTAACCCCTGGTACTGTAAAAAGTAGTGATCTGTTAGTTCACTCTTTTAATATCTGACATATAAACTAATGTTAATATTTTTCTGCTTGTAACCACACAAATATAATACAAATGACAAAGAGTTGATCAAGTGGTTAAAAAGAAATGAAATTATAGAAGTGATAAGTTTTATGTAGTTTCAAGTCAGGTATTACCATTATTTGTGGTCCGTTTTGGGGGCTTACAATAAATTTAAAATCAAAATGCAGGTAGTCTGTTTTCATTGTAGCTATGGGACAGAAGAATAACACTGAAGGGTGTTTGGAGACCCATGGAGATGTACAAAGAACATACGCAATAATTTATACCAGTAAAGTAAGAGTCAGTTATACTTTTCTCATCTTTGTAATCTTTATGTGTATACTTTTTTTTTTTGAAAATTTATATAAGAATTATGTTAATTATTTGCTCACAAAGTAAATAGCATTCCATATAAATACCTCCATACAGACAGACTTTGCAGAGATCTTCTGGCAGATATTCTTTGGCAATGTTCATAGTTTGTAAGCTGAAAAGGACACAGTATGGCCAAAGAAAATAACTTTTAAATTAGTAACTGTCAAGGTACTGTAAGCTCCAGATATATACTTTGTGGTGGACTGTGATTTTCGAAAATGTAGCTAGGTACCGTGTGTATGGTAGGACATATGCGTATTTCATGTAATTAGTAAGTTTTGAAGCCACTGAGTTTGGTATCTTGGAATGAATACTTATGGGTGGTAATACATTTTATGCAACACTAAATATTATATATTTTTTTTTTTTAAATACTACTAGCTCTAATGATTTTCTAATATAACTTCCAGGAAAAATAATCAGATCATTACTTAACTTCAAATTGTTCAGAAATAGAATGGTGAAAGAAGTTTGCACTCCTGAAAGCCACACTGTAGTTTTACAAGCAACAAAAATATTTTTAATCAGTACAGTATGTGTGATGATGGAAAGAAAGAACCTTAGATTGATGGTTGATATTTCTACTGATGTACTTTGTCTATGTCTTACCTCAAAAATATTTAGTATTTCCATTAAGGTGAGACAACAAACAAACAATAACTTTAAGCTGATCTGGCATTACAATGTGACCCTTACTGTGGTCAAACTTTGAAAGGAAAGTAGCATTTTGCACCTTAAACTGGTGAATAAGTGAAATAATGTGAAAAGAAAACATTAACTCTGTTGTTTCTTTTAAAATGATGAACCTATTGCATATATGTTACATGCCATCTGCATGTGTTGCATACATATGATATATGCAGGTGGTAAACTGCAGATTAATTTTAATGCATGCAGGCAGGCTGTATATGAGGCTGCAACAGAAAAAAATGTGACGTTGCAAAATGAAAACAAATGGCAAGCAGCTGTTTCATCTCTTTTTGGCTCTTTGTCGTGATCTTAAACCAGATCTTACTTATTGCTGGTAGATCATAATTGTTCCAGATTTTTTCACTGCCTGTTTTCTAAACCAAACATTGAAATCAACGAAGAATCTGGAAAAAATTAAAGACATTTGACAGTGTAGCCTGGGCAAAATTCTCTAGTTGGATAATTTCACTGACACCAGCAGAGTACTGCTAGGAGACCACTTGGTGATATATGTCTTGCAGGTGATTTTGCTCCTGTCACAGCTGTGCTGAAATTTCCTTTTATTAGTATGACATTGAAGGTCTTGCAAGCTTTCAAAGAATACAGATGGCATATGGACTCAGACTTTTTTTTTCAGCAACTGAGCATGCCAAGATGCTAGTGATGTAATAAATACACATTTATTTATATAAAAATACAGCCTCACCTTAGAAGCAGATCCTGACTTAAAAGATTGCTTTTTAATAAAAAAAACCCCAACTTGTCAAAAAGGTCTAAAGTAAAAAAAATAAAAATAATTGGACAGCAGAATTAACATAGGTTGCTGTCAGAAAACAATAACATTCTTACAAGGATGTACCTATGCAAGGAGCAGTCTGAGCTGAGTATTAGGGAACTGCAATCAGTTTTGGGTGCTCTTGAGATATTTCTCTAAATTCTGCCTCCACAGTAAGGCTTACACTGAACAAAATCTTGAAAGGGATTTTGACTAGGTTGAGGTAAAATCAGCAGCATTTAGAAACTCAAGACACAACTCCACTCTGATATTGTGTTTTCCATTTTTAATGTATCATAATAGTTTTGCAATAAAGGACCCACTATCTCCTGTGACTGTAAAACACAGTCTGGTGGCTAATTCAGTGCAAAAATAAAAGAAGAAACCTCTTTTCTTGATTTTTAGATTCCTGACTGAGAAAAAATAGTGCAAATATTTGAGTAAACCTGATAAGGATAAGCAACATGTATTTCTTTGTGCTTGATGAAGACATGTCATTGTGAAAATTATGTCAGAGCCCCAGGATTTTGACATGAATGTTTTAGGTGAAAAAATTCCCCTTGTAACAAGAAAAATAAGTGAACAATCTTGATTTAAAGAAAATATGTGGAAAATACCCCCTACGTTTTATTTCTTCTCCTCCAGCCCCACACCCACGCCCCAGCCCCCCTTACACTGGGAGTTTGTAGCATAATGTTGTAGTCTGGAAGTTATTTGGTTTTATCAGTTCTAAGACATTTTATTCTCATTTTGACAAATACTGTTCTAGTCTTGACAGCTACCTTTACTAAAAGCCTGGCATATAGGGATTAATATATAGCAGATTTCTGGGATCTGGAACCATATCAGAATCAGCAAGGAAATGAAAAGTCTTCCTTGCTCAGTTCCAGATTACTAAAAAGCAAGATATAGTGTGGAGGAGTAGGGGTAAAGGGTTAGTGCAGGTGATTAAAGAAACATTTCATTTATTAGAGCAAGCATAAAGTAGCCAACGAGCATGGAATTTTTAGCCCCAGATGATAGAGCCTGGCAAAATTCTAAACAGCTAGAAAGAAATTGTTTAGAAGAAAATAACTATTAGTAACAGTAAGAATAAAGGTCACAACAATAGACTAGCAATGGTGTAAAGTCAGCCCTAAGCCATCACATACTTTCTTGTGACATCTGGAAAAATAAAATATATTAACATTTGGCAATTATAGAAACAGCTAGGTCAGACCTTATGGATGCGTTAATCTGCATTTTTTGTACAAAATTTACTGAATGCCATGTTTTAAAAATTTTGTGGGAGGGATCATCCTTTGTCTTCTCTTTGTATTAATTATCCTGGAGCTTGAACTGTCTAATTTAAAGGTACAGCAAAATAATTATTGACCACTAATTCTTTTAAAATTCCAGATGACCAGTTACTGCTGAGCATCTGAAGAACACTTTATGGAACTCTTTTTGCAGTTGTTGCTTAGATATTCCACCACAAACAGGCACCCTCTACCCCTGATGTATAGTTTAGTAATAGATGTCTATAGGTCAAGTTAAAAAGGTTTTCATTTTCCTCTTCATAAATAGTACCCAGATTCCTGCCTTTGCTGAGCAGACTCAGAAACAGTTTCCTAACTGCTGCAGGTAATGTCAGTAAACCGTTAAGAAAACACTTGGCTACACTTCAATAACAGTAGCAAATGAAGAAAAGAGAAGAGGTATGTAGTATATGGACTACATTTTGCAAATTACTTTCCAAAATATCACTAAAGGTCGTTTGCATAACTTATTCCATCAGAATTGCCACACCATCCATCACCATGAAGCCTGAGCTAAATTGAATTGGGCATTTTAAAGTATTAGAGAATCTCTTACAGAATTTATTTCCTATTATTTTCCCACAGTTAATTTTTCTGTCAAAAAAGTGGGCTCTAAAACAAATATTTAAAATAATTTCTACAAGGCTATCCTTGAAAGTATCTATAGTTTCCATAGAAACCAAGTGAAAAAAAAGAAGCTAAACTTACAAATATGAAATTTCTTTTTTTGCATTAGCAAAAATTTGTAAAGGCCAGAAATTAAACTTAGAGTGAGCAGATATGGGTCTGCCACTTTTTTTGCAATTTTTCAAGAGGTGCTGTGGAAAAAAGAGGGTCTTTTTTTAAAAAAACCTAGTTTTGGGCATCTTGTTACTGGGAAAAATTCATGTAGTCATATCACACTTTCCCTTTGCCCAGTCCTTTGTCTTTTTAATTTACTTACACTCACATAATTTTATTGTGAATAGGTTTAACAGACTTGGCATACCAGCACAACAACAAACAAATAAATTTAACATGAAACTTCAAAGAATTGAATTATTCAAGTATTTTTTATTGCCTCTTATCACATTAACCTGTCTTTTTCAGGCCTTTTCTCTCAGTCTGGACTCAAATGCTATATCTGATTAAGCAGGATGAAGGAATGATCCAGACAGCAGCCCTGGCTTAAGTATTGCCATTTCTCACTTATGATTTCTGGCTGCTAGGTCTCTCCCTGATACTGCTGTCTGTAGTGCCTTTCTAGGAGGGAAGGTAGGGAGCTGATGGGATGGAAACATCCCTTTCCTTCCTTTCCTCCTTTTCTGTCCAGGCTGTTTTTTAGCTGTCTTAACACTAAATCTGTCTGACTGTTAGGGTCCTGCAAAGGGCTGCACAGGAGAAGACAGCAGAAAAGAGCATATTGTAAGCTAGGAGTGATACCAAAGATGGACCTTTACCCTGAGATTTGAGACCTAAGGAAGTAGCCTTGGTCTGATTCTGTGTTTATTGAATTTGTCACTGTCGTGGTTTCACCTGGGTTAGAGTTAATTTTTTTCCTGGTAACCGGTACAGTGCTGTATTTCAGGTTTAGTGTGAGGATGATGTTGCTAACACATTGATGTTTTAGTTGTTGCTAAGTAGTACTTATTTTGAGTCAAGGTGTTTTCAGTTTCCCTTGCTCTGCCAGTGAGCAGGTGCACAAGAAGCCAGGAGGAAACAGCCAGGACAGCTGCCTGAACTAATTGAAGGGATATTCTATACCATGGAATGTCATGCTCAGTATAAAACAAGGAGAGTTGGCCCTGGGGCCATGGATCACTGCCTGGGGGCTGGCTGGGCATCGATCAATGTGTGGTGAGCAATTGTACTGTGCATCACTTGTTTTTTCCCTTGGGTATTATTCCTCTCTCTCCATTAACATTTTTTAAAATTATTTTTACTTTATTTCAATTATCAAGCTGTTCTTATCTTAACCCACAGGTTTTACCTTTTTCTGATTCTCCTGCCCATCCCACTGTGGGGTGGGGGTGGGGGAGTGAGTGAAAAGCTTCATGGTACTTGGTTGCTGATGGAGTTAAACCACAACAGCCACACAGGTACTTGGCTGTATCTAGAGGTGGAGAATGCAGACCCAGGTTTTCAAATGTCCACTAAGCTTAGGTGCTGGTCTTGAGAGAGCTACCATTTCTGTTTGCAGGTGTTAAATATTCATGGCTTTGGTCTCAGCTAGAGGCAAGTCCAGCCACTGAAGGTTGAAAGCAGATGGTACTGCAAGTTGGGCAGTTAAAAAGAGAGGCACGGAAAGTGAGTGAATTAATTTTAAAAAAGATTCATGACTCACCACTTGCTATTCTTGTCAACGATGAATAAAGCAGTGCCCTTGAGCTTGAGAGTTGCTTTTATATTATTCTAAAACATTAAACCCCCTTGGCAGCATATATTTCCCCTTTTCATGAAAGAATGATTGTGCAGTTCTGAAAACACTGACAAGTGTAACTGGTTTTCTGTTTGTTTCTATTAAGCACTAAATGTATTTCAAAATAAACAAATAGAAGACTATGCCACAGTTATTGCTTGACAATAAGCTGAAAATTAAGTCATACCTTGCTTGAAGTTGTCTCGGGTCTGAGAAGATAACCACTTTTTTTGTAATATTACTCCCATCACACCTCACAGAAATTGATTTCAGTTGCTTGTGTTCATGATCTCATTGCAATACTGGAATTACAGTAAAAAATGTGTTCGGAAGATCACGCAACTGATACTATTTTTGTGACAAGTTCTGAGCATCTAATTCTTCAAAGAGAAATTTAAAAATACTTTTTAATATAGGGCTGAGGCACACAAACGTAAAAATGCTTTTCTATTCTTGTCTATGTGACCTCAATGTAGTACCTAGTCATTCTACTTGTGTTGAATTTTTCCAAGATTATTGACAAGGCTCTGACTAGCTCAAATGTGCTCAAAGAAAAAAGCTTTTCCTTTTTGTTTCCTAATCACATTCTCAGGAAGCCTATTAAAGCAAACACTAAATGATGTCTCAGATTTCTTATGGGATTACTACAGATAAAAATCAAGTATCAGGATGGAGGTTGTTAAGCACTAATTCCATGGAGAGCTCTTCACTGACATTCAATTCTACAATGAGGTGTTTGGAATGTCATGACACTGTGAAGTACGAACAGTTAACTCTATGTTATAGTTAGTTAAGAACGATACTGATCTGCTTTTGAATTTCCATAAGATGACTACTAGCTATGGAGATTTTGTGACTGCCGATCAGTGCTCTTTTCCCCTTCCCCTTCCCCAAATCCAAGTAGTGCAACAGGGTGTGATGATGCTTTGAGATCTCAGGGTTCACCGTGTTCCTGTATATGTGGTGATTGTGGTGTGGAACTGGAAAGATGATGGATAGAGTATAGTGCAAGGTGGGGTATTAAGTAAGAAGTATCTAACCTCTTTTCTGCCAGCTGACTGAAGCTACAAGGGCCTTGGATAGTCTGAACTGTATTTTCAGTTGATTTGTTCTGTTTTTGAAGTTTGTTTTGCTTTTTGAAATGAGGCAAGAACTGAGGAAAAGAGCATGCTGTGATCTGTGTCTGGGATTTATAATTTTTCTTTCCTGGTTGTTGGTTTTGCATGCTGGCCTTGAAATATAATTCATACAAACCCTTGGATAATTATTTTCAGTATTAATAAGGAATTCACATATATAAAATCATAGCTATTTACCTTGAAATGGATTTCTTTAATAAATTTCATAAAATGCATGACAATTTCACACCCTTATATGAATTTGTTCTCTTCTTTGTAAATCCTTGCAGAAATTTAAAAAAAAAATCTCCTAACCCTAAAAATTAGATTTAAAACTGTGGTATACTAGGTGGTATAATTTTTGATTTTCAGAGAATGGCAGAAAATCCACAGAATTTGGCAAAGACTATGTTCTTATTTTAATTTATTACTTATTATATGAACCAATTCCTGTCCTAAAGAAAGTATAATCAAACATATAATAGTAACAAAAATAATTTAGAAATCATTTTATCTCATTCCCTCCAACAAAGTCTTACAAAAGTGAAAGCACAGAGTAAACAGAGAGTCAAAGGAGCACAAATTTCAAAACCACATATTTCTTTCCTAGTGACTAAATGGGAAGCCATAAAAACAAACTGGACCAAAAAAAAAATTAGTTTATCCCAGGCATCTGTCAACAGCAGTGGATACAAAGAGATGGATAAAAACAGATCAGTAATGACCTGAATGTACTCCAGACGTCCACTACTTTAATCTCAGATTTCCTCAGCTGATTGTAGGTTCTCCCTATTTAATAATCGAATGTAGATTACCTTTCAAAGAACTCGTCCAATTTCACCTCAGCTTGAAAAACTGGTTTTTACTTTTTTGAGCCTGATTGCCAGATGACATACCTTGATGTTCACAGTTTGTCTGTTAACTGTTAATACCAGCCTAGGAAGTTAAGTGGTAAACGTATAACTTTTTGTTCAGCTTCACTCAACTATAATTAAAAAGACTCCCAACCTTTAAGTGCTTTTCATTCTACGTTTGGTTTTTGTATTTTTTTTGTTTTTTTTTTTTTTTTTTTAAAAAGTTAGTTAATGACAAGGTAAACATTTTTACCACAATGAAGCAAGCTGTGAAGGAAACATGACTCACACAGCTGTTTTTCTGGGGAATTCAAGTATCAAATTTATATAACTGAAAATAAATACAATAGAGGAAGTAGCATTTCCTCTGACTTTAAATATCCTTCCACCATAGTTACGGATCAGGAATATTAAAAATGTGCTTCATAATTTGAGAAGAAGCAATTTAAATTTAAATATGAAAAAATCAACTGTTTGTCTCTGATAGTGGATTTGTGTTTTTATCAGCCTATATATACTTCCTTTTATCGTAATTCTTCCAGTTTCATTACCTTCCTTTTAAAAAAGTTTTTGAAGGTAATCTTTCTTCAGTGTTGCCAATTGAATATTACTCTCTGAATTCTTCATAAGCTTGAGCTAATAGACAAATGAAGACCTCAGCAGTTTCTTTTATGGTCTTATGAACGCACAATGCTTTTTGATGTTTCAAATTGCTGGAGAAATCCACAATGCTGGAAATATACACACATTTTTCTAATTTCCCCAGATCTAAAAGGAGCTCAACAACTTAAATGTGTGAAGGCATGGACATCTCAGCTGTTACTCTGTGTCACTGTGTCACAGGTCACTGTGACACCTCAGTATGGTATAAATATTGAATTTAGCCAAGTTTTATTTTGGTTCAATCAAAGATATTATTCCCTTTCTATGCCTTTATATTTCTGATATTGTCTCATGCTACATTTATTCTTATAATATGCAGATACTATATAGTCAATGCACCACATAGACAATGGAGGTCTTCAGTGAAATTTGATAAAATATCTTTTTTGTTTGTTTGTTTGTTTGTTTGTTTTTCCCCCCAGGCTTAGTAGTACACACAACATATACAGTACCTATAATTCCTGTCTCCCACACAACAGGTCTTTAGTCTGGCTGTACAAAGTGTAACTGAAGTGGGTTCAGTACATAGAAATAATGAATTTCATCATGGCACATTAGGTAGTCTTGATATCAGCTTACTCACTGAAGCAAAAGATGGTACTTCATTTTTCTAGACTGATTCTTAAAAATGTTGGCAATATTCTTCCTGTGGAAGATTTTGAATAGTTGGAAACTACACTTAACCACTGAAATTACAAACCAGAGATTACTGATCAGTTCTTTTACATGATTATTGACAATACAGTCATTGTTTTCCTCCTCTGCTATATTGAAATAGTTAATTAGGTGGAAATTATACTACTTGTGCTAAAGATTGCTTGTATCCTTCTCATTGTGTTGGAAGGGTCATCGATTTATTGGAGTGATCATATGTATTTCACACCATACTTAGGATGATAGGAATGTAAAAGGACCCTCAAAGTTCTTTACAAAGTACTTAGTAATTTTAGGGTTTATATTTTTAATTTTTCTCTTTCTGCAACCTGTGCTACTTTTTCTTTACATGAGACTGTGTTTTGTGATAGAAATATAATATAGTGACACTTCAAATTTTTAAATTATTTTAGACAGAAAATTATGTGGGTTTTTTTTAAATAATTTGGTGACATTAGAAATTTTACCCTCATCAAATCCAGGGAAAATTTTATTACTAACAGTGTGCCATTTCCACTTGTTTTGAAAGTCATGCTTTACATGCCTTGTTTTTCTCATTAGAATGGGTAACTGGAAAAATTAAATTTTAAAATATTCAGTATGTTTCAGACATGTATAGGGAAAAACTTCAGTGCCTCAGAGAGAGCCACAATTGTTACATTTGCCACAGATTTTGCACCACTTCTTTTCAACAGAACACCTGAATTGGCTTTTGTCAAAAGATATCAAAGGCAACTGTGGAAGTGGCCAAAAGAACAGCTTGTGGTCTGCATTTACACCATGCATACACAGCTGAGCAACGCACAATGCTTTGACAGGTTTTGTCTGTCTGTGACAGATCTTTCAGGATTGGAAAGCTAATGATTACAAATTCAATGACTATCTGATGTACACCTGATATTTCCTTAGGAGTATCCAACTGTGGATAATAATTTCTAGTATTACTTGTTTCCAGGAAGCTGCCAGAGAGCATCTCAAACTGTTATCTGTGTAACAGCATGATATGTAAACTGTAAATACCTCCACTATAACAGATACAATTAATAATAAATAGAAATACTCAAAGAAGGTCTATATAACATGGTTTCTTTAGCTTAGAAATTGTATGCTCCATTTATACTTCTGCAGGAATGAATGAGTTTCAGAAAAAAAGAATAAGGGTGGCTGAGTGAGGCCTTTTCCAGGGCAGAAGGGGTGCGCCTGAAGCACTCACTGACAAGCCAGTTTGCCATGACTTTGTTAACTACCTGTTTCCATGGCTTTGCAGTGGTGTCACCAGTATAATTATTTGAATGTAGATATTTTCTTTATAGACACAGAAATCAAGCTGCAAATAGTCAACTCTGGCCAAATAATAACAAAGACATGTAGGATTATATTATCCTGTTGCTCCTAAAAGGAAGAAACAAAAAAAGCTCTAGTGCCCTTATCTTCTCATTCTTTCAAAGACAACTACAAAACTGCTGAAGATGCTCTCTAATGGCCATGCTGTTCATTGATATTCTTAACTGCCATTCACAGACCAACACACAAGCTACATGTAGTCTTCATTTAAAGTTCTATTTAGTCTTCTTTGTGTATATTGAGTTACACCTTTATCAGTCTTGAAAATAAACTTGTAATTTCCCTTTAGCTTTTATCATCAGCATCTGCTAGAACCAATGTCTTTTTATTACTAGAACTCAGTATTTTACATGTCTTCCTGTTTCCATCTTGTATTAAGAATCTTGATCAGTAAATAAGTAAATGTTGAATTTTAAAATTGTATTAATATCATCAAAATGAATCCAGATTGAACATGGTAGTGATTATCTTGATGGTTATTTTCAACTTGTGGAATAAAAAAATGATAGCTGTGTTTATCCATGGAAACTGTTACAATTGGTGTTGATACTGTATTTTTTTGTTAAGAGAATTCAGCATTGCAGAAGCAGCTAAATCTACCAAGTACTTGGAAAAAAACCTTCACATCCTGAATTTTCCTTAATAAAATTGTTTACAGTTTTAGTATCAACATCCTGAAACCTTCTGTTAATGCTTTGTCTTTTACAGTATCAGATGGTACTAACAGACACATCTGCGTCTCTGAATTGCTGAAAAACTTTAGCTGTATTTATATTCAAGATAGGAAATAGTCATGCCAACGGTAACATATAAATTAAACAATAAACCAAATTGTACTTTGAATAGTTCAGACATGTCACCATTCTCCAAAAATATGTTCATCTAAATCTTTGAGAAAAATACTGTAGGAGTAGAAAAAATCAATCCTTTTCCCAAAAAATCAAATCTAAGAACTTTAAAGAGACATAAATAACTGTGTGTTTGGCCTAATCTTCAATGATAACAGTAAAAATAAGTAATGAAAGGTTTTCACAGTATTAAATACAAAAAAACCCCAAACAACTCTTTGTCTGAAGGCTCTGAAAACTTAGAAATTTTGAAGATGTATTAAATTGTGAAAAGAAGGGAAAATGCATCAAAATGTTGCTCTTTGATAAATTTTTGGAGAAAGACAAGGAGAGGTGGAAGTAAAAGTCAAGGGGATAAGAGAAGGCTATTTTAAACCAAATTTCCCTGTGGACTCTTAAGGTCTCTTTCCAAAACTGAGAGGTATATGAAACACAGACATTTTGCATGCTTTACCAAAAAAAAAATGTGTCATGTACACCAGATTCAAAGACTTGCCTTTCTCTGTTAAAAAAAAAAAAAAAAAAATCTTTCAGAGAAGGGCAATTTTTTTGAATACTGAGAAAAATGCCTTTTTTATGTAGTATTCAAAATTTAAGCTAATAGCAAGACCAAATTTTTTTATAGATCATATTGTTTCCTTAAGCAGGGAAGGTGTTCTAATGGAAATACAGATGAAAGCTAGGTCTTTGCCTGTGAATAGCATTCATCTTTCTCTCCAGACCAAAACAAAATATTCTGTATACTTGTAGGAATATTGATGTAAGATCATATATTTTATATACCTTTTGGATATATGGGAAACACAGGAACATTGGTCTTACTAATTTTTATTTCAGTTGTTTCATACAAAAGGCTGTGCTGTCTCTGTTGCAAATAGTGTCTGGTATCCAAAGCTTAGGAAAGGGATTAAAAATAGTAAAAATATAATGTGATTTGTTTTATACATTGCTTTTTTTCTAAAAATGTGGTTTTATGCTAGACAGTGACATCAATAACAATGGAAAGTTAAAAAGAAAAACATTACCTTTTTAACTTAATATAAGATGCAAGATGCTCTTCACTACCTTATTCTTTCAATAGATTCTCAACCCCAAGCAATGAGTCAATGGTTGCTTCCAAGTCATTATGTTTGATGATGAAAAAGAAATCTATGGTCTGTGATTTGGTTTAGTCTCCTGCTGATCCATTTTTTTGATCTTGGCTTCCATGACAGTCTGTGCCAGAGAGTTCCCCAGTTGTTTCAGAGTACAAAGTGTATAATCACAGAATGGTTCAAACTGCTAGAGAGCACTTATGAAAGGTTTTGCTTTGAGTTGCTGTCAGATAACCTTTTACATGCATTGTCATTTGAAACCATAGAGAAGAAGAACGAATCCCAAAGTGCTAAGTGAGATTCTTTGTTTCAGGCTTGTGTTTCATGCTGGTTCCAGCCCTGTGTTATTAGATTACCACTGAGTTAGGTGCACTTTAAAAATATATTAGTGGATAAAGCTACTTCAGTTGTGAGAGTCCATAGGTAGGATATAGGGGTGAGACATGACAGATGTAAAGCAAAGGATTCCTAATCTTTAGATATTTAGTATTTCCTTATCCCTTTGGACTGAAAAGGACAAAGTCAAAAGCTTAGTTCTTAGATCTTAAGCACAGTACTGCCACATTTTAAACACTAATACTTAGAATTTTGGTATGTGCCTGTATTTGCAAACTGAATAGATACTAATATTCCAAATATAATCTCACTGGAAAAAAACCCCAAAACCAACCCAAAACACAAATGAATGTTAAAAAAAAAAAAAAAAAAAAAAAGGGAAAATAAGAATTTAGGAAGCAACCAAATTCAGGAGGCAGGAATCCTCATTCCTGCATTAAGATATTATTAATATATTAAAATACTGAAGAGTTGAGATTCAGGAAATTATGCAAATTTTCAGACTGTGACAGTAATTGGAAAACAAAAAAAATCTTTAAGAAACTCTAAACCAAAACATGTGTTCCCTATTGTATCCTATTTCCAGGAGGTTAAAAGTTGATCCTTACAAAGAATCAGAGATTAGATCTGTTGGAGTCATATGTGTTTGCCATGGTAGTTAATACCTATATATTATACCCCTTGTTTATACCTGTGTAGGACTTGAGATATTACAAATAGAAGTATCTGAATTCAGAATCTGATTTAGTTACTTGATATTGAAAGCTGAAGATGTTGCCTTGTGAATGTTTGTCCATGTAGAGGGGGGGGCAGGAAATTCCAGACTCTAAGGCTGAGAATGAAGCCATAAACTGTTAATATACAATATTTTAATGAATGTTATTTAAATAACCACTATTAGCAGTGTCTTGTAAAAGTTTTGAGTGTATTACTTCAGATTATTATGGAGACAAAAAGCCATTTAGGACATGTACTCTCTTAAAAATCTTTCAAATATAGCAGAATGTGCTTTTGGAATTAGTGCTCAGAGCTGACAGGACATAGTGAAACCCTTAATCATTTCCTTACATAACACAGCAGGATTATCATGTTGAGAGACTAACTATTACATTCACTTGAATCCGGGATCATGCAGGGCTTAAACGGAAATGTGGTTACCCAAATGTACAAGATGTACTGTAACACTGAGTGTAAGCAGTCCCCTTGGTACAATAGTGTCAGTGAAAGCTGCTGAATAGCTAGCCTGAATTACTTTATCTGATCATTAGGACTGAAAATATGAGTTACTGTGTGCTTGGTTGGTGGTTGCATGATCTTGTCAAAATAAAGCTCTCCTAACAGCTATTGGCTAGTCATCAGAGAATATATAGTATTTTTTTAACCTGTTCAAATTATATTTTTTAATTATTAGCAGTTGAAACAGTCACTGCATTCTGAAAATATTGGATAAAATGTAGGGGAGAAGTAGCTTGCAAACAGAGTACCATTTTGCTGCTTTATGCTTTAAAAAAAAATTAAAAAATTGGAGTACAAGGATCTATGAAGATTATGGGGACATCTCCTGAAGAACTTCTGGCAAACCTTTATCCAAGTCAAGGCCTGAAGTTTCCAGAGGTGAGGTGAGATAAAAATCACATGAGGAGTTGCTAGTGGTGGAACTTCTAGAGCAGACCTTGGTCATTTTGTTTTATTGTCATTGCTTATGTGTAGGTTCAAAGGGCCTCTTGTTCTAGCACTACTTGGAATGCCAAAAATTCAGGTGCATGCAGCAGAGTTTACTGAATCAAGTATCCAAAATACAGTACAGCATCTTTTTCACTGTACATTCAGATGTTTTCTGTCCTCTCTAAAGCTTTTCTGTCTCATAACTAACCAAATATATTAAGTATTTATGAAGGTTTGGTGGGCAACCCTTCAGAGTGCAGTTTCTGTCCCTGATAGGATGAAAGGATTTAGGAAGTATTCCTGTTACAAATTCATGAACTGTATGAGTTTGCCTTCCTTCCAGTCTTTTGGAGTATAGGGTGAGAATTTTTTCCTTAACAGGGATAGAGTTTTTCCCAGATATTTAGCCTCTGAGTGAAGCACCCATATGTATTATTTGGTTGATGCTGTGGATGGGAGAAAAGAGTCAGATAATACAAACTGTTAAATCCACAGAAGATGCATCATATCTCTCTACCACTGCAATTCTTGCACAGTTTTAAATAACTACACTTTAAAGAAGGTATGTTGAAGCAAATGTGGCCAGAGCAGTGCTAGATTTGGCTGACACCTGTCTTTATTCAGCTTCAATAGCTGAATGCTCGCCTGGCAGTGTGTAGGATTGAGAGCAAGAAGCAAGAGATCCCTCCAGCCCTTGAGCTCTGGTTTGCCTGGCCATGGTCCAGTTCCTCAACAGTCAAACACGTGGCACTTATGTAACAAAAAAATCTGTGAAGCAATCACACCAAATAATGTCAGAAAATGGTAAAACTGAAGACTGAATGCCTCAAAATGCACATCCTCTCAGCCTGAGCACTAGGAACCCTTTCTCTGGACTCCCTGTGGCACTGATCTCCAACCTGTTCCCGTGCACACTCCTGCCAGCACCATGGGGGTGTGTACCAATCCCCTTGCCACCAGGCTATGATGTGTGGGGGTGCCACTTGCTCTACAGAGAGGCTGTGACTGGGTCCCCCCAAGGGTTTGATGCTGGGTCTTGGGGCTGGCTCAAAGCCCAGAGATGAGCCCCCACCATCAGGACACCATCCTGGGGCTGAGCCTGACCTGGTTTCCCTCAATGCACCTGATCCTGATTACAGCCACGGACTGATGTCTTGGTCTGGCTGTGTCCATCCATCCCTGCATGCCCTGACAGCCATCAAAGAGTTTCTCTCCATCATCCCCAGGTACAATTAAACTTACAGATTGGCAAGGTATTGGAGTGGGATGGCACAGTACTGCAGAAGAAACCCCATATGATGTAGGAATGGAAAAGAGGTAATTCCTGATTTACTTATAGTTTCAGATTTTAAAATTTATATTTTTAAATCTTGGGATTCCTTCTGCGTCCCTGCAGTATTTTCTTGCAAACGTTATTCTGACATGCTGGGTGGCTTGTATATTCTCAGGTGTTTTTCCTCCTGAGTTGGCATATAACCCTCTTCATTATATCTGAGTGTCCCAGTTTAGATTTACCTGTCAGATTCGTGGTTACATCAGGAAAAAGTATTTTGTACATGAGTTGAGCTTACTAGTGAGAATTTGTTTCTGGGCTTTATCCTTAAAATTTTCTTTTCCTCAGATTTAGCCCATTGCTCGTAATTATACACTTCTGACTGCCTAAAATAATATCCTCTGTCCTTGAGTCTATTCCTCAATTACTTAATCATGTTTTGCACAGCTGTGGTTTAATTAAGTTATACATTTTGTTATTTTAAATGTCCTGATAAATCTTCTTGACCTTCTTGGTTTTCATCCTGTGCATGGGGCACTGATTTTCCTGAGAAAAGAAATAACAGTAGAAGCTTAAATATTGCCTTAAATACTTCCATATAGTGTTTTAGATTAAGGCTCCTGCTCAGACTCTTTCAGTTTCTGAACTCTTTCAGTTCAAGCCTATGCTTGGGAAAACTTACATTACTCTTCATCTGGGCTAAGGTACAAGGGGGTTAACAAACCATGGCCATATCCATGACTGTCCTCCCAGCTCCCTTATGTGGAGTACAACAGCGCCTTATTCTGGGTGTCTTTTGCCCAGCAATTGAATCAGACATACCCATGAATTCAGCCAGTCTTTTTTGTCAAAATGATTTGTGGTCTCAGACTGCAACACCATATGAAGCTTGCAGAGAGCCATGCTGTGGACTGCCTCCTGCATGCAGGACCCATTACCATGCTAGGATTCGTCAGGATGGCCCACCCCTCGGCCCTTGCAAACCAAAGCAGTCATCTTGTCTCTCTGTGGTTCATCAGCTGCCTCAGTTTATAACCTAAGATTGTGAACACTATACATGTTCTGTAGAGCTGAAAAAAAATTACTATTATTCTTTATTTCAAATATATCTACATGCTTTTAAAGGAAGATATGAAACAATACTGAATCAAATATAGCCACTCAATGATTCATTCAACTCCTGCAAACTGAGACTGGAGGTTAGAGAGCATCTGCAGATTGGATGTATATATTTGAAAGGATAAGCAGCTGAACGCTTGAGCTGTCACAAATTCCTCTGACTTTTCTTTCCTCATTTCATCTTCTGGCTCTTTAGAAACTTGCCAGTCTAGTAGCCCTTTAGTTAAAAAACCATTTAAGTCTAGTGTCCAGACCTAAAGCCATCAGAGCAGATACCCAGATATCATTTTTATTTCCACTGTATTTCTGATAAATTGCATTTTCTGGCACAGCCCCACAGCCCCAAGGCTCTAAATCTATGAGCAAGGACAGGAGGCAGGAGGAACTAGCCTTTGCAGCTTAGTTGGAGAAAATGATTTGGATTGCATGTGGAAGGGTCTCACCTAGAGCTGTCTCAGTAAAAGAAAAAAAAAATCCTATTTCTTCTCAACAGAACAAAAATTAGTTATTTGTGGCTGGCCTTTCCTCTGCTGATATGAAGATCATCACCAACCATCATCTTAGGCCAAGTAACTGTAACAGTAATACAGCACCTCTGAGGAAGGTAGTACAGTTTATTTCATAATTTAATCATAAAATGAAAATAAGACTTCTTTTAATTATTTTTCTGTCTATTTGTAGTAACAGTGTATAGAAACAACTTTTTAAACCCTCTGTGTACTTACTGTAGATACAGAAAATATGAAAAGAACCAAAGGAATATATATACTCTCCTGCACTTATCAACTTACCCTATATTTTTCCTCATCCAAGAGGAAGATAAAATAGAAAGAAGATTCTAAGTAATTTCCTACTACAGACTTTCTTTTCCAAAGGAAGTTGTGTTGACAAAACTTTATATTTGGAGTGAATATTCCCTCATTTTCTGCCTAGGGCCAGTAAAGATATTCTCCAGGAATTAATTTCAAAGGCAGACTCCCCTAAGAAATTTCATTCCTGCTGAGTGTTCACAGTGTCAGTATCTAACCTAAGTCACCGATTTTATATCCATAACTGCAGCAGAGTATCTCTTATGTATATTGGTTTTGAATTCAGATTTCGCCTTTCACCCCATAGTTCTGGATGAGTAATTTCTTACTCTACATTTCTCATGTTAATATGAACTTAAGTTTACTAGTGAATAACTAAAATGGATCTACAACAGCAAGGGGAAATAGTGCGCTTTGTAAACAATAACTTGCCTCTCCTGGGCAGTAAAACGCCTATAATTTTAACACAGAGCTTTATTGAAATTGCTAGAGGGATATGCATATTGAGTTACTGGGATAGGCATAAAGGTGTTGCAGGCCCTCAGTGTAAGTGAGATAGAAGACTGCAAGAGAAACAGATCAAAAGTTGCATTTTTTCTTGTTCTGCAGTTCACCTTGACCTAAGAGGTGAACTGCAGTTTGGATCCAAAAGCAGATGTGTTTACATTAACGAAGAATTAAGGACATCCTGTTGGCTTTATTACTACCAACTAAAAAGCTGAATACCCTTTCAAAGAATAAGAAGAGTTCATTCAAACAATAAGAGTGTAATTATGCATGTATTTCAGAGGTAATTTTGTATAAATGAGGTAGCGATTTTGCTTATCTCTTGCATTCCTACTAAATTTCAATGTGTTTTTTGAACCATCAATATTTAATTAACCAGCAATCAAGACATTTTTTAAAATGCAGATTAAAGACCTATTTGAGATTTACTTTGATGTTGGAAAATGGACGGAATGATTTAAAAATGTGCATTTCCCAATATTTTTTTTAGGCTTTGGCTGTACAAAGCCTAGAAGTACCATTTCAGTTATCAGTGTCAGCAGGTAAAGTATAGACCTGTTGATACTATTTTAACCTTTTTATCTTTCAGAAGGATATTCTCCTGGCTTTTGGATAGCTTGTCCTATGATTTCAAACTGCCGTTTCCAAAGATGGGAAACACCTTTAGCTTCCACACAGTATTTTTTCAAACTTTCCATAGTGTAGATATGTTTCCAAAACAACAACAAAAATAGTTAAAGCAAAAACACATACATGAATTTAAGTGTGAAAATATGTTATTTCCAGTAAGAAGCTGCAAAAAGCTTTCTGTTTCTGCATTGACTTTTAATTTTAAGTCAATTTTAATTTAATTTTATTTGTTTCACCATAAATAAAGACTGCTGTAACTGACATTGCTCAGTGCTCATCCAATTAGGCTGAAAATTTGTATGCCTGAACTTAGAGCCATACTGTCCCCAACACTTTTGTGTTGACCGCATTGCAGTATTTAACTTAATTCCATCTGGTATCTAAAGCCACAGTCCAAGAACTGGTCCTAATAAATGTTTTGGTAATATCTACAGCTACAATGACACAAAAATTGATTTGGGGAAATATTAGAAATGTAACTGTCTGTTCAATCAGCAATTTCTAAGTCAATGAGTCTCAGGATATGCCGAAAGATTCAAAACTGGATCATCATCAGATGGATTTTGATATTACTGTACTGTCATACGGTCATAAACTTCGATGTAGTCTTGTGGTTTAAAATCAAAATCATGGCTTGTTATTTGAAATATAGGTATGCAATATTTGAGAGAACTGGGAAGTTACTCAACTAATGAAGTGTTACTTAATGAATTCAAGTATGCTTGCTTGTGTCTGCTACCTGATACAAAAAAATGAAGTTCTATTTTTAGCTAGGAATTAAACACCAGAAGCAGATTCCAGTTTGTTTTGTCTCTGATTGAGCACAGTTAACAGACCACTGGAAATAATGTTACTAGTGTTTCTGTACTTGCAAAAAAGCACAGAAGTCCTTATAGAGACAACAAATCACAAGGTACAAACAGGGATTTAGCTGACATTTAAAGAAAGGAAGTGAGCTAGAAGACAAAGGAAGAGGTTAAAGAGGAGCAGGCAGATGGAGTCAATGAAAATAGAGAAGTAAGTCCTACTGAGATTGAAGCTAATTGAAGGAGTGAGACCAAGGGGTCACAGACTAGTAGCTGCTGCCAAATCGTCACTACAATGACAACAAGAAATCATCCTGTGTTTGTAAAGTGAGACAGTTGTGGTGGTTTTTGTTTGCTTTTCTTTCTTCCTGTACCACTTATCCACACACATTTCTGGTAGAAAACGTAATTTTTGAGACCCCATAGACATAAATTGTTCTCCAAATGCCACCTGTTTTGACCTATTTTGCAGTTAAAATCATGTTTAAAGATTTGAGTCCATTTTTAAAAAATAAAAATTGTTAGACAAAACAAGTTGCTTAGGATATTTATTTTCTTTAGATACACTGCTATTGAATATAGGAATTTACAGCTGAATTAAGTACTTCAAGAGGTACAAGAAAAAGGACTCCCCTTAAAATAAATATATTACAAAGTGATTCCTATGTTGGAGCTATTATTGAGTGAATATGATATAAATGACTGAATTCTGTAGCATCCAGTGTAGGAAGTTTCATTTGGGAATATATCATCTAATGCAGCTGTCATATGTGGTGTTTACATTCTTTGATAACTAGAATTATTTAAACAAACAGTTTTGTTATGAATGTTTGGTTTCTAGATGCCATTTAAATAGGAGATTTTAAAAAATTGACAAAAAGTAGTTGATTACTTATGACTTGCCCAGGAGCAGAAGATGAAAAATATTTGGCATATAGAAACAACAGAATTAGCCTCTATTTATGCATATGCGCCTTTCCAGCTGAAATACCATTCTCTTTTCTGTTGTTTTTGTTCTTTTTTTCAATTGTCGTTGTTCATTCCATGCTCCCCTTGCCTTTAATTGTTATAACATTAGGAGATCTAGGCATTCTAGTCATGCTTCCTTCTTCTAGATGTGTGGTTCACATTTGTGACTTGCCAGCATTTGAACTCCCTTATTATGGCACTTTGGTTAAAATATACTTTTAACTACTTGGAAGCTTCTGGTACAAAAAGACCCAAAACAAACAAACAAAACCCCCTATTATACACTTCTGCTGTGTGTGCTGCATTATTTAAAGACCTATACCAAAACGTCACCCACAGAGAGATGTTCCAATTTCAATGGAAGAAGGAATAGGTTGTACCCTTTTTTCTCTTTTCAGTTTCTGTGGGATTTTCACAGAATTTCCTTGAATCCTGTATGATTACACTGTTCTCCATTGATCCTCATTTCTGCATAAATTTAATGGCTGATATAAATTCCTGAAGATGAAATATTGCGACATGGTGGCCATTTGCTTTCTTTTGTGGTTACCCGGTAGTTATCATCCACTTGTTACCTTAAGTTTAAGGAAACCTGTTAATCTTTCTCAAGCCCTAATCCTGTAATTTTTTTCATGATGACAGACAATAAAATTATTCTCCCACCCATCAGTCAGCTCTGTCACCTGGGTGTCATTTAGGCTCAAAACTCTTTGCAGGTCCTATATCTTGATACAGCGAAATCATCCTGATTCTGCTGAACATGTCTGAAAAAGTGTCTTTTCTTTCCCCTGCACAGAATCTTTTGTCTTGATCCTTTACTCCAGGGAAGACAATTGCAAACTTCTTGTGCTCCACTGCATCACATCAAATATAAGATGCTTTAAATCACTTTCAGACATTTTGGGGCCAGTCTTATCCTATATGTAATCTTTTTCTTCATATCAGTCTTTCCCTATGTGATACATTTTCAAAGTCATCTCCATTCTTTTTCCCAAGTGACTTATTGTTCCTGCGAGGCACTCCCTGCATATACCTGTAATGCATCATTATCTTTCTTCAGGTCCAGGTCTGTTGCAGTGTTTATGAGAGGTATCCTGAGCTGTGATGTGCTGAGCCTACTATCCATTATACTGATAAATGTTATTTCCTTGCTGTTACTGCTTTTAGATCAGACTAAATCTACCTATTGTCTCTCATTTCACACTTGAGTTGTTATCTCAGTAGGAGAAGACCTGTGAAGTTTTCTTTCTTTTGTTGAAGAATACCTACCACTGTGTGACTCTGTTCCCTAGCTATTACGGTTAATATAATTATTATAAATAAGAATTAACACTTTATTGACCTAAACCCACCTTAAGAGCAATGAGATTGTCTTTGTTGGTTAAGGAAATATGTTTTCTTTCACAACTGAGTAAGGAACTTGTAAGAGACAATAATTTAGGCAATTATGGAATCACCTAGTAGACTGTAGACTCTTACATCGAAATAGAGTAGCAACTGGCAGGAAATGTATGCCAGGCCACCCAGTTAATATGTAGGTGCCTACGGACTGAATAACTCATTTTAGAGACACAGAGACACAGTTAGGTAACTTCAACTCTAGTGTCATATGCAGGGTTTTTTTAAAGCAGCTGTCTGATAGCAGTGTAGCAGTGACTTGTGATACAACATAACTGGTGGCACAGTGAGAACCTTCTGCTCATTTGGCATTGTGAGACCTTATTAACTAATTCTATCATCTCACAGCAGCTGCCTGTTGAGGCACGCATTTGCAGTCTTTTTAACCATGCACATTCTCTTATCTTACAACTGAGAATGACAGAAGTAGGTGTCCTATTTTTATTGGTTTTTTTCAAAAGATTTTCTCTTTTTTATTCTCAGGCATTGTATTGTTCCCACACTCTTAATCTATTTTCCCCATAGGAAGGAAATTTTATATTAAAAGGATTTTATTTTTTGAAATTAGGGAAAATCTGGTGTTCTCATTATCAAAGCTTTTGTCTGTGTGTGTGTTACTTCCTCTGGCTCTGAGCTCTGAGTTGAAGAACAGACATTTTCTTTCTCCTTTTTCCAATCTTTTTCAGAAAAAGTGTTTTTAATTGAGGATATTTCTCATCTCTACTCCTTTGTCAAAAAAGACCTTATATTTCATTTATTTCTGACTAAAAAACCCTCTGAGTTGAATGAAAGGCCTTTCCCATCTTCCTTTCTGTTGCTTGTTAAATGATCTCTAAATGTGTGTGTTTTAATAATTTTAATTTTTTATTAAATTTATTTTTCTTCTTTTTGTACTTAGACAATTGATATCCTTTTCCTCTTTTTGTATTCATTATTATGTTATCCAATAATGTAAAATGTAAACGCCAACATTACAAAGGTTCTTGAGAAAACAGTTATTTCTCAAGCAGCAAGTCCAATTTCTAGTCCAGAAAGAACATGGGAAAGCCTTCTGGTTGTAGGGTTTGATACTATGAAGTAAGGTGCAAAGATAAATACCAACTGCTAAAACTGGAATGCAGAAGACTTAAATGAAGGAGAAGTGAAGCAAAACAGTCATCCATTCACAACATAGTACCATGGCAATGGGTATACTAATTCTCGATATTTTTCCCATAGAGTGTCCCAGGTCTTTTTGGTAGAACAATATTTTTAAGTCACCCTTGAATTTTGTTGTGGGTGCACTCTCTCTGTACATTAGTACCAAAGACATCTGTCAGATGTTCAGACAATCTGTGGTCTGAGGAGTGTTTGTGCCCATGCTAGCTATCAAGTGACACGGCCTTTCAGAGCTCACTGTCTGGTGAGGAACGGCCTCCTATTCACTTTGCAACAGGATGAAGAGCACAGCACAATATTTCTAGCCTGTACCAGTTCCATACTTCATAGTATCTGTGAGTGGGGCTTGAAGGCAGCTGCTTCAGGAGAGTCCTCTGAAAGAGTAGAGACAGTGCTGGCGACAGAGTTGGGTGTTCCTTGGTTTTGATCAGGCCAACACCTATTTCCAGATTCCACTGTACACTTGTTAAATTCTGAAATATCATGTTAATATCTTCCTTTGAACAATCTTTGATAGAATACACATGAAAATTTAATGACAGAAATCATAGAGAATACACATCACAGTGATCAATGTTACCTACTTTTTCCATCTTTCTATCACACAGACACTGCTGATGCTCTGAGGTTGGGGCTGCCTTTCTGTTTTGTACATCTGAAGAATATATTATAGGGCCAATCCTGTTTTCAGAAATATATGTTCTGACAATACAGCTATTTAAATATGACAACAGTCTAACACATTAACAGGGATAAGACATTTGCTGCTGCTTCCTAGAAACAGTAACACTTTGGTAAATCTTTTTCCTTTTGATATCAGAACCAGCTTTACATAATTTGTTTGATCATTAAACAGATAAAATCCCTCCTCTCATTTTCATATGAGAATATATGTAGCTAAAGTTACAGTAAAATATGGTAAGATTATGTATTTTGGTAAGTACACTAGTTAATAAAGACTGTAATTAGTGTCTCTGTCATACGAGGCCAAAAGGCTTCTTACAGTAAAGAGATGTAGAAAACCCATACAAGTGGGCATTAAAATAAAGAAAACAAAGGTCAGTGACATTTGAATGTCCTTGATTTGTTGATCAGGAAAGCAGCATGAGTTAAATTACATTGTTTCTATGGCAGACCAGCTAATATATGTTAGTGGTGGTTGACATAGCAAGTCAGTCTGCTTTATGTTACCAATCATAGATAAATGAAAATGGAATATAAAAGTCCATTATGAAAATAGAAAAAGTGAAACCTTCACAACATTCTAAAGGGTTCCTGACCTCCCGTACTGTAATTCAACAAAGCAAAGTAGAAAGCCAAATGGGTTTAATACTCTGAGGGGTCTTACTCCATGCTCAATAGTATGCTCTAATTTAATGTCAGCTTTAATGCAGATCCATTTGATGTGGAAATCTGTAGTTTATATTTGTTATTGATATAAAGCTACCCATGAATGATGAATAATTGTAAAACTATTGAGTTATCCTG
Organism: Falco naumanni; assembly: GCF_017639655.2. NCBI lineage: Eukaryota > Metazoa > Chordata > Aves > Falconiformes > Falconidae > Falco > Falco naumanni. The sequence goes on from NC_054080.1 coordinate 20,318,458, forward strand.
GCTTTTCTATAGAAAGCTATACTTCTCTCAGTAAACAACTGGCTCCTTGCACAAATGCATTGCTTGAAGAGCTGGGGTTCTTTGTGTTTTTAAACATGTCTTCCTACCCCTTCTCACTGCGAAAAATACTTCCTGAGGAATTTGTACTGCTGAAGGACTCAGTCAAACACTACTTGCAAACCCCTATTTATTAATAGTTTATGGACTTTTTTGTGTTTAGATCTGTAATTGTATTCATAATACAATTCACCTGTCCTACTTTTTCTTTTCTTCTTTTCTGACAGACTGGTAAGACACACACATTGTGGTACTGTGCCCACGAAGTCTAGCAATATTTGTAAGTCTTACTCTGTCTAAGTAGAGTGGATCGACAAATTGGAACAGACAAGATGGTAACAGATCTGTGGCTGTGAACCTTTTCTGATGTTCAAGCACTTATTTGGCTAGTTTATATTTTATTTCTTAGAAAATTCACTACTTTTTATGCCAGAACTCAAAATGAGATTATTTTGTTACCCTTTCTGGCAAGCAGTTTCTTCCTAAGTGAACCAGATCTAAGTATTTCCCTGCAGAAAGACTGAGTGCTTTACTGGGGATTTGTAAACCTCTGGTAGCATCCAGTGAACACTTAACTTCTTTGTCTCCTTTGTCTCCCTGACAGCTACTTCGTGGTGGCTAAGCCAGCTGTCCATGAGAATACTGTGACCCAGCTAGCATTTAAGGGATTTCTACCAGGTGCATATGTTTTTAAAACCTAACCTATGCATCTTTTCTATTTCCCCTGCATCTGCCTGTTTGTTGCCCTCCTTCAGCCTCTTTCCTGGCCCTTATTCTTGTTTCTGAACTCTGCTCTGGTATTTGACCCAGTGTGATTTGGCCTGGTTGCAGGTTGTTAATTTTGAATGTGGATTTGCTGTGGCTTGAACTTAATAGTTTCCCTACCTAGCTTCTTACACTACTGTCTTTCTTCTTGTTTTTATTGATACATCAATGTATTCTGGCATACTGTAAAACCATTAGCTAGCTCTAATTACTAGAAATGATGATCCATGACCTGGGTGGGACTCCCTGATGAGCACTTGTCCTTCAATTTAAGGAAAAATTAGTTGTCAGTTGTTAGCCCATAAAAACCATAGAAAAATGAAGTGCGTGTAGGAGAACATCTGTTCTAAAAAAAGTCACTTAAAATGATCATACAGCACAGTGGGAGGAACATCTGTTCATTGTGCAACAGACTCTAGTAATACATGTGAAAATAGAACAGAACAAGAGTATCAGCAAAGACTTTGATGTAGGTCAGATGCTAAAGAGCTTTGGGGTGATACATCTCTAGTGTTACCTGGTTGTGGTATGGAGTGCAGAGAGCCAGAGGGAAGCATTGGTATAATGACAGCAGAATATTCTGCTCAACAGAAGAGACAGTTTGCTGCTTGTTTTCTGAAGGACAAGAAAACACACTTCAGTCTTTTGGAGTAGGAGTGGGTTATGAAAAACAAAAATTGGCACAGGTGAGCAGCACATATTTTCCCAGTAAATAACAGCATCATCATGTTTCCTTTTCCGTAAGAATTAAGAGTCTTATTGTTAGTGTTAACAGTCCAAACAGTAATGCTTCAGAAATCACTAAGTTCACTTCAGGGGAAGGAGTTGATTTTCTTCCTCCAAATCCCTGCAATTTTACAAATTTTACAATTGTATAATTTTACAATTAACATTGCACTGTGTGATGGGCCAGACTGGGTAAACATGGCTGAGAGTTACCAAAGCCAGTAAAGACTTTGGAACCAGTGGAGTCAATATTCTGAATCTTTTACCCAGAACTGCCTAATGATAACATTTTTTAGACACAAATAAAATAGACCATCAAGTATTTATTAGGGCAAACTATTTAAACTAATGAAAATATACCCATCCAAGCTGTTATTAATGGTGTGTTCAAATCAGGTCTTGTGCAGCACTGAACAAGTTACTTTCTCTACCATGAGATTCTTGAAAAATAGCTGCTGCTTTTGGTGAAATCTTCTGGCTTGGTCGTTTTAGGCTCTGGTATTTCCAGAATGTTTTAGTCTACCCAGCCATCAAAATCAGAAATAAAGAAGAAACTAACACAGACTTTGCATGAAAACTACCATTTTTTATATTCTTAAAAGAAGGAATAGTAAAGAGAAAGATTAGTAAATATTAGTTAATGGCAACGAAATCTCAAAGGATTTAAAAACCAACCAAACAAACAAAAGGCTAAATAATTTGGATGCTTTGTATAGGGTGAAAAGCAAACTGTATCAAACAATAGGAGTCAGAAGAGAGGGCTAGTCCTGCTAAAAGATGGCATACTAAGAATACTTTCTGGTATTTTAGTTAATGAAAGGTTAGAATAAGTTCTCTATAGAACTAAGGAAATACATTCTTTTAGAAAAAACACCTCTAGACAAACATCTGTTAAGGATTATCTGGGCACCCTTGATTTTGCCTCAATGTAATGGGATGGAATAGACAATCTTATGCAATTCTTCATCTCCCCGCTCTGTATTCTTGTGATTGATTAACTGTGCATTTATAATCTTGATTGCCTATGTCCTACAAGATGTCAATATTTTTATCTTATAAAGAAAGCTTGCTAAAGTTGTGTTGGTTTTTATTTATTTATTTTAAAGTCTGTATTTTTGACATATATGAAAAGTAGTGATTAACCTACAGCAATGAATTCTTATTCCTTTAAGCAATCTTTCTCATCTTACCATATTTTCTTCTACATTATGTTCTCTCTTGGGATGTGTAAGGCTGAGGGGTAATAATAGTTCTGTAGTAAGTTTGAAATACTCCATGTCCAAAAAATAGAGCACCCAGTGTACAATAGGCACTAACAGAAACATGCTGTCAGTGGGAATGCATGTAAAATAACACGTCAAACTTACCATCAAGAACATATGTCGTGGCTTATTTTCCCAGGTACAGATTTCTTAAACTAAAAAAGTGGGCAACAAAAAGTAGATTCTGACAATTGTTTCAAATAATGTGTAGTATAGGCGTATCACAGGAATTACATCAATGCATTACAGGCAGGCTCATTTCTAAAGGGTACTGCTGAGGTTTTCACTTCCTGTCCTTAAATAAATAACATTTCAGCAAAGGTGGTGAATTCTGTCACCCCAAGTTCTAGTAGACATAATGGCAGAACTTAACATTAAAAGAAGTCTGGATTTCTAATTAAAAAATAATCAGAACATTCTAAGTCATGTTGTCTTTTGATAAATCTAAGGAGTAAGCACAAAACACATTTTCCTTCCTGTTAGGAAGTCACTACCTTCAGCTTTATTTCTACTGACAAAGCAAAAAGCTTTTTCATGTCATACGAATATTTCACAGTGAGTGTTCAACAATTTCTCATTATGTCACTGCTTTTCTATTTTATAAATGAACACTCTTTTGGTTACTGTTGTTTCACAAAAATGTTTTAGAAGCAAGTATCTCTGCAAAGGCAATGAAGCCTTCTTATTTTACAGTAAGTAAAGTGGCCTTTGAGAAACCCAGAATGTTGGGTTTTTTTTGAAATTGCTATTATATCGGAGAAGGTTTAATTTTAATATAGTAGCACCATTATAATCAGAAATACCGAAGTAAAATTCACTCCTTGAAGAAAAAGTGGATTTTTTTTCTTAATATGATATAGAAGGTATGTAAAACCGCAGTTATGTGTCTTTTACAGGTGAACATTTAAATTCTGGAAATAATAAAAACTGTAATTAACTAGATTTCTTTTCCCTGACATATCCTTTTCTAATACAAACAGAACACAATTTCATACGTAGAAGACCCTAAAAATTCCAATAGTAAGCAAGTGAATGCTTTTAAGCAAATATTGGAGTTTGATATGAGTTGCTACAAAGCTAAGCAAACCAAATGAATTTAATAAAAGCAAAGGCATTTCTGAAGTATCAGCAAGAAGGAAGAATATGAGATAAAGACTTTTTCCTCTGGAGATAAGCATTTGAAACTCTTGGTATATACAAGTAGGGATTTCAGGTTTTAACTGGAGATTTGTACTAATCACACTGAATTACTCTGTAAAACAGGAGAAGTGAAAGCGTTATCTGAGCAAATTAGGGCAATCTCTCAAGAAGTCTCTTATTTAGGCAGGGTTTTTTTTTCTTTTTTTTTGCTTAGTCTTTTACAGAATTTACAAAAAAATCTATAAAACTCAAAGAGCTGCAAAAAATGCTGTGCTGTAAGAAAGCCTCTAAAATTCATATGAAAAAGCCTGCTATTCACAAAGGTTTCACAACATCAAAAGTAACAGAAAAAAATGACATATATGAGATTTGTAGATCATCCCCATCCTGTCACGTCTATACCTTGCTCATCGTTGGTATGATTCAGAAGTCAATGAATTGTACTTCAAAGCTTATTTCTCAGATAAGGATAGTGAACTTACAAGAATTTTGAGCTTAAGGGAATTTTAGAATTACCTATAAGTGGTGTTTGTGGGAAAACGTTGGACTAGATACATTTCCAGTCAATATATCAGTCTAAAGTTTTCTTACTGCAGTAATACATAGTAGAAGATAACATACCTGCTAAAATTATGTACATAATACTTTGAGTACTTCAGGTAGATTTAAGAGTGGGAAACTTAAACATACCATAGTTAGTGCCATTCCAACCAGAGACAATAAAGTGATATATAAATAGTCTGGCTCCCAGAATTCTCCTCTGATCACACCACCACAACTCAATAGTCTTTATCACATTCTCAAGTTGCCTTACGGTTGCAAACATATTCTGTCATTATTTAAAACATAAAAGTGTGACTTAAATATCAGTATGAAAAATACTGACTTTCGCACAGATCTATATCACAATATGCTGTTAAGATATGATCATAAGTAAAACTGGGGGCTTGTAATTCAGTTTTAAGCAGAAGACCATACTGAAACGGTTAACCTTGGTGCTAGTCTTTTTGCTAAAATGGAACCAAACTGGGTCAAAACAAGTGCCGTCTGAATTAGGAAACACATTTCCTTTGTTCTCAATTTATGGAAGTCAAATACCTTAGTCTTAATGCAATTTGGAAGGGCACCTGAATGAGTTACTGGTACGTTAAGTGCTTTGGTGTTGTTCCAGGTACCAAGTTCAGGAAGCAAAGGATGCTGCAACCTTTTTTTCAGAAAAGAACTGCTCAGAGGAGCTGTTACACTTGCATTGCACCACCTAGCACAAAGTGGTTAATGCAAGGACAGTATCAACTTCTAAGTAAATACAAAGGCCTGTAAATTTCCCAGCTGTGTGTTGGGCTATAGGAATACAAATAAATTCACCAGAAATGAAAAGAGAAATAGAAAATTGTCACCTCTCATAAACTGTAGACTAAACCTGTATTCCACAACCCTGCTTTTAATGTTCTCCATTCACCTTATGTTGAAAATAATTGGAATATGTCTCTTTGTTGGAAGCATTGACTCTTGGAGATCTATTTCTGTAAAATTCACTTGGCGCCTTTCCTGTTTGCACACTTTCATGTTTTCTGTGCCTTACAGAATATACAGGTGGCCAATGACATATGTGTTCTCACACAGCTGAACAATAAGTCCATGGAAGCATGAGGGCTAAGAACAGCTGACAGCAGTAGGGTAGTGCACCATGCTTGCGTTCACACCAGCTAAGGATTAGTACTGGTTGCTCCTCTAATGACTTTCTCAGTCAGACTCTATGGAGTAAGGAAGGAGAAACATGAAAGTGAAGTGAAACTGGCTGGCACAATACTTCACACTCAGTAAGTGGTGCTGGAGAGAGAACTAAAGGGCAGGACCTTGCACTCTAGTGTAGAAATAGGTAAGCTGTCTTCTGTAGGCAAGCACCTGGCATGGACATTACAGAGAACTCACTGGATATACTTTAGGAAGGTAAGTTCTTCTTGTGTTGAATCCGAGGAGAGCTGAAAAAAAACCCTCAGATTTGGGTAATGGTGACTGTCAGTTAGCAGGGTAAAAGTTGCTTTAATTAGTATATATGGGATCTGACGGTTTTTGAAGTTTTCACATGAAGACTTGAGGTCCAAAGTCAAAAGACAGTGTTTGGCTAATGTTTTGACCTGTGTACAGAAAAGGCTGTAATTTTCTCCTCCAGTAGTACAAAAACTGAGTCAGTGCTATTACACAGAGTGAGAGAAAGGCATGTGGCTTTAGCACAATCAACCATGCTAGGGAACGTGTCAGTGGCAATGACCGTGAACATGTCTTATGCATCTTATGTATGATTGGTCATGTTTAGTGGCTGCTGGACATATTAGGTGGCATGTTATGGTTACTATTGCAGAGGGATTACTGTGTCAGCCTAGTTCTGGTCTCTAACTTCCAATACTCAAAGTTTTCAGTCACAAGAAAAATACAACAAGCCATTATTTGGAAAAATCCAGTACCAACTTCTGTATATCCACTAAACGTGGGCACTTTGGACACCAAAGCTGAAGAAAAGAAGAAAAATGCAAATCTTACCTGAGTTTATAGCACTTTATTTCTGCAAAAGAGTAAAAGAGCAGCCTTGGAGGCTGGGTAGCATGCCAACTGAACAGTTGCAAGCTCTTAGCAAGTCTGGTGTCTGTAGCCTCTTGTGGTTTAACCCCATCCAGCAGCTAAGCACCACACAGCTCACTCCCCCTGCCAGGATGGGGGAGAGAATTGGAAAAGTAAAAGTGAGAAAACTTGTGGGTTAAGATGAAGAAAGTTTAATAGGTAAAGCCAAAGCCACACGCAAGCAGAGCAAAACAAGGAATTTATCCACCACTTCCCATGGGCAGGCAGGTGTTCAGCCATCCCCAGGGAAGCAGGGTAGCACAATGCACACCATGCATAATGGTTACTTGGGAAAATGCCATCACTCCAAATGTCCCCCCCACTTTACTTCTTCCCCAGCATTATATACTAGGCATGATGTTCAACGGTATGGAATATCCCTATGGCTAGTTCAGGTCAGCTGTCCTGGCAGTGTCCTCTCACAATTTCTGTGCCCCTCCAGCCCTCTCACTGGCAGAGCCTGAGAAGCTGAAAAGTCCTTGAATTAGTATAAATGTTACATAGCAACAACAAAAAAAGTCAGTATTTTATCAACATTATTCTCACACCAAATCCAGAACACAGCACTGCACCATCTACTAAGAAGAAAACTAACACTATCCCAGCCAAAACCAGGACATGCCTCTCAAATAAGGCAAGTTATTTAATTAACAGTATCTATAACTGAGGGAGATGTGTAATTAACAGTTTTCCGATTTGGACATAGCTTCAGTATATAAGTTTATCAGACTTTGGGATTAGCCACCTAAACATAGGCAACTTGTATTTGAAACAGTTTGGGACATCAGAAATATCACAGGCTGGCAGATAGGACTAAGCCTACTAGAGATTCCTCTATGTCTGCAAGGAATAACATCAGGAAGTAACACAGGACATGCTAGAGATCTAAAATTTCTTTAGATACCTGTGTTTAGACAACTGCTTCCCACACTGTCTTTAAAAACAAACAAACCAACAAATGTAGTGAAAATATGCATGAATCTGCACTGTTGAACACCTTTATTCTGCACCCTGAAAGAATAACATTCAGGTACATTTATTGAAACAAATCAGCCCCATAGTACATCAGTGATGTAGCAACGGTCTGTTACCTATAGAAAGTCATTCATGCCACAGATGAATGTACTGAAACTGGACTTATTGTGGGAGTATTTAATCGCATTACTAAATGCCATATAACTTTTCTCAGGTTAATTCATGTTTTCTGCAGAGTGTGTGTGAAGCATCCAAGCATGATGATCCCACTTATTTTATGTGCCCAGAGTCTATGACAGGCAGCTATTAACCAGCTCAGTGTGACAGCATGCCTTTCACAACTGTTTCTCTGAAGATGAGTTTACTCCATGTTATGTACAGTCTTCAGCTTTTATTGTTTCCCATTTTCACCCTATTTATTCTCTGGATTGTGAGCTAATAGGACCAACTGATCTTCACATTGAGTTATTGTTTTAAAACCGGGAGTCTGACCTAACTTGCCTCATTGTCTGTGCTCTAGTTCTATTCTGTTATTCTACACAAAACAAATAGCTATTTTGACATCTTCTTACAAATACAGTTCCTCATGAAGAGTGAACCAACTACTGAATCTGTTCCATCAACATAATGCTTCTTAGACATAGAATAAATACAAAGCATTGTAAGCCTTGTTTAAATATCCAAGATTTGTTTTGTTTCTTGTTACTCTTCAGTTTCCTCTGTATGGATGAACCTATGGAACACTTTGGGTCAGAGCAGCTACTGTATGTTTAGAATGAGACTCATGTATCCAAATATCACCCTCTATGTCAAGAACTCAAAACATGGTAAAGACCTAGCTATAACCACCAACTTGCAGCTTTATTTACTTACAATTTAAAAAACACTATTGCAATTATCTAAGCAATGGAAGCATTTGCCACCTGAATATTCCTATTTTTCCCAGTCAGACAGTGAAGCCTGTTTAACAGCATAAATCAGTGTGCCATGAGTGTATCCAGGTAAGGTGAATGCTCTGAATAATTTTTAAAAGTGAGGTTGCAATTTAAAGTGCCCCTCTGAAAAGAATTTAAGATACATTGTGCAGCAGAAGTTTTTTACCTTTTTAGTATAAGCAGGAAGCAGAAATTCTTAACTGTCACACTTGAGACAGGATGAGAGAAATGCTATGCCCCATTACCTTTGCTGGCTTGAGCTCTGCGCAGAATCATATAGCTGGCCTTGTTCTTTGCTCCCTGTTTAGTTGGCTTACACTGAAGGGATTAGTGACTATGCTTCTCAGTGAACTTACATGCAAAACTTGTTCAGGGATGCTAAAGGGGAGTAATTTGTTCTCTTTTTTACATTCAGTCGTAAAGTCTATTATTACATATAGTATGATAAATTCATCAAGCTATAAAAATTTTGGTGTGCAGAACTACTGCAAAGTCTACCTTTGTAAACAATTATCCTCAAATGAGTTTCATTGCATGTGATTAGTTATAATCAGACTGGTGCTATGCACAAAAAGAAGCAACATAACAAGCTGTTCTTTTTGTAACGAGTATGGCTGTAACCATGTTTGGAGATGAAGAACTGCATACAAGAGCACAAACTGCCCAAAGACAAACCTAAAGAAGTTTTTCTAACCTCTGGAGTTGACTGAGTGACAAATAAATGTGTCATTATTTCATTGGACTCCCAATGTATATTGGGAATATAAGGAAGATTCACAAAAATGATACAAAGATGCCTGAAAGGCACTATTCTGATCAGAAGGTATGATTCCCTTGCAAAAGGGAGGTTATGAATTTTATGCATGTGGTCCTTGGTATTTTAGAACATACATTTTCATGTAAAAAGAAATCCCTGTTTTGGCTCAATTAGCTGTCTATGATGCACAGTGCCGCTCTTGTAGAGATATTGGAGATACTTTCCTTCTGAAGGAAGTCAGAGAGAACCGAAAACTTCTAGGGTTCTTCCTTGACGTTTACAAGCCTCTTTAAATCTCTCCAAAGTCCTGGTGAATCACTGGAGAGTGCAAACATAGCCAAAAAATGCCAATAACAATGCTAGCAATGCCAGTAATGTTTTCCAAAAAAATACATAATTCTCAACTACTATATCCACATTTCCCCCCCTGTATGAGGAGCAGCAGCAACATGAAAGTATGCCTTTGTTTGCTGGAATATAAAGTTGTATAATTACCGGCTAGTAATTCAGTGCCACGCAGCCGCTTGCTCACTCCCTCTCACCCATAGGGTTGGGGAGGAGAATGGGAAAAAATATAAAACTCAAAAGTTGAGATAAGAACAATTTAATAATTGAAATAAAATGAAAATGAAAGAGCAATAATAATAGCAACAATAACAGTTATAATGAAAAGGAGGGAGAGGGGGAGAGGAATGAATCCAAAGGAAAGAGAGGAAAGAAAACAAATGATGCACAGTACAACTGCTCACCACCCCCTGACCGATAACCAGCCAATGCCTGAGCAATGAACGGTAGCCCCAGACAACACCTGCCACCCTCCTCGCCCCCCGTTTATATACCAAGCATGATATTTCATAGTGTGGAATATCCCTTTGGCTAGTTCAGGTCACCTGTCCTGGCTGTGTCCCCTCCCAGTTCCTTGTGCCCCTCCAGCCCTCTCGCTGGCAGGGCCTGAGGAACTACACAGTCCTTGACTGAGCATAAACATCACCCAGCAACAATGCGAACCATCAGTGTGTTAGCAACATTGTTCTCACACCAGGCTAAGACAGGGCACTGCACTTGCTACTAAGAAGAAAATCAACTCTATCCCAGCCAAAACCAGGACAAAATGGAGAATCAGGCTTTTCATATAAGTTAACAATGTACACCATTGATGCTTCTATATTCAAGGTAAAAGCATAAGTGAAGCAGATAATATAAATGGAGATTTTTCCTTACTAATAGATGTCTTTGATAAGAAAGCTACTAAGATAAATAGACTGAAATATTCTGAATTAAGAAAATCAACAAGTTAGCTTTTCTGGGCTTCTTAAATAAATTCTGTTAATAATTACTTTACCTAATGGATAAGATTATTATGTTTTATATATAACATATATATAAAGATATATATGTTATATATAAAAGATGTTTTAGAGAACAACTTAAAATGTACCTTGAATTGTATTTACTTCTGTATTTACTTCTGGAGGAACACTCACACTATTTTAGGTAAAGGGCAAGCCATAAACTAGTTTTGGCTGTGCCCTGGAAGTTTTGTAGTCTGTGGATTCTACCCTTATTTATGTGCAGAAGTACTGAAGCATTACTGAAGAAAGAAACTGTAAACTGGACTTAATGGAATAAAGGGGAAGGTAAAGAGAAACCCAGGTAGTGAAGTCAGTGAGAGAAACTCCGTGACATAGGAAAAATTCTATATTCACAGGATAATAGGACAACTCAGATCAGAAGAGTCCTCAGGAGTTGCCTAGTCCAACCCTGTTGTCAAAGCGGGGCCAGACATGCAAACCAGAAAGATTAAAAGCTTAGTGCATTCCATTGCATTCTTTTAGCTGTTGCACTTGCAGTAGAGTGTAGAGAACTCTGGTGAGCAGATTATTTTTGCTTTGTATCTATGTCAAGTAAAGGAATGAATAAATGTGAGTGTGACCCATCGTTCAGTAAATTCTAGATCTTGGGGAATCCACTGTCAAATAAGAAAGACACAGGTATGGGAAAGTGGTAGCTAAAGACAGGGGAAGACTCAAAAGCACAAGCAGAGAAAGTAGAGCTTAAGAACATATCAGAAAACAAACAATTGCCATATACCAGAACACACAGTTAATAAAAATCCAGAAGCAGCAAAAGGAACAGAGGGTACATCCTAGGTTAATTCTGTCATTGTGCCTGCACACAGGAACCTCAGCACAATGTTCTGACTGTATCAACAGGGCATCATCAGCTCTGTCTGCCTTGTCAGAGACCCACTGTTCTTGTTATGCTCTTCTTCAGCATCAAACAGGTTGGTCCTGCCTGTGGGCAGTGAGTCATCTAAGCATATGGTTCATTGCACTGCAAAACTCTGAAGCAGGGAAGTCACAGCCACCAGCTGGCATACTTTATCAGGGGCCATTAGCTATAAACAAGCACATCTCCTTTCATGGGTTCTAAATTTAGTTTCTAACAACTACCATTCCTTCTGCATTTAATTTCAATCAGGGAGCAGCTAGGCAACATGGACTATAGACTTCCTGATCTAGAAATCTAGTTTCAAAGTGTTTTCTGTATCTTTTCTCTTTTGTAAATATAGCAATGGTCTATAGATATTCTAAATAATGGTACGTAAGAAGTAGGAAGCAGTAACTCACCAACTCACAGATTTGAAGCATAATATCCTGGTTTGTATTATTATGGTTCCCATTTTATACTGCCTCTGAAAATTGCTTTGAGGTCCTACTGTTTGCTTGTAGTTATTTGGAGTCATATGAACTCTTTCCTGAATATCTGTATTACCAGCCAAAACATAATAAGGTTTTCATGGAATCATATCATAGGATGAATTGGTTTGGAAGGGACCTTAAGGATCACCTAGTTTCAACCCCCCTGCCATGGGCTGGGACACCTTCTACTAGACCAGACTGCTCCAAGCCCCATCCAACTTGGCCTTGAACACTGCCAGGGATGAGGCATCCACAACTTCTCTGGGCAACCTGTTCCAGTGTCTCACCATCCCCCAGTGAAGAAGTTCTTCCTAATATCTAGTCTAAATCTACCCTCTTTTAGTTTAAAGCCATTACCTCTTGTTCTATCTCTATAGGCCATTCTAAAAAATGGATAGTTATGGATAACTGTTGTATATAAATTATTCCCTACAACTAACTGGAAAGTTTGTTTGTTGTAATTCACAGGATTTTGTCTCTGCAGACGAAATAGGACATAAGTCTCCTAACCAAATACATATATGTAGGAGTTATTTCCAACCTGCAGCTGGAAACATTTTGTTCATCTGTCACTCTTGCTGCAGGATGAACAGCCAATAGATGTGTGTCCTACTTGCTTGGGGTGTCATTTCTCCTTCATCCTAAATAGTTTGAAATGTCATTGCTGCCAATTTCCTGTGTATTTTGTCCTATTCTGACAGCAGGTAGAGATACGAACACATAAAATACAAGCTAAGGATAGTTGTCCATATTGCAAGGATTATTAAATAATTTTTCTTGAGATATACCTTCAAATAGCAATTTCTGGTATTCGGAAGATCAATTAGCGTAAGGTCCAAATCTTATTTTTTTTCTACACTCTCTTACTACTTCAGGCTGATAATTGCTAGTAGGCAAATCTCATTATTTCTTGGTAACTCACATTCTGAGTTTCTATTAAGTCCTTACAGGAGTCACAGTGTTCACTATAGTATGCTGGGAATTTTCTGATTCACCCTGGGCTCGTCCCAATCAGGTTCATCAAAAGCAAAGGCTTTCCTAGTGTATATGAGATCACTCTAAGATGGCTTTATATCTACAGAAGATTACCTTCACACTTTTTCTTAAAAGATCTGAGGTAGTCAGAAAATAAGAGTTTCATTTTGGGGCATCTGGCTTGATAGCTACAAAAGGTTATCTACAAAATTTTTTTAAAAAACCAAAATCAGTAAGAAAATAAGGGATTCCTTTTGAGGGCATCTGTTTTTTTAAAGAAAATGTCAAGACATGAACAACAAAAATATACAGCATTTGGTAAAGGAAGCTGGCATTAGTGATACAATACTCACCCACCCTCTTGGGCTGGCTTTGCAGTGCATACTGGCGCTCTAATGCATATCAGTTTAAAGCTAGCTCACAAATGTCAATGTAAGCTGCAGTGCGTGTTGTCTGCAGCATAAACATACTCTGAGAAGCTTTTAAAATCCTGTAGATAGTTAAATTGCAAACTGCCTTGCAGTAAATCTAGACATTTTCCTGTACATTGGACTCTGTAAAGGCTAAACTTATATGGGCACCTCAGTTATGGCTAAAGGATTAGATCTTAAATTCAGTTGCTGCTGTCTCTGTTGCTGAGTTGTATTTCAGGATCTAATTACTCACAAGTTTCTTTTCTCTCTCTTTTTTTTTTTTTTTTTTTTAAATTGCACATATTAGAAGCTGCAATAGAACTTAAAGTGTGGGGGTTTATTTGTGTATTTATTTTCTTGGAAAATGCACAATGATGTTTTGGGGTTTTTTTTAGAAAAGAAGTCACCAGCTCTTCAGTGCACTCATTTATCTTTAATTTCCTTGTTTTAATTCTCCAGTAGTACCTGGCAGAATTCCTGGGTAAAGGCAAGAAACATAATATTATTGTAGTAGCAGATGTTCTTCACTAAAAACTTTCATTCTTGCTTTGCTGGTTTCATTGACTCTCAGCTGGAATCTTTGATCCAATTATTGCCTCTCTGCACTGTTAATGGAGCACTAAGTTACCTTATATAAATTAAAGATTCCCAGTTGACAACTGCCCTTGAATATGATAGGCGGTTTTGTACGTTCTGTGAAGTAAACAAAGATAACACAACATCCCAGGAACACATAATCTCCCCATTCTCTGTGTAATAGGAAGCTTTTGGGGTGGCTAGGGTAGGGGTAACTGGTAGGACTATGGAGTGAGCCAGCACCCAAGGAACATATTAAATTCCAGGAGATGCTGGTCTAACAGTGTTGAAGATAGGTGACTTGCAGGGAGCTTGAAGAAGTTACTCCAGCTGCTGCTTAATGTTGGCCAGGAATAGCATAAACTGGCTTTTCTTTATGAAGTACAGTCAACTGAACCAGGCAATGTGAATTAAAATAAAAATTTTGCCTGTTTGAGGGACACCAGGACAGTCTGCTTACCCATGGTCAGTCAGAGTACCCACACCTAATCTCATGTTGTCCACTGAGGTCCTTTTTGTCTTTCCTTAAGCTTCTTTCTGCTCAAAAGGCTTAGGCCTGCAGCCTGGAACACACCCATTGACACTGATTGTGGGTCTTAGACCTGCATGAAAGATTGAATTAAAACTATAATCTGCTAATATCTGCCTTATTATAGACAGATCTGTAATTGCCAACTTCTGCATATTTCTATAAATATCAATTTGTACAGCCAGATGTTATCTATGCTGTCTGCAAGCTTGCTGGATGTGAGCCAGTCCAGATGTTGTATAGATCTACGTGCAGGTTAATAATCAGGGCATACTCACTTGAGGTGCGCACTTTGCTAGTTCAGATACAAGGCTGACCGGCCTGGGCTGAGTGTTTAGATTGGAGAATGAACAAAGAGCCTGAACTGTTTGCATCTGCCCTACAGTGTTGCTGTTACAGAGGAAGAAGAGAGGAAGACAGTAGTGTCACTGAAGACACATTACTGAAGCGACAAAAATGGTTGATTAAGTTTTCTCTATCATCAAGAGAAAAGCAAAGGAGACGGCTGCCTCCAGAGCATGATCTTTATACCTTCATACTGTCTGTACTGCCACGTGGGTGCATATCATAACGACCCCCACCATTTTTATGAGAGAACCAGTAGACTGCACTGTGGCCCCTTTCTTGCTTGCTTCCCACCTGGCTTCCTTCCCTTGGAAACCAGGACATTTGAGGGGAAACTCCGGCAGTCAGTACAATGGACTAGCCCAAGCTACACCTTGGCCTCACTATAAGATATACCTCCAGAGTTTACAGGCTGGGGTCACCCAGAGAATCTCAGGTTTAAAGTCTGGAGACAGGTCAGAATTTTGCAGCAGGGATAAATTCACCTGAGGCAGAACTAGGGGATAAACAGAAACCTCTTTCAGGTCAGTGCCTTACTCACTGGGCTCTAGAGAGGGAAAGTCATTAAATATGACTATATACTATTTTGTAGGTAAATGTAAGCTTAGTTTGTCCTTACTAAAAGCCAGCTGTGTGTTAGCTCTGACACAGCAGTCATATAACCATGGTAAATATACTGCTGAGTTTGGACTGGAGGGTCTTGCTTCTGAGATGGAAAAGATTCATGTTTAGCTGAGATCCTAAGATAAGAAAGATCACTGAGTATACCTGTTGAGTGGGAACAAGGTGATGCCTACTGGGAACTGTTTTTACACTCTGTAAATGATTGAGTGTTCTAGCTCTCCCAAGACCACAGTTAAAAAGTGATGACTTATGTTGTAAACAGTTACTTCAAGGCCTTGGCATTATATGTGTTCAAAAGATTCTTTGCTATAGTTCCTCTTGTAAGGAATGAAAACAAACTTTGAATTCCTGAATATTTCTGCAAGGTTGAGCTGTCATCTTCCAGACACCTCTAGTAGTTGTCTGAGCATTGCAAGCAGCTGGAGCCTAAGGACATATAAGGTTAGTTTTAAATTATTTAAAAATTATATTCTACAAAGTAGCATACCTAATTGGTATGACAAAGTCACCTTTAGCAGAAATAAGCTGAATTTGTGCTATAAAGTAGTATCAGAAATCAGTAATGTCTGTGCTTCAGGGTAAATACTTGGGACTTACTTGTTACGCAGTATCTTGGTTGTGATACTGTTAAACAAGTATTTCCTGAGGTAAAACTGACATAAGGAAGTAAACGTGATTCTTAATTTGTTTAAGGGCATCTGCTCAACTGCCTAGCTGCAGTTTATACCTGATTCTTTCAGAAATTTATACAAGACCCAAAAGTGAAGGTTTCAATAGGACAGTTTCTTAGTTCTTTCATTTAAATATAAAAATTTACACGTCTAATTGTATTACTGTTCCTTCATGTCACATGAGTAAATTATCAAATATACAATAATTTTTGTATGACTGTTATAAACAACAGGAATTTTGGAAGTTTTAGCTATGCATGTTGAAATACAGGTTTAAAGGTCAACTTAAAAACCATAGATACATTTCTGTGTCTCTATCAGAAAATCCAGTAAGGAAGATTGTGAGGTATTGCAAGCAGGTTAAGGATGATCACTCCTCTCTGCTAAGCACTGGTAAGGCCACATCTGGAGTACTGTGCCTAGTTCTGGGCTCCCCAGTGCAATAGAGATGTAGACATGCTGGGGAGAATCCAGAAAAGACACACTAAGGAACTGGAGACTCTCATAATAAGGAAAAACTGGGAGAGCTCGGACTATTCAGCCCAGAGAAGAAAAGGTTCAGGGGGATCCTGTCAGTAAGGATAAATATCTGGTGGGAGGGAACAAAGAGGATGGAGCCAGCAGTGCCCACTAAAATGCCAAGAGGCAATGGATAGAAATTAAAACACATAAGATTCCATTTGAACACAAGAAAACACTATTTCACTGTGAGATTCTCAATCACTGGAACAGGCTGCTTAGTGATGTGGTTTAACTCCAGCCGCCAGCTAAGCCTCATACAACCATTTGCTTACGCCCCGCAGCAGGGCGGCAGAGAAAATTTAAAGGGTAGAAGTGAGAAAACTCATGAACTGAGATGAAGACAGTTTAATAAGTAAATAAAAACTGCACATCTTAGAAAAGCTGAACAACTAACTCATTCACTAGTTCCCATTGGCAGGCAGGTGTTCAGCCATCTCCAGAAAAGCAGGGCTTTATCATGTATAACGGTTACCTGGGAAGACAGAACATCATAAGTCCAAATGTCCTCCCCCCTTTCTCCTTCTTTCCCACAGCTTTTATGGCTGAGCATGGTGTTACATGCTATGGAATATCCCTTTGGTCCATTGGGGTCACTAGTCCCAACTGTGTCCCTCCCAGCTTCTTGTACACCCCCAAACTACTCCCTGGTAGGGCAGGATGAGAAACAGAAAAGGCCCTGGTGCTGTGTAAGCACTGCTCAGTGATAGCAGAAACATCCTTGTGTTAGGAACACTATTTTGGTCACAAAACCCAAACGTGGAACCATATGAGCTACTGTGAAGAAAATTAACCTTATCCCCGCCAAAATCAGCACACTCAGAGAGGTTGTGGAGTTTCCATCCTTGGAAATACTCAAAACCTGACTGCACATGGTCCTAGGGAACCTCCTGTGGCTGATCCTACTTGAGAAGAGTGGCTGGACCAGATGGTAGCTGGAGTTCTCTTCAAACCTAAACAATTTTGTGGTTCTGTGATAGCTAAAAATTTTGCATACAACAAAATATCGACAAGCACTTTGGTGTAGCAGTAAAAGTTTCATTTTTTGTAGTATCTGGGTTAACTAGAAAAAAGTACTAGAGTAATAGTTCATTTGGAAGTAATAATGACAAGTTAAGAGGGGGAAAGTTCACAAAAAAATTAAAATGTTGGGTGATGGAATTCTGAACTTTGAGTTTACTTTTTTTCTTACTATTCATTTAACAAACTGAATGAAAAACAACATATCACTTAATGAAAAAATAACAAAAAATGGAACTTAGTACTGCTGCATAATTATTAGTTTTAAAAAAACAAAACAAAACTGGAACTGAAACTTAAACTTTAACAACCAAGAAGTATTTTTGATTGTTTCAAATTTGTTCACATGTTTATCAGGCTTGTCAAATCTATGTGGAAAAAAGTATTTGAACAGGCAGTATTTGAATGTCCATGTGATAGAAAATACTGGTATTGCCTTGGAACAGGCCAAGCAAGGTGTAAGGAATGCATATTCAACTATTCTCACTCTCCGAGGAGACCTGAAGCAAACCCTACCTTCTTCTAATGTAATGGTCTGAACGCTGGACTATAACAGGTCTAATATATTTTTCAAAATATTTATGTTTATATTGTCTTCATTATGAGGTGCGGAGATGTGGTCCCTTGAGTAAATGGTGCAGACCAGTCTGCATCTGTATATACTATCTCTAGAGAATGGAATCAGAATAAATCATCCCATGTTCCACAACCACAAAAAAGGAGAAGGAACAAATTGCTTGATCCATGCTGAAACCCAGAAAAAACCTAAGATATATACAGTGTTAACTATTATAAGATGGGCCTCAAAATGGAACAGTAAATTAAGTAATCTGACAGCATGTACACCCCTGTGGAGTCTGTTCTGTCGATGTTTTTATGTTTCTTACCAATATGCAGCTAGTTCATAAGGACCAGACAGAAGGCAGACCCAGCTGCTACCTACAAAGTCATTCTCCATGTCCTGATAATTAAATATTTTATATAAATCTGAACGATGCCACTTTCTAATACCCCATGGACCAGTGGTTTAAGATTTTTGTCTGCAGTGGTAGACATCTGTTAAGATGTAAATATCTAATCAAATAGACTTACATGCTTGTCTCCTATCTTTACAGATCTCAGAATACTTCCAATGAATTTTCCAAATCCTGCTGAGAGGTCCAAGTAGCTCTGCTGCTACTAGCACCTCACTCATTTACTTCTTGAGCTATTGTATCAAGCATGTCTAACTAAGATCAGCACAGGAGACCTTTTCTTCAGGAATTTTCTTACTAGTAGCTAATAGCGTCTTTGTGAAAGTAAGTGCCCCTTTTTTTGTTCTCAACAGTAAGAACAAAATCAAGTGCAAATAAAAAGTTTAAAACTGTCATTCTCATATTGAGCTGTATTAAAACCCTCTTACTGAGGGCAGTATAAATAGCTTCCTTAAACACCCATATGTGTGTTTGTGTCAGACGGGTTTTCATTAACAGTGCCTTAGGAAATACCATCTCCCTTGGAAGGGAAAATTTTGTATTTGCTTGAATTCCCTGAGCACTTTACTAGCTCCTCCTCTCCTCTCTCCACCCATGAGTATTCATGGTACCTTGACAGAATTCTGAAGTATTAATGAGGACTAAGTAAAAGGTTTTTGGTTTATTTTCTTACATTCCTGCTTATATTTCCCCTTCTTGTCAAATTTAAATTAAGAAGTATGTATTGATACAGTAAACATTACAACTGTCCAGTCAGCATAAAATATTCAGAACAATTTCATATCTGTCATAACCATTTATTACTTGAAAGTTATGGAAATTAAAGGGAACTTCAGGGAATGGTTTAACAAACTACTCTGTTATCCAGTGATTATATAATTTTCCTGTTTTGATGAACCCATAATATGATCTAACATGATGAAATATGTATTTGAGAAGTTTCTTGCTCTGATTTCTGTATAGGTTAGGAGAGAGTCTGGAATTTGACCTTAAATCTGCCATCTGTAATTTTTTTTTTTTTTTTTTTTTTTTTTATGGTTTAACAACTGTAGAGAATGTGACTTGAAGTATGTGCAAGTTTGTCAAGTATTTAAAGTTTTTTTAGAGGATTTTGTGTTAATAATTTTAACATACAGTCTCCATTAATTAAAACATATGCTCTTCTGCTCTGAGCTGTAATAAATTTGCTTCCTATCAATGATATTGAAAAGGTAGGTTTTATAAAACCAAAATCTTTTGAAACGTATCCCATACCATCAGCACGCCTTCCCTAGCTTAGCCTAGGCAACTGTCACTTCAAAATAGGAGTTGCTGAGGTTTCCAGGTAAGGTGTAAAGGAAGTGATGTTTCCTTTTGAACATGTAGTCATTATCGAGTGGTCCATATGTGACCGCAAGAGTAAGACTTACTGTGATGTATAGTTTATTTGTTGAGTGTATGGTGACAGTAGGTTCATTCTTTTTCTTCCCTGGGGAGCCAGATTCAAACCAATAGCAGGTCTTCCTCCTGCATGTCCTCTTCCTTCCTGCTTCTATATATCTGTTTGAAGACAACAAATTCAGATGAAAAGCACTCGGGTTGCTTGTAAGTGTTGAAAGCATTGAGTTTCTGCAAGTTGTGTTGTATTTTTGCTGATATTACTGCTTACAGGTATTGGGATGTATTTTCTGCTTCCAAGAGCTAAATTAGTATTACCTACCCTAAGTGCAAAAGGAGTTCTGAGTCACTATCCACATTTAATCCACATATACATTTAGTCTGAACTATGGATATACTTCTTTTGTGTCCATCGGCTACTTACGGTATCATACAGTTGGACACCACAAAGCTCCTAAAGTGCATGGGAGCCTCTCTTACATAATTTGGGATGCTTTTGTAATACAGCTTTTAACATACAGCGAAAGAAAAAAGGTCTTTATTAGATTAAAGATGATATAAAGATAACTGCAATATCCCTTTTTCTGTGCAGGAAAAGGTGTTGCTACATTTACAATAGAAACTTGACTTTCATGACATCAGTTACGATTTAGGCAATACCTGTTAAATAGAAAAGTTTCACTAGAATTTTGTTGGCTGTCTGAAGTGCCTAGCAATTTCTTACATTTATCTTAAATTTCCTTTACTTACCTGTAATCGTACCCAAATTTGAGAGACAATTCACTATGTGGACAGCAGTGATACCAAGACAATTAGTCTAGCTTATGTACATTTTCTGGGGTCTTGCTATATTAATTCTTTAATGATTTCTCTAACTTCTAGAAGGCTTAAACTTCTACATAATTAGTGTCTATGCAGCTCTTGATAGCTAGATACTGTAGACTGACAATCCCATGTAAATCTTGGTGTTATGGATCTTGCTTCTCTCCCTGTGTCATGTTTTAGTTCAAGGTTTTCCTGTGTATTTTCTCTGTTTGAAGTCCTTGAATGACTGTTTTTATTGGTCTATTTTGTAACTTTTCCCGTGTCTCACTGAGAAAAAAGCAAATGTACTCTGCTTTGGGCCTAGTTCAATTTATAAATAATAAATATATGCCTACAGCCCTTCTTGGGAAAAGGCATAAGGAATTTCTTTGAGCTTTTAATAAAGAAAAGAGTATAACTCTGTTTTCTATCCTATCTTATATACTGACCAGGCAGTTGGAAATCCTCCTCTAGGAAGGCATGGAAGTTTTTGCCTTTACTGTGATTCAGTAAACTAAAATGCCAACCTCATTTGCATCACAGTTACCTATAAGCAACAAGGATGGGACTTGAAAATGCCTGGGGAAACATTAACAATATTTTCTACATGACAGAACAATACAGGCATTAACCACAAGATACCACTATCTGTCATATTAAGTCTACATGCTGAAATCTTGAAATGCATTTTGATCGGCCATTTGTTAAATTCAAATAAGAACTCTTTTTACTTGTCTCCTTTCTAAGCAAAAAGGTTCAGTCTGTAATTTATTTTTGTGGCATCTTTTCTATATCCTGCTTTATTTTCACGTTGCCTCCTGATTTTTTAATATCCTTTTTGAGAAAGTGTCTAGCGTTAGGCACTGAAGAAATGTGGGGTATTTACACCATTTCTTATGAATTTATCTAATAATCTCAGGGCAAAATATGAAATAACTTACAGAAGTATTGTAATATATCCTAGAGGAAAAACTGCAACAATGATAAAACACAAATAATGTGGCCTATTAAATAATTTGGGAGAGCTACACTTAGTATTAGTACTAAACATATTTTAATAATTTACATTTGAAAAAGGTGTCATGGTTTAACACTGGCAACTAAGCACCAAACAGCTGCTTGCTCACTCACTTCAGCGGGTTTGGGGACAGAATTGGAAAAGTGAGAAAACTCATGGGCTGAGATAGAGACAATTTAATAGGTGAGGCAAAAGCCATGCATGCAAGCAAAGCCAAGCAAGGAATTCATTCACCATTTCCCATTGGCAAGCAAGTGTTCAGCCACCCTCAGGAAAGCGGGGTTCCACCATGCATAACTGTTACTTGGGAAGACACATACCATCACTTCAAACCTCTCCCCTTTCCTTCTTTCTCAGCTTTGTATACTGAACATGACACCATATGGTTTGGAATATCCCTTTGATATCCCCAGCTTCTTGTGCACCTGCTCACTGGCAGAACATGGAAAACTTGAAAAGTCATTGATTTAGAGTAAGCACTACTTAGCAACAGCTAAAACATCGGTGTGTTATCAACATTATTCTCATACCAAATCCAAGCCACAGCACTGTACCAGCTACTGAGAAGAAAACTAGCTGTATCCCAGCTGAAACGAAAAGTGCACTACAAAAGTACACTATAAAAGTGGTAACTTCCAAAACTGAAGGGTGCCAACAGACTGAACATAAGGAATTCAAGTGAAACGTATATGTAATTTGTCAAAGTTAGGTTACTGGAAAAGACAACAAACTTACTTTTTTTCCCTCTAGAGAGCTAATCTGGAATTGAAAGATGTTTTGACAGAGCATGGAAATAATACAGATAAATCTAAACAGACAGGTGACAAATATTTTTCCGGTGCACAAGCAACCTGAATTTCAACTCATGTCCTTTGCCAGTAAGAGCAGCAAACATCATTTACCTCACAGAAAATTTAGGCTTTTCTATCCACTAACTTTTTATATCTCTATTTCACCTATTTTATGATGAATTCTCTTTTTACTTCTTAATTATGCTTTCCAAACTTGCATACCATGGAATTGGCAGAATGCAAAAAATTGTAAATGGGGAAAAAGAGAAAATCTGTAGACTAGATTTCTCTGTAGAGAAAATCTTCTCCCTTTCCCATTCTGTAAACACGCCAGACTTTATAAAAGCCTTTATTCCAGGACCCTTAGATTCCTAGCCTTCTGATGAATTGAAATCATTGGGGTTACTCAAAAATTAAGAGCTACAGTTTTGGCATGCTTTGTCATAGTGAATATTTTTTTTGTATTACACATTTCTTGAGTAATGTGTTTTTCTTTGTCATGTGTAGAACTACACACACTGACACGCATTTAATAAAAATGTACTCTGAGTTTAAGATTAGTTCAGTTCTGGGAACATGAACAGGTGTGGCTCAAATTCAAGAATGAACTAAAACAGGATATTGTCAGCGGATGTCCAGCTTACATATATTTACATCTGTGTACTTTGAGAAGCTTCTCCTTCACTCGTCTTTGATTAACTGCCACTTACATTTATGAAAGTGATGTGCTTCCATCAGGGAAAGAACATTCCTCTGTGGATGAAACATGAAAACTCTCCTGCCTAATTTTGTCTCTATACTTTTTTAAAGGAAAAAATACTTTAACGAGTCTAGCAGCAGTTAAATCTGACAGAAGCAGCAATAATGTTTTGCCCTTTTGCAAATATGTATCCATGTCTGTGTTTATTTTTAAATGCAGTGCCATTGTCTTGATCTATATTGTAGCAACTGCTTTTGGTTGAAATACCTGTACTGGCAGATGTAATTTTAAATTACCTTCTCCTTGATGAGTACATAAAGCATCTTTCTTTGGATGTGGCATTAAAAGAAATGTTTTCCATCTGTACTATTATATTCCTAAATAGGAAGTGCCACCATTTTACATCAAAGTTGCAGATCATAAAAGTAGCAGAAGTTCTGTCTTTTATACAGAACCATAGAATCATTTAGGTTGGAAAGGACCCTTAAGATCATCAGGTCCAACTGTAACCTAACACTTTCAAGTCTACTGCTAAACCATGTTTCTAAGTGCCACATCTATATATCCTTTAAATACCTCTAGGGATGATGACTCAATCACTTCCCTGGGCAGCCCTTCCAGCGAAGAAATTCTTTCTAATATCCAATTTAAACCTCTTCTGGCACAACTTGAGGCTGTTTCCTCCTATTCTATTGCTTGTTACCTGGCAGACGAGATTGACAGCCACCTCATTACAGCCTCCTTTCAGGTAGTTGTACAGAGCAATATGATCTCCCCTCAACCTCCTTTCCTTCAGACCAAACACCCCCAGCCCCCTCAGCGGCTCCCCACAAGACCTGTGCCCCAGCCCCTTCCCCAGCCCCGCTGCCCGTCTCTGGACACGCTGCAGCCCCTCTACGTCCCTCTTGCAGAGAGGGGCCCAGACCTGAACACAGGGTTCGAGGGGCGGCCTCAGCAGTGCCCAGTGCAGGGGGACGGTCACTGCCCTGGTCCTGCTGGCCACACTGCTGGGGACACCGGCCAGGGTGCTGCTGGCCGCCTGGGCCCCCTGGGCACACTGCTGGCTCCTGCCCAGCCGGCCGTCACCCAGCACCCCCAGGCCCTTTCCCACCAGGCCCTTTCCAGCCGCTCTGCCCCAGCCTGTAGCGCTGCGTGGGGCTGGTGTGACCCACGGGCAGGACCCGGCACTGAGCCCTGCTGAACCTCACACCACTGGCCTGGGCCCATCGCTCCAGCCTGCCCAGGTCCCTCTGCAGAGCCTCCTGCCCTCAGGCAGGTCAGCACTCCTACCCAGCCTGGTATCATCTGTAAACTTACTGAGAGTGCACTTGATCCCCTTGTTCAGATAATTTATTAAGTATATTAAACAGAATGGGGCTCAATATTGAGCCCTGGAGAACACCGGTTATGACTGGCTGTCAACTGGGTTTAACTCCTTTCAACACCACTCTCTGGGCTCAGCCATCCAGCCATTTTTTACCCAGCGAAGAGTATGCCCATCCAAGCCACAAACAGCCAGTTTCTCCAGGAGAACACTGTTGGAGACAGTGTCAAATGCTTTACTGAAGTCCAGGTAGCATCCACAGCCTTTGCCTCATCCACTAAGAGGGTTGTCTTGTCACAGAAGGAAATTAGGTTAGTCAGTCAGGACCTGCCTTTCATAAACCCATGCTGGCTGGGCCTGATCAACTAGTAGTCCTGCTTGTGTCATGTGATGGCACTCAAGATGATCTGCTCTATAGCCTTTCCCAGCACTGAGGTCAGATTGACAGGCCTGTAGTTCCCCAGATCCTCCTTCCAGGCCTTCTTGTGAAGGGTGTCACATTTGCTATCTTCCAGTCAACTGGGACCTCCCTGGTTACCCAGAACTGCTGATAAATGGTTGAAAGTGGCTTGTTGAGCACTTCTGCCAGCTCCCTCAGTACCCTTGGGTGGATACCATCTGGCCCCATTGACATGTATGTGTCTAAGTGGTGTAGCAGATCACTAAACATTTCCTCTTGGATTATGGGAGCTTCATTCTGCTCCTTGTCCCTGTCTTCCAGCTCAGGGGGCTGGGTACCCTAAGGGTAATTGCTCTTACTAGTAAAGACTGAGGCATTTACCACCTCAGCCTTTTCTTCATCCTTTATCACTACATTTCTCCTCACATCCAAAAAAAGATGGAGATTCTCATTATCCCTCCTTCCATTGCTAAAGTATTTATAGAAATATTTTTATTGCCTTTTACAGCAATAGCCCAATTAAATTCTAGTTGGGCTTCAGCCCTTCTAATCTTCCTGCAAAGCCTCATGGCACCCTTGTAGTTCTCCTGAGCTGCCTGCCTCTTTTCCCGAAGGTCATAATCTCTTCTTTCTTCCAACTTACAGCCAAAGGTCTCTGCCCAGTCTTCTTCACTGACAGCTTGTCTTTCAGCACATGGGGATGGCTTGCTCCTGTGCCTTTAAGATTCCCTTCTTGAGGAATGTCCAGCCTTCCTGCAGCCCTCTGCCCTTCAGGTCTGCCTCCCAAGGGGCTCTGTCAACCAAGCTCCTCAACAGGCCAATGTCAGCCCTCTGGAAGTCCAAGGTAGTGGTTCTGCTGACCTCCCTCCTTACTTCTCCAAGTATTGAACCTCCTTTTTTGTGATGCTATGCCCAGGATGGCCCCAAACTATCACATCACACACAAGTCCTTCTCTTTTTGGAAACAACAGGTCCAGTTGGCTCCCTCACCAGCTGTGTCAGGTAGTTACCTTCTATACACTCCAGAAACTTCCTAGACTGTTTCTCTTCTGCTGTATTTTATTTCCAGCAGACACCTGGTAAACTGAAGTCCCCCATGAGAACCAGGGCTAGATCCTGTGAGACTTCTCCCAGCTGCTTATAGAATATTTCATCTGCCTTTTCACCCTGGTTAGATAATATATATTTTGCTTCTTATTTTATACAACATTTGATCGAATCTGTGATGTGCAGAAGCTTATTTCTATACTGCATGTGCACTGTGTCGAATCAGATCTTACAAAAGTTGGCATTGAAAAAATTCAACTGCCCTCATTTGGACACAAATCTTTGGAGCAGGCTCCCTTCTGTAGTGACTACATATATACAGGAATGAAGCTGGTGACAAGTCTGATGAGAAGCAGCTGAGGGAACTGAGGTTGTTTAGTCTGGAGAAAAGGAGGCTGAGGGGGAGACCTTATTGCTCCCTACAACTGACAGGAGGCTGTAGGCAGGTGAGGGTCAGTCTTGTCTCCCAGTTAAAAAGTGACAGGACAAGAGGAAACAGCCTCGAGTTGCACCAGGGGAGGTTTAGATTGGATGTTAGGAAAAATTTCTTCACTGAAAGGGTGGTCAAGCATTGGAACAGGCTGCCCAGCGAGGTGGTGCAATCACCATCCCTGGAGCTGTTTAAAAAATGCATAGATGTGGTGCTTAGGGACACGGTTTACTGATGGACTTGGCTGTCCTGGGTTAATGGCTGGACTTAATGATCTCAAAGGTCTTTTCCAACCTAAATTCTATGATTCCATAGTTTCATTTTATTGTTTTTAATCTAGTTTTGGTTCATATTTACTCACAGACAAAAACTTGTGCTTATCCTTCAGTCCTGTTGAGGTTTAATCCCAGCTGCCAGTTAAGTTCCACACAGCTGCTTGCTCATTTCCCCCAATGACATGGGGAGAAAATCAGAGGAATAAAAGTGAGAAAACTCATAGATTGAGATTAAGACAGTTTAATAGGTAAATCAAAACCTGCCATACTAGCAAAGCCAAACAACTAATTCATTCACTAGCTCCCTTTTGCAGGTACGTTTTTAGACAATTTAAGGAAGGCAGGGCTTCAACATGTATAAGTTACCCAGGAAGACAAGCATCATGACTCCAAACATCCTGCCCTTCCTCCTTTTCACTCCAAGCTTTTTTTGCTGAGCACAGTGTTACATGCTATGGAATATCCCTTTGGTCCATTGATGTCAGTAGTCCCAACTGTGTCCCTCCCAGCTTCTTGTACACCAGCAGACTACTCACTTGTAGGGCAGCATGAGAAAAAGAAAAGTCCCTGGTGCTGTGTAAGCACTGCTCAGTGATAGCAGAAACATCCTTGTGTTAGGAACACTATTTTGGTCACAAAACCCAAACGTGGAACCATATGAGCTACTGTGAAGAAAATTAACTCTATCCCAGC
The DNA here is from genome assembly GCF_017639655.2 of Falco naumanni. NCBI lineage: Eukaryota > Metazoa > Chordata > Aves > Falconiformes > Falconidae > Falco > Falco naumanni. The sequence continues at coordinate 20,345,901 of NC_054080.1, forward strand.
CAAAACCAGCACAAACCCATATGCTGATTTTCTGTCCCTATGACTGAAAACAACACATTGCATTGGACATTAAATAAGGTGAGCTGTTAGGCTTTAAACACATGCTTTAGTTTCATGCTTATGTTAATCACAGAGTCACAGAACTGTTGAGATTGGTATGGAATTCTGGAAGTCATTGGATCCAACCCTCATTCTCATGCTGTCAGCTAAAGCCAGTTGTCCACGGGTTTATCCAGACAACATTTGAATATCTCCATGGATGGAAACTCCACCAGTTTTCTGAGCAACCTGTGCCAGTGTTTAGTCATCCTTACACTGAAAAGGTGTTTCCTGATGTTCAGAGGGATTGTCCTGTGTTTCAGTTTGTGCTCATTGCCTCTGGTCCTGGAAAGACTACTGGAAAGAACCTTGCTCGGTCCTCTTTGCACCATCCCTTCAGGTGGAATCATTGAATATATCAAGTTAGAAGGGAACTATTAGGATCATTGAGTCCAACTCTCTGCTCCTGACAGGACTACCTAAAACTAGATCTGACTAAGAGCTTTGTCCAGACACTCCTTGAACTCTGACAGGCTTGGTGCTGTGACCACTTCCCTGGAGAACCTGTTTCAGTGACTGACCACCTTCCTAGTGAAGAATCTTCTCCTAATGTCCAGTCTGAACATCCCCTGACACAGCTTCATTCAATTTCATTCCATGTCATATCACTGGTCACCAGAGACAGGAGATCAGCACATCCACCTCCACTGCTCCCCCCTGAAGAAGCTGTAGAGTACGATGAGGTCACCCCTCAGCCTTCTTTTCAAGCTGAACAAGCCAAGTGACCTCAGCTGTTCCTCATAAGCCTTGCACGCAAGGCCTTTCACCGTCTTGGTTGCCCTCTGGAAAAAAACCTAATAGTTTGTAGCAGGTTGACCTTGGTTGGACACCAGGTGCTCACCAATCTGCTGTTACTCCCTCTCCTTAACTGGACAGGGGGAGAAAAAATAGTAAGATAAGGACATAGATATCACTCAACTATTACTGGCAATGGCAAAACAGACTCAGCTTGGGGAAATTAATTTAATTTATTACCAATCAAATCAGACTAGGGTAATGAAAAATAAACCCAAACCTTCAAACACCTTTCCCCATTGGTTCCCTTCTTTCTGGGTCCAACTAAGCTCCTGAATTCTCTACCTCCTCCACCCTGAGCAGCAGAGGGGGAGAGGGAATGCGGGTTATCACCAATTTATCACACTTTGTCTCTGCTGCTCCTTCCTCTTCACACTCAGTTCTTATTGCTGAATAGCTGTCATATGGTATGGAAAATCCCTTTGGTCATTTTGGGTCAGCTGTCCTGGCTATGTAGCTTCCCAAGTTCTTGCCCACACCCAGCCCACTGCTCTTGGGAGGTTGGAGAGACAGCCCTGATGCTGTGCAAGCACTTCCCAGCAGTAGCAAACCACTGTGTGTTACCAGCACCTTCCTAGCTATAAATACAAACAACAACACTATGAGGGCTGCTACAAGGAATTTTAACTTCATCCAGCCAGACCGAATACAATCTCTACCCCTTATTCCATACTGTTTGGATCGTGCTCAGGTCCCAAATAATACATTTATATCTCTTCTAACCATCTCATTGTATTTCCTTTTCATTACTGAAATCTCTTCTTACCAACACTTACAACTTATACATACTTAAACCGTCTTTATACCCAATATACAGATTTATACATTCTCATTAACTACTATTCCCTGCCCTTTAACAGACATGTTATTCTTCTATTCCATGGGCTTCCTCCACTCCTTCAATGTCCTTCTTATATTAAGGTGCTCAACATTGCACACAGCACTCGAGGTGGGGCACACCAGCGCACTGTAGAGTGGGACAGTCACGTCCCTCAACCAGCTAGCTGTGCTGGGCTTGATGCACCCCAGGACACCGTTGGCCCTTCCGGCGGCCAGGGCGCACTGTTGACTCATAGTCAACTTGCCGTAGCCATACACATTGATGAGAACCCCCTGAGCCTTCTCTGCTCCAGGTGAAACTGCCCAGCTCTCTCTGCCTTTCCTCACAGGACAGATGCTCCGGCCCCAGACAGACTTTTCCAAGGGGCACCCCAGAGGTGGAGGACAGCTGTGAAATCAAAAAACTTCAGAAAACCACTGCAGTCATAAAACATTCTTTTCTAACTTCAGTGGATGACAGGCTCTAATCCCAGAAGGAATAACTTGGCCTATCATACCATCTTTGAAGTAAAAGGTAGAAGCAAGGTAGAAGCTGGCAAAGGGGCTGTCCTGCCTTCTCAGATTGGCTTTTCCATTTCCTTCCTTCTGCAGCAGCAAGGTGCCAAATATGCCCTCAGTCAGGAAGGAATATTTTTTCCCCTGAGACAGGCTGGCCCTGGTCCCCAGGGTTTGGGGTTTTTTTCCTTCCTCTGCAGCACTGAGCAGAGCCCCTTGCAAGGGCTCCTCTGGGCCATTTGGGTAAGTTTCTGCCTGCTGCTCTTGCAGCAATTAGATGCTTCCTTTTCAGCATGAAGATGCCACAGTTGTTCTGCTCTGGGGTCAGGAAGGATCTTTTGCCCCCAGGACATATTGGCAGTAGTCCCCAGGGGGAGTTTGCCTTACTTGGTTGCATTGAACACAGCTCCTTGCCAGGGCTTCTCTGGGCCATTTTGGCTAAGTGCCTGCCTGCTGTAGTTGCAGGACAAAGACAGGTGCGTTGGATTCCCTGGAGCTGCTACTTTTCATCTGTCCTGGCATTCAATAAAAGTGCAGTTTTCTCCTTGTTCTGTGTTCGTGTCATGTGTGTACTGGTCTCGTCCCAGGAGCCTTGTCCTGAAGCTGTCTGTCAGCAATGGTATGTATGCTTACACCATGGACACCACTGCTGGGAGGGTTGGCTGGTTGCCTGAGCCTAGCCTGGGTCAAGGTGTCTCAGCAGCCAGGGCACAGGTTATGTTCAGTCGCTGCTTCCTGGCCATTCACGCTTACCCTCAGGGTTGCACTAAGAGCTGTCTTTAAATATGCATGGGACAGAAGCAATATCAGCTGCAGAATGCATGAGGTTAATAAACGCCACTGTTTTAATATAGAACTTGTATCAAATAAAGATATCTACCTCTGTTTGTTGCTAAAGATATTTGTGCTCATTTCAGTTTACTAGCTTTAATAAACCTACATTTTTTTCACAGTCCTACTAATCACTGGCAATCTGAAGCAACTAAAGGTCTTTGTTTTAAAATGTGATTGTTCTTTTCAGTGAGGTACACAGCTTGAACACGAGGAATCACATTTTCATTGCTCTGATTTAGACTACGTACTTTAACTAGAATTTCCTACTTAGCAGATAAAGTCCCAGTTTTGTGCCAGTGTAGAATGAGGTGGGGAAAAATGGTAGAAAAAATGTTCCTGACAGAAAAAAAATATCCTTGCCTGTCCTTGTTATAAACTAGGAAAAGAACTTGTTAGTCACCTTATGCAACAGGTATGAACTGAATGACAGACTGCTGCTTGTGAGTGTTTTGGCATTCACTCCACTCTCTGGCAATGCTATAGCTTTGACTTGTGAGTTCTAAAAGTGCCAGCAAGATATTAATAACCTAAATAATATTTTTTCAAAACAAATAGCAGCTGGAATTTGAGCTGAGTTTAAATTTAATTATTTTGTGGTTAGCTTTTTTTGAAAAATGATGCTGCATTTAAAAAACTATTGAGAATACAGTCTATTTAAGATGGATGCTTATGGGGACACTGCCTTCTACCATGATCACTGAATTCTTAGCTTGAAATTCTGGAAAGTGTAAATAGAAAAACTGTTTATTTCCTTTTTTTTTTTTTTTTTTTTTTTTTTTTTTTTTTTTTTTAGTATGCAAATGTGGTATTCTCCACTGTAGTCTTTGGAAGCTGCGAATGCCAGTGAAAAGTACAACTTGAAAAGAATGAGTACAGGCAAAACTTAAACAGGTTCTTTTCAGATACTGGGATGAAAGCATGTAAAAACTTTTGGTCTGCTTGTCAGGGTGCAACAAGGACCAGCCAGGGTGAGTGGCACAGTCCGGGGTCCCCAGACTGACAGGGCAGGGTCTCACTAGCCAGGGCCCATCTCACCACTCCCAGCTAGGGTGCAGGACGGACAGAGAGGGTACCTCCCAGTCCCCATTGCCAGGCAAGGTCAAGCTGGAAAGTTGAGCTGGCAAATCAAGATCAGGAGCAGTAACAAACCCTGCACCAAACTCCTGGCAGAGGCATCTGCTTGGGGCCATGACAGTACCTGAGCCTGCAGTTAAGATACTGCACTGTCTCTGGTGCTGCTTGTTCTGTTGCACATGCAGAATGAAGCTGAGATCTGTAGCTGTCCCCTCCTTGAGAACACTCTGGTTAGCAACAGTGACAAATGTTGGAGTTATTCATGCAGCAGAAATCATAAAGAATGGAAATTAATGGAAGCAAGAATTTTCTTGGGAGAATAACTGACAAGTACAGCATATATGTGTTCAAAAGAAAAAGGAGTAGAGTATGAGGATCATATAAATCATGTTGTCGCATTCCCTATAGTTACGTGTTTTGTAAAAGTGTGTTTTTTTATTATTTTCCATATATGTCTTTTTTTATCTGAGCTTTTTTAATTCATTTTCTATTGAATACTACATTAGCTCCAGACAATAATTTTCCTCTTAAAGTGATGCTCTCAATCTTTCCAGAGAGACTGTATTGGCTTTTTGTCAGACAGTATTTCCTGCTTTCTGGTGCTAGGAAAGAATATTGTATAGAATGCTAGGCAGAATTAGTTTGAAACATCAATTTCTTAAAGGTATGATATGTTAAGTATGGTAGTGTGCCATACAGGTTGCGATATTCTACTGGGAAAAAGAAAGGGATATTACCCACATGAATCTTCTGGCATTTCATACATCAGTATGATTTTTCATAAAGTCTGTTCTGAAACAATAAGGGTTTAATTTTCATCACTGGGAAAAGAACATGATCAGAAACTATGTCCTCCCTGAACTTGCATTGTAGAATTCTTGACACATAGATTTGCCACAGGAGTGAAGGGAAGATAAAGGTACTCTCATTCCCAGGTGAGCATGTTCCCCTGTCTGGTGATGTAGGCTATAACTTTCTATCTTGTCCTTAGATCAGTCCCACATGGCAAAAGATTTGGCCATAGCATATTTTGGTACAATATTTGCTCTAGCTTAATCTTAATGAATTTACAAAGTTATTTTAAAATGTTGGAGAAGATCTTCTCCATCCTGCCATGGACCCCGAAGTTTCTCTCTAAAATGTCTGCTCTTCTGGAAAGAGAAGGTGAGGGTTCAGTGACTTACTGTCCTCAGACACCTACTGGGTGCTTGCCTTAGAAGCCATGCTGCTATCTCTCTGATATTTTGTGTTATGTTGGACACTCACAGCAGAGAGAAAAAGAACCAGTAGATGGGTTCAAATCCACCTGCATTTTCTTTTTTTGGTTCCCAAAATGATTTGAATTCTCCATCTTTCTGTCTCATTCTACCTTTTGTAGTTAAACCACATTAATAAGATATGCAGTTTTTGTGATCCATTTACAGCAGCTCAGGCTGTTACTTGAATCCTGAAAAATCTATTGGCAGTCATTGATTTTTAAACTTCTGGGGTACTAGCCATTTGGGAATTCTTAGATTAATCTTTATGTGAAGTGAATTCTCCAGTAAACTTGCAGTAGAAGGTGAGGAAGAATTATTGGCACAATGTAATCAACTTCAAAGAAAAATTGTAATTTACTGCTCTAGCTGCAGCTACCAAAGTGGCATTTTCGGTAAAGCCTTGCTATTTTACATTTTGGAAAGTCTGAAAGTGTCAAACATTAATTGTACTAACTAGGCCTGTTAGTCACAGAAAATGATAAAATAGAGTTTACAGCTAGCATTTAGAGGTTAAAGCTAACATTTTAGGACACTGTTCTACACAAAAAATTAGAAATGCATCTTACAGGTTTCAGGATTGCATGGCTCCTTCCAAACAGGTACTAGACAAGGCCCAAACGATACTGGTACTTTTGGTGGATCTTCAGAAAGCTTCCTTCTGCTCTGGCTGGTAGGTGAGCACAGGATCAATTGCTGCTGCTATGTGAATTACTGCAATTCTCACTGAGCTCTTCTGCAAGCGGGAGTCAGGTTTTTGAGGGAGTGGGTGTATAACAACATTTAGGAAACAAAAATTGTCACTTATCAGCCATGCCCAAAATCTCTCAAAGAAGAAACAGGAGGTGTTTCTTGAGATGTTTGCAAGGGGACAGGTATAAGTATAACAGTTTAAGCATAACAGTTTATTAACTGTCAAAACACGCCAATAGAACTAACAGATTTGGCATGTATGTCTAATGATGTTGTGATGTGCTGACCCTCGCTGGATGCCAGGTGCCCACCAAAGCAGTTCTATTGCTTCTCTTGTCAACCAAACAGTGGAGAGAAAATATAATGAAAAGCTCGTAGGTTGAAACAAGGACAAGGAGAGATCACTGAGCAGTTACTGTAATGGGCTAAAGAGACTTCACTCAGGAAAATTAGTTTATTACCATTCAAATCACAGTAGGCCAATGAGGAATAAAACCCAAATCTTAAAACACCTTCCCCCCACACCTCCTTTCTTCCCAGGCTCATCTTCACTCCCAAATTCTCTGCCCCCTCCCCAAAAGCAGGACAGGGGTATGGGAAATGGGGGCTGCAATTCGTTCATCACACATTGTCTCTGCCACTCCTTCCTCCTCACTTTCTTTCCCTGTGCCAGCGTCCCCCTCACAGGAACCTGTTACCCACAAACTTCTCCAGTGTGAGTTCTTCTCACAGGCTGCAGTTCTTCACAAATTGATCCAGTGTGGGTCCCTTCCATGGAGTGCAGTCCTTCAGGAACAGACTTCTCCAGTGTGGGTCCCCCTAAGAGTCACAGGCCCTGCCAGCAAACCTGCTCCAGTGTGTGTTTCCCGTATGGTCACAGCCTCCTTGGGACATCCCCTTGCTCCAGCATGGGGTCCTCCACAGGCTGCAGGTGGGTATCTGCTCCACCACGGACCTCCATGGGCTGAGAGGCACAGCCTGCCTCACTGGGGGCTTCACCACAGGCTGCCGGGGAATCTCTGCTCTGGCACCTGGTGCACCTCCTGCCTCTCCTTTTCCCCTCCTTTTCCACTGACCATTGTGTCTGCAGGGTTGTTTAACTTATTCTCACTTGTCTCCTCTGACTGCACTTGCACCGTTTTGGGGCTTTTTGTCCACCTTATGAGACATGCTATCCCAGAGGCGCTACCACTATCACCGATGGGCTCAGCCTTGGCCAACAGCAGGGTTGTCTTGGAGCCGGCTGGTGTTGGCTCTGTTCTGCATAGGGGAAGCTTCGAGCAGAGCTTCCACAGAAACTACCCCTGTAGTCCCACCACTACCAAAACCTTGCTACACAAATCACAAACAATGTCTAGTAAAAGATTATCTAGATTATTTGGCAGTTCTGAGGCACTGTAAGACAAAAAAAGCTGTAAAGCCTTGTAAGGATCTTGTAAAAAGTCAATGCTCTCTGATATGAGTGTTTTCTGCTTCCAGAATGACCAGAAATAGAATCTGGTTTTAATTACAGTTTTAACTATTTTTGAAGGGTAAACATAATTTTAAATCAACAAAAATTTAAAAGAAATATCAGCCACGCAGAAAAATGGTTAGTATAAAATGAGCATTCTTTAATCTTCTTGGCTTGTCTGTTTCTTTTTAGTGTACAGAATATTAATTCTTATGGATAGCTGGGTAAAACTTTTATCTTGACACCACTATTCCTCTCACAAATGTAGGTTTCTGAGGTTTCTTTCCATTAAAGGGTTTACTTCATGCTGAAGTTATGACTGTGAACCACCAGAGCAATGCAAACTGATGGAGAGTTTAGATCATGTTGCAGATAAGTTTAATGTCTTGTTAACAACTTCAATATTTTAGCCTTAGTCTGTAAAATAAACAAGGCAAAGGGCACTGTGGTATTAGATTAAAATGCTGAGGAATTGGGACTATAATCTGGAAACTAGCATTTTTCTTAATAAACAAAGGAATAGATTTATATAATCACAAATTCAACTTCTTTGTTGATATCAAAAATTCTTTTCCTCCTGGCCACCTGTTTATCATCTTCTCCTATCACATTTATTACGGGTGACATCTACTTTGCAAGTTCCTTTTAATAATAAGTGATCCCAATATTATATCAGCACCAAAAATTGTTTTGTTTAATGACATACACCTCACCCCCCGCCCCCCCCCCCAAAAAAACAAACAGCAGAGAAAACATGCTGCTTTTTCATTGCTTAAGTCTTGACTCTGGGAAGAAAAAGAAAAGGCTTGTCATGGGTTAAGCTCACAGAAGACCAGAACTTTTCTGATTTCCCTTGTCACTGTGCATTTCTGTCCTAGTTAGGCTGTGAATATGTGTGCTTATTCCAGTGTAATTGAACAAGTACATGGTGCAATAGTAGTACTGGCAACTGCTCACTGGATAAGCACTGCATAATGCTTTGAAAAGCCACTTTTTCCACACCAGTTATATTATGCCTTTTTGCCCTTACATAATTTTTAGTGATTGGTGGTGTGGATTTAATTTTGATAAGTATCTGCAAAAGAGAAAGACTGACTCTTTTCAAAAGTCAACAGCTTAGGATGCTATTCCTTGAGTGGAATTTAAAGAGATAATTGCTTATTTTTTAAAGGTATTACACATCCTGAACTTGTGGAGAATCTCTTCACAGGATGTCAGTGATAGCTATAAGAAGTATTAACTTCCTCTGACTGTGATTACTGCAGTGTCTGGAAAATCTGTAGTTTAATATTCCATCAGATCCAAACATTTCCTTTATTGTTTCTTAAGAAGAAGAAAAATTCATGTTGCTTGCTAAAATAGAACTAAATAATTGTTTTGCAGATTTTTTTTGGTGGTAACTGGAGTTGATTTCAAGGGATTTAAGACAACAGTTGGCAGGTGGCAGCTCCCACTCTTTTGCAAATTATTGTGTATACTTGTTGCCGCAATACTGACATGCGTACTTGTCTGAAAATATGCAGGGGATGGGTAGTGAGTAATATAAATTCATGCATCACAAAAAAGATTTTGTTACACTTAGAAACAAGGCATTTCAGCTGCTCTTTCTGCCCCTAAAAACATAAATGTTCTAGCCTCATTATTGACTCATTACTTTAGTTTTACATGTGTGTGTTGTACTACTCTGTCTAAGCAGTATTCATAAAACAAGACAGAATTGGGCTTTTTTGTGTCCTATCTTCTACTTAAGCATTTCTAGGTGTAGGGCTGAGTAGTTTTCACAAATCTACCATGCTAATACTCCTGATGAAATTAAAGATACTATGTGAATACTTGATTTAAATTTAGCCTAAGTTCACAAAAGGAATGTTAAGGGTAATACTGGTGCAAGCATGGACCAAAACAATTATTTATGTATATTCTCTGCTCCGTTACATTACAGAACTTTGTCAGTGTTGTGTAGCCTTCTCTTCTTCTTTTGTTGCCTTTTTCTTTTTTTTTCCCTCCCTTGTTCTCTTCTTTGTTTTGTTTGTTTGTTTGTTTCTTTTTCTTTTTTCTGGGTTCTCATCCCTCCACACCCCCCCACCCCCCTACCCCACACCTTTCTTTCTTTCCTCTTTTGTTAGTACCTGAAAGTTTGGTCAGGCTCTTTAGTTAGACCTAATCAAAGTCTAAAGACATACTAATTGAAGTAAAAAAAAATAATAAATTAAATACATTATTTAGGTTTGGGATGAGAAATAAACGCAACATATCCACTACAATGTTTCATCAACTTGTTCAACTCTTCACCTGATGCATCTATTCAAGCGTTTTTCTGTTATTGGTAATATTCTGGAACTATTTAATATTTTATTGTTTCTAAGCAGATGCAGTTTGTAGGCACCGTTTGGAACCTAAGCAACATGTTACTTAGCACAGATTGTAGATGAGATGAAAGTCAACATCAGATCAACTACCTGGAATTACAATATGCCTGGATATGTACCTGCCTGTTAGAAACATTGATTTACTTGTAAATCTGCTTTCCATTTCATAGTAGAAAGTTTTCTCAGTTGGAATGTATTTTAACTTAAAGTGGTCACTTAGGTTTCCATGCCTAATTCCTACTTCCTTGTTCATTAGATGTACATATCTCTTTTTTTCATTAGCTAAACATCATGACATTTAGCTAATATAACACCAGGTAGAAATATATAAAAGGAAATAAACATGTTATGTCACTTCCTGCTGATACAGAAATGTATAGAAGCCAATTTAAAGCTGAAAAGACTGACAAGTAAGGCAAAAAACTATGAAGGGGACTGCTGCTAACAAGAGGCACTCACATGGTGGAGACCTAGTGAAACACTGATCTCTGCACAGTTTTCTATCAGCACATTGAACAAATGTTTCCAGCTTCCCTGTTACATAGGTAAATCAAAATTATTCTCATCTTTGAACAGAGATTTATAGACTGTCTTTCCCACATGGAGGTTTTTCTTTTTCCTCTGTAAGTAGCTTCTGGTCTCCTACTCTATGAGTTAATTCTGTAACAGAATGGTCAACAGAGTGATATAAGTTTGTTTATTTTTCTCCTTGTGTCTTACTATTATTTTAAACTATACCTTCTGAATTGAGCTGAAGCCAAGAGCTAGTGTGTGTTGTCAGTGTGTGGTATGCTTGTGGTATGTTCCTGGGGCCTAAAGGCTATTGTGGGGGAAGTGAGTTATTTCTTTGAAGAAAGAAATCAGCATCTCATTCTAGTACTTTCCATCTGTACTGAAATAAATCAGCAGGTACTTCTGAGGCAGACAGGGACTTGCTTATATGTAAGATTGTAGGTCACACAAGAAAAAGTATTTTTCCTTATTTTTAAAGCTTTATATATAATAAATATAATATGCCTATGGAAGGTTAGCCAATGAGTTTTTTGAGCTTTCCTATCATCAGTAGAGCAGGCACTCAAAACAGGCATTCAACTGAAATGACCAGTTCTTAGGTTTAAGAGGTTGAATCAAACACTTTTCTCACAGCTTAGTGAGACAGCAACATAAAGAACAAAATAACTTGTAATACTGTAAATATCTTGAACAAAGTGAGATTCTTCTTGTAACAGAAATATTGTTTTTATGATTTTATGACTGAGAATTTCTGAAGAAAATTATTTGCACTGACAGGAATTGCCTTATTTCAAGATAATGTGGCTTTGGGTTATAAATCACAGATAACACATTAATGACGGACAGCTTAAGATTTTCATCCAGATCTTTCTTCAAACCTAAATTATGCTCACTGCCTAAAACCCTTAATTGAAGTTGAACACTAAGTAATTTGGAAATCATGACCAAGTAACATGTTCTCATGATACTTGAGATGTTCTGTCATCTCTGTCATTGGTAACTCTGTGGATCCTTCTTTTTGAGCATGAATTCTGTCTTCACTTGTGCATATGAGATCATTGTATTGTTAAAATAATTATCTTCATAGTATTATAAAAATCTTGAAATTAATTTTGTTGTAATTTTGCCAAGATGATCAAATATGAAGTGTCTGGGATTTCTTTATGCTGGTTTTTTAGTGTTTTTTTTGTTTGGTTGGTTGGTTTTGGTTTTTTTTAACTCTGGTCATTTAAATCTTTGGCCATTTAAAGCCAAGAGATGCACTTCAGGTAAAAAAACATACCTTTGGTGGGAGGAAACATGGAGTTCCAGTCTGGAAGCATGGGATTTTGTTCTACACAAAGTTCCTTCACCTCTTGTCCAGTGTAGCTGGGACATACAAAATCATCTACATTCATATCTTCAGTACCTGGAAAATTGCATGTATTCAGCAGTCCACTTTGGATTTTCTTTAAGCATTATAGATGATAACAACTGATTTGGAGATATCATCTTGTTCTGTAATCCTATGGATGGCACATGAATCCAGTTGTGTGGTGACCCTGCAGAAGATGGAAACTACTGGGTTTTACCCATAATACATCACTCTATACAGAAAGTTTAGAGACAACAAATTTAAAATATACAGAATTATATATCCAAAAATAAGGAACTGGGGATAAGAGCAAATGTAACTGTTTGTGTTCGTTTCCTATGTAGCCTTCCCACTACTACTGGCCATTTTGCAAAGTAGCTTTCAAAACAGTCTATAAAATTAGTGGCAGCAATGAGTTGTAGGTATGTTATATTTATTATGGAACACATTTTTAAAATTAAAATTAATTTTCTTTCTTTTATATGACCTTTAACTAACATATAGCTGTCTCCACTCTCTTTCTCATTGATGAATTTTTGCCTGTGTTAAATACAGCAAGCACTAGTGCAAAACCTAGGTGTTGCTCACATTTGGCCTTTAGGAGTAGGTTCCCCAAAAACATCCTTTAGAATTAATAAGACTGATGACTAAAGTAGCTCAGGATCCATAGCAATCTAGGTGGAAATGGATTTTTGAGTGTTTTTTTACTTCTTTTTCTTTACTTTTACTCTTGTGATTGTCTGACATGCTCTTCAGTGCACAAGTTCACTGTCAGATTCCTTTACTTGTCAGCTGAAACCAAAAAATTTAGCAACCTTTCCCTCATTTCCCCCCTGAAATGGGATCAAAGGTTTTGCACCTAACAGCAGTGGCATATAGGGGGGTTGTAAGACATCAGAGTCTAGAGTACAGAAGGATTAGTGTTTTACCATTGTATGGGATGATAATTGATAAAACAATGTCCAATCATTGGACAACAGATTTAACCTGTGATTCTCAAATGTTTGCTTATATCTTCATAATATTCAGGGCCCTTTATTATGTATGCTTAGCCCTGGATTCCTTTTGTGAGGTGAATCTCCTACGAATTTAGATCTCTCGGGATCACATTTAGAAAATTTGTTACCACTCTTTCTGAACTATGTGAGGTCCATGTTGCTATGGGTGACTGAACTTGAGATGTTGATCTCTGACCTCTAAACACCTGTCATTTAGACAGAAGTGGAATTTGCTGAACCTGCTTGTTATTTCATACAAGTACAATTTTAGAAGAAATGCCCTGTATGTATTAATTTTCCTCCAATAGTGCTGTTTTGATTTCTCTTTTCTTTAAACGTCATTATTCTAGAAAATGAATTTATGAAAATCAAGAATTTAATTTCTTAAAAGAAGCCCACAGAAGAGAGCAATGTTCTGGAGTCCTTCTTCCAGGTTTAAATTTCAGTAGTGAAGTGTGGAAAGGAGTCCTTTTCCCTCTTGCTAAGTGTTAAGCCCAGCACAGTCTTAACTTAAGTGCTGCTACAGATAGATGCCTGTGTAATTTTGATGCTTTGTTTCCAGAGTTTTCAGAGATTCACTTTACTTGAAATTTTTGGAATTTTGTTGGAAGTTGACTATAACACTCCTTTGAGCTCTAAAATACTGCAACACTTTTATATCAAGATGAACATAATCTAACAAACTGAAAAATGACAGATAACTCTGAAAAAAAAGGAACATTGAGCTAGTAAACCAACATCCCTAGGTGGTTAAGATCCTTAAGTTTTAAATTGCTATGTAAGTTGTAAAGAGTACTTTTGCATCACTGGAACTGCACTGATATTGTGATGACTGCTTGCTTTATCTTACAAGCCAAATGAAATGTCTGATTACAATTGCATCACATGTTTGAAACACTGCACTCACTGTTGGTCACAGAAAGTACCCTGCACTACCAGATTCTGCTGCAGTAAAAACTGTGATTTAAAGTTACATGAAAAAAATTCACAAAAGGTCCTTGGAGAAGAAAAAAATGCAAACCCCAACCCCTCATTCTTATTTAAAAAAAAGAAAGGGGGAAAAAAATCCCCTAAAGAATTAGTTTCCATTCTAACAATCAAAATGCTGCTGGTTTTAGCATGCAAGTGATTAATTGCTGCTGAAGCACTAGGCATGCTACTGCTGTGCCAGACACACTGGAACTGTCACTAAGTAACTGGTTCTTGCATTTAGAAAGAGCGATGCCATCCAGTTAACTAAAAAATCATTATCCCCCTATAACATTAAATAAAAATGCACTGTTTCTCAGAAATTACAAATCTACATGTACGTTTTTGCATCTTGTATTTTTAGATTAATCTTGAGTTTCTTGCTTAGCTTTCTTAATGCATTCTAGACAAATTCCTATATAATGTAAGTTCTGCAATAAACCCTGACCAAGTTCTTGCATTTCATTGAAATGCTTAATTTACTGCTATTCTAAACTCAGGAAAACGTATTTTTATCTTGTAGGACAGTGTGGTGTTATAGTTTAAGACTCATATGCATTCAAAGCACTTTGTTGGTTTTATTTTGATTGAAACAAATAAGCTTCTTCCTCTCTGGAATGATGCCAGGCTGCTAAAATTTAAGTTGAACATAAAGAATATGTGAGTATTGATGAATGGTTTAATAAAGCCTACTTAATACACAAATATGAAAGAGTGATTGCTGACATGGAGAGAATTATGGCATTGTTTTTTTGAACGTGGAAGCACTTTACATTAACAAGGACACTTTCAGTGACTTTAAAACTGATTCTTATTATGATGGTATCCCCAGCGTATAATATGTGCAAAATACTCTACACACAGAGGCAACATTTTCAGAAGAGTGTAACATACAATGAAAAGTCCATCTTGGGAAAATACATAGGAAGGAAAGAGAAAAAGAATATTAGTACATCATCTATTTGTGTTGCTTGCTGTTTTTTCATTTGATTCATATAATAGGATAGTTCAAGGATTAAAATAATGGTTATTCTAACACATATATGAACATTATAATACATACCCATTAATTTAAGGACTGAAATGGCAATAGAAGACTCTGTTTACCTAGAACTTTTCCTACAATTCCTCCATGATGTAGCTTTTCCCTTGCCTGTTTCTCTTTCTCCTCATTACTCCCTCTTATTTGCACTGTACAGGTGTGTACTTCCCATCACTAATGTAGGTGGATGAGTACCTTCACACGATACATAAATGGTACATCAAAAATTATATCTAAAGAGGCACAGGTTTTGCAGCCCTGTACTTGCAGAATTCAGTGGTAGGTCCATAAATTGCTCCTAAAAACTCTGGAAAGGTTAGGCAGCATGCAAAAATCAACAAGCGTGTTAGAAATGATCAAAAAACATGAGTCTGCCTAAACTAAACGTTGTGAAAGCAGCCTGCTGCAGGGAAGCATAGAGCTGCACCGCTGCAGCCTCAGTCAGTGAAAAGCACATCTTGATAGCCTGGAACTTTTTTTTTTTTTTTTTTTTTTTTTTTTTTTTTTTTAGGTTCTAAACCTTAAGTCAAGGATGTCAGTCTTTCTGCCTCATTGCAAAGTATGCCAATTATCTTTGGAGTAGGGACTGAATACCAAAGGTTTTCCAGCTGACATTTTATCAATGTTAAAATTATGCACTATCTCTTTATAACCAAGTGAATCTTGGCTTCTGGTCTACACAGGAAAACTGTTTCGAGAAGGGTGTAGATTCAGGCTTTGTCAGAAGGATAATGGAAATCTTTGTTCACTAGGGTAAATTGTTTTGCAGGTAAGTTGGAAAATACCGGCTGCACAAAGTGTATAATAATCTAGAATGTAGAGGCATTTAGTGAAAAGCAAATAGCTGAATTACTTATCTTAAATTACAAAAGCCCTTTTCCTTTGCTGATCTTCCTGTCATCTTTTGAGAAGATACAAACTATGACTGCATATGATTTGAATGATACTTTTTTGGGGGACTATCCCATAAGTCTTCCAGAACTGAATTCCCAGTGCAATGATCATGCCAAAACTTGGATGGGACAATCATTTGCTTTTTGAATCCTGTGCTCATCCATCTGTCTGTTCAGCTCTGCACTTACCACTCCCACCCAACCCTAGACTTAACAAAGATGCTTAACACTAACTTAAACCATAAGAACTGAAAGCATTATTTTTCATTTCTTGGACAAGTTGTCATACAGCAAACTATAATAAAATGACACTAAAGATAATTTCCTTCAGCTAAGAGTAAACAAGTTTCAGAAGCCTTGGATCAGGCGTCAGCTGGATCCAAACTACCATTTCCCCCCTAGATTATTAGATCGCACTAGCAATAATTAAGAATAAATTTGTCAAATATAGGATACGGGTATTCAGAGAAGTGGCTCCTATAGAAAACCTGCATATGTCAGCTAACTAATTTCTTTAATATTAGTGTGGGAAGTCAATATATAAGTACAGTCTGTCATAAACTTAATGCACAAAAATATTGCTAAGAAATTTGTATTATTCGTTCCCATGTATTACAGTTTCCTCAAACTTGTTATTTTTATTTAAAAGAATTTGCAACCAGATGGTGAGAATCTTTAAAACCATTACTTTGTATGCATGTATTTGCTAATAAACTTCTTAAGTTACATTACAAGTGCAGTTAAAGATTACGTCTTCGTTAAATAACTTCATTATGTGTGGATAAATGTCTTTCTAACATCACTAAATTTATTTAAAAAAAAAACCAAAACACACAACCAAACAAACAACTGAATTATCTTTGTGTATACACAGTTTTTGAATCTCTGGATCCTGACATTTAAAGTCAGCTCAGAGAACCAATGGGCAGAAGAACTGTGACATTTCATTTGGGCTGGAGATCTGTCCTTGTACACTACTTTATGCTCCCACAAAATGGAGAATCTACCAAAGTGTACAGCTTAACACCCAGTCAGCAGCTTGAAAGACCAGTACTTCTCCACGCAAATAACCTACACTTGTCTTTGGCACCTATGACCTTTATCATATACGATTATAGATTTAGCTGTCACAGAGTAAGTTGCTTAACCCACACTTTGGTGCCTATGTAAAGCTCTTGCTCATGCAAAACATACACACAATAGTAAGTTATCTTGTAACAATTTGTTTTACTTATACCTTATAATAAGTTTTTCAAATGCATAGCTTTTGAACCTCCAGACTGAATGTTTCTCCAAATTCTAAAACATATGGTGCCTAGCTGATGCTGGTTCTGAGGAATATTTCCGGATGCAAATAAGCTACTAATTTTTTTTTCTTTCTAAAGTAGCTATAATGTTTTCACAGCCCAAGATTCTTACCTTCTTGAATGTTTGAACAAGCTGTCCAAATACTCCATTGGAAAATGGTTGATTTGCAGGTCTTTTTCTGCATCCGTGCTACAGAAAATAAACTAGAACAGAGAGAAAAAAGGATTACATAATAAGTAAAACACAAGTAGAAAAAAATAGAATGGCAATAGTGAATTAATAATTTCTTGCCTTGTAATTAAAAAATATTGTTGTCATGTAGCTGCTTATCATGCTAATGTCCATCACCCTTTATGCCAATGCATCCAGAAACATTGAGAATCTTTCCAGAATAATCAAGTACTAATGCTGACCTAGAAGTTATCTATACTTCAATAGAATGCAGGTGATAGGAATTCCTACCATTTACCTAAAACAATCAGAAAGATGTAGCTGCATCTAAGAAATCAACTGGATATTGCCTTTTTTCATCAATTAACACGAGATCCCCAGAGCATTAGCAATAAACCATTCACATTGTGTATCTATTTCATCAAGCAAAGCTATCGCCATATCTTCAACGAAGCCAGATGCTGATGGGTGCAAGAATTCTTACAAGCACAGGGGTAGGAGGGGAGAAATTTTCTGCAATTTAAATAAGGTTTGATATGTTAGTCTCCTAGATTGTATCTCTTTCTGGTTATGTATGAAAGCCTCCTCTGATTTATTCAAGGGCATGTTTGATAACCCAAATTTGCCGTGTTGCTAATAAGGAGCAGAATATATATACCCTCAGCAGGAGTATAATTTAAAATGCTGTCACAGTGATATAGGAAGAAACATGCTTTGAAAAGAGATTCTTTGCTTGTCACTTGCATTACTGCAGATACAAAACCTGATTTCACTCAGTACTTATATGAAAGCCTATTTTTTAATCAGGTTATCTTTTCCTAGAATATCCACATTAACATTAGAAAACGTTTCTGTTATCTTTACTTGTATCTTTGTTTCTGTGTAAAGGAAAAGTCTAATGGGAGCAGCTTTAACAAGAAAGCACCACTGATGGCAATAAAGGCTTAAATGTACAGCCTCATTATTACGCTTTTTAACAAGAGTACCAAGACAAAGAAGAAATGAATACATAACAGACACTGGGAAAGGGCTGACAATGTTAGAAACAAACAAGACACTGCCTAAGAAAGTGTGCAGTACTTCAAGCAGCACATTCTGCCCTATTTTTAGACATTTGTTTTTTAAGTGATTCAGCATGTTCTTGCTCTAACTCCATCTGCTTTATGGATATCAGAAATCCATTAAGTTTTAGCCTTTCCACTTCAGGAGAACGGCATGTACACATGCAGGGGTTTAACTTTTTTTTTTTTTCTTGATATCTGTGAAGAATATGGTATACCTTGTGGAAGTGGACTCAATCTAAGGGAATACAAAATACTTATCTCAAGTTTGCTTATGCTGCCCACAAGAGTGAGGTGCAGCATTGCCTCAGCTGAGAGGAACTGTGATTGCTCTGGAAAAGCAACCAATATAATCCTGTCAGAATGCCATTAGGTCTTTCTGAGTGGCAGGTTATGTTAGCCCTGTAAAATGGTGCTTCCTGGACCTGAAGCTAATATCTGTTCTTATGCCATGTAGGCTTATCAGGCTTATAAGGCCGTTATGATGCTAAATGCTTGCACTATGCTCCACAATAAGCTTTGAGGTGTTGTGGTGTTAAGGTGCTTTTGATTGTTGTTTTTATATCCACAGACTGTCAAGCATATACCAACTCCAATTTTCAACCCCAAATTTTGTCTACAAACTACAGCTTAAATGACACCACTGCCCTGTAAGCTACTACCATAAGTAGAGCTCCTTGTTATTCAATAAAATTTATTAAGGATAGCATGAGATTTATTGTTCTGAATCTAGAGCTGAGCAAATGCAGAAAGAATGTTTTTCCTGTGTGTATATAATATAAGAATGGATGGTAAGGACCAAGCATTAGCCTAGCTTAACCACCCTGGCTGTCACTAAGATTCGGAGTATCCCAGGGTTTTCATGCCCATCAGTTTCACAAAAGACCACCTTTGTCCAGTCAGAAGTGGGAAGGTTGATCAGCTCTTAATGAGATCTTGTTTTATATTCTTTGCATTTTAATATTTCCCTGGCTTACTTGTCCATCAGGCAGGCCATCTGGTGCCTGTGACAATTCCCCAAACACAGTTGTATTGCTGATGTTGCCCACTTGCCCTGTATCTGAATAGATAAAGATCCCAGTGCACTTATTCATAACATGGTATATATAAAATTTATACAGTGGTACAGTGTCTTTTTTGTTGTTGTTGTTGCCTTCACTTCTTTTCCTGATAGCTTGTAACGTTTACTTTATGTGTTGACAATTTTGACCTTTTTGACAGGTGGTGTAATGGCACTCAGATACCTATCCACAGTTCGAAAGTTCTCTTTCCTGACAACAAATGGATTACCTGGAATCCCTTATTGCCACAAGTAATTACAGGTGTTCTTTCATTTGGTTACTACTTCGTACTTTGAACACAAAATTTTGAACTGCCAGTCAAAAAAATTTATAAGTTCTTCTGGAAGTTCTTGAAGGAGATGGGAAGATATTCTGAAAGACATACAACTCTGTATTTTTACCCTACATTATTTTATAAGAATCTGCTCTTGACACCATAAGAAACAAAATCTTTGGTCACACTCAGTACACCTGTGTTCCTAACCTTCTGCTGTTCTTCACTGCCAGCTTCTGGGCTGATAAGTGAATTCCCTGAGATCACATTTCACATTATGTGGCACACGTTACCTTTTGTGCTCTTAAACAGGGATTTTGAATGCTAAATGGTATTAAACCTTCTTTTTCTGGAAGCAGTTTTGCAAAGAAGATTTAGCTTTGTGCATGCATTCAGTCCTTGTTTTGTAGAAGATAAGACAAACAGATCTTCTTATCCTAACACCTTCTGAGAAGCATTTAATTTACTTGTGCACACTGACCTTTAATTACACAAAAGATTGCAACTGCAGTCAAAAGCACTTCGGCTGTTGAGGTTGGCATAGTGGTTTATGCTTAAGATAGGGAAATAAGGGTGATTTTAGTCTGTCCTGTACCACACCTGTGAGTGAGCAAGATTCAGGAAAGGGACACTTTATTTTCTATAGCACTATTATAATTGTCCAATGGAATTCATCCCTGCTGCTTTTCCTGTTAGTATGCTTTTTCTTTCATTTGAGAGAGAATGAATCAGTTGAGGTAAAAATTATGTATGCTTTGTCCTCCACTGTATTCCCCATCCAGAGAGGACTAAAGAGATTGCCTTCTCTTGAAGGCTCCCTGTTCCACCCCTGTGTTAAGCGCTTATGGTCTGTTCTGAGCTGTTATATCATACTTCTTCTTGGGAACAATTTCACTATTTTAATTTTCCAAGGAAAAAAATGTCTGAATCATGTCAACCCATCTCAACCAGGTATTATGACATGGTTACTTAATTTACAACTTGCAAAAGCTGTTGATTCTATCCATTAAGTGGGATTGATTTACTGACAGTGTGGAGAGTATAATACGCCGTTAACATAAAAATGGAGACTGTTAAGACTGCTGTTTTCACTGTGAAGTCTGGAAAAAGATATACAAATATTTTCACCCAAATACATGCCAGCAGCTTTGACAAACTATACTCAAGATGAGAAAATTTCAGCAGGGTACATTTGCTGTTTGATTAAGTTAATTTTCAAAGGGAAATGGTCCTAAGCTAACTGCAGTAAAAATACCATAACATCTCTAAACTACACTTTGTGTATCTGTTCTAATGAAAATTATGACAAAATCCCTTTGCTATATGTATGTATTTAATGGGAGGTCTAAGAGTGAAGGCCTAACAGAAATCCTATCACTGAGTTTCGTAACAGTGATCTGGTGCCATTTACCAATACACAAAAAGGCAAAAAACAAAACCAACCAAACAAAAAGAGATCAATACAGCTGCTCCTTAAATCCAGCCATGAGTATATTTTAAAAATTATATTTTTATTCTTCCATTTGACTCTTTTAATACAGAAGAATTAGCTTTGAAGCCTGAGGTCAGCTCCCAGTCTACTATGGAATATTTTGATTTCTTAAGATGATAAGTAATGGAGTTTATTGCTTTACTTTAAGCAGATAAAATTTCTTCAGTCATAATTAAGGCTGAATTGCTGGCAACAAGGGGGTTGCCATTCTGGAGAAGGCATAAAGTTTGTTTAGTGATACATTCTTCTTCCATCAAACAGCAGCATCCTCAGCACTAAAGAGAATGTAATAGTCTCATTGAAAATAAAAGGAAGAATAATTTTACAGTGCTATTACTTACTTTCTAATTGTTTGTAATTAAGTTGTGGTTTAAACTTTGAAATAAGAGGTTTCAAATCTACAGAATTTGATAGCTTCCATAAAATTTCATATTTCTGATTGTAATAGTGTTGGTTATATTTGTTACCTGTATGTATAAAAATCCCTCTTTTTGAAGATTGCTGCATTTTTGATCTCCATCACATGCTTGGACAATTACTTTCAAGGTTTATTGTGCATAATGTTAAAATTTGTAAGGAGTTTTGAAAATAAACTATTGTGTTCCATTTTGTGTTAGAACAGAACTTCTCTATCTCCCTTCTGAAAATCATTTGCTATTCATAGACGTTATCAGCATTAATCTTTTCAGTATGTTTCCATTTGAGAACTTTCAATACCCTCATTATTCTTTTCCTTCTCTGAGCCACTTGAAACTATTAGCATTATTGGGCTGGAAAATCCATACATAATATTTTATATATTATTAATCTATATGAATACTTTCTATACACCGTATGAAATTCCATATGCTGCCTTTGATATTGTGATTTGGTTTTGACTGTAATTGGGTATGAAATTGAGGTTGTCACTGAGCTGTGACTATTAAAAACCTTTCCTGCAATGTTGTAGGTAATTTAGAACCACACAAGATGTATTTTCCTCTTCAGTGATCATTGGTTTTATTTTATCAACTTTGAACTTTATTTGATATCATATTACTGTCGTGTATCTAACTTTAAATATGATTCACTGAAGTTCCTTGCATTCCTCTCTGAACTTGACCAACCAAATAACTTTGTGTCATCTGCATTTTTTTGTTACCTCATTGCTTATCCCTTTTCCAGATCATTAATAAATGTAATAAATAACACTGGATCTAGCACAGAATCCCCAGCCACCCTGCTATTAATCTTTTGCCCTATTCATCACATCATTTTTTGATGGAAATAGGTCATATAATATTTTTTCCTGACTCCAAGCCAATTTCTGTTTCATATCAATTCTTTGCATCTAATCTTATGCCTACATACTTCCTTTAGTAGCCTTCTGTCAAGGACCTTGTCATAGGTCTTTTGGAAGTTGTATTAGGTTTATGTGGCAAGATTTTGACAGCAGAGGGGTGGCAGAGTTGGATTCTGTGAGAGGACACCAGCAGTTGCCCCCACATCAGACAGTACCAGTTTCAGCTGGCTCCAAAGTGGTCCCACTGCTGGCCCTAGCTGAGATTATCAACGATGCTTACAATGCCCCTGGGATGACGTATTTAAGAAAGGGTAAAGAATGCTGAACAACAGGAGCTGGGAGAGAAGAGTGAGAATATTTGGGAGAAAAAAACTGCACACACCAAAGTCAGTGAAGAAGGAGGGGGAAGAGGTACTCCAGGAGCAGAGTAGATATAAACTACAGAATGCAAATTAGATACATAAACAAATACAGTACAGCAGCTCAAGAAGACCATGGTGAAGCAGTTTGTCCCTCTGCAGTCTGTGGAGGACCATACCAGAGCAAATATCCACACTGCAGCCTGTGGAGGACCCCATGTCACAGCAGGGGACATGCCCTGGGGGAAGCTGCAGCCCATGGAGACCTTATGCAGAAGCAGGCTTCTGGCAGGAGCTGTGGCCCATGGAGAGGGGCCTATGCAGGAGCAGGTTTCTGGCAGGACCTGTGAACCCATGCGGGACCTATTCTAGAGCAGGCCATTCCTGAAGGACTGTACCCATGGAAAGGACCCACGAAGAGAATTGCAGCCTGTGAGAATAGCCCATACTGGAGAAGTTTGTGAAGGACTGTATCCCATGGGAGGAACCTCATGCAGGAGCAGAGGAAGAGCATGAGGGAACAGGAATGGCACAGGGTAAGTATTATGAACTGACCATGATGTCCATTCCTTGCCCCCTTCCACTGCTTGTGGACAAAAAATAAAAGAGCCAGAAATGAAGTTGAGTCTAGGAAGAAGGGAGTTGGAGGAAGGTGGTTTTAGTTCTGTTTTTATTACTTGCTATCCTACTCTGTTATTATTTGGAAAAAAATAAATTCCTTTTCCCCAAGTCAAGTCTGTTTTGTCTGTGATGGTACTTGGTGAGTGTTCTCCCTATTCTTATCTTGACCCACAAACTTTTTCATCTCATTTTCTCCCTTTGTCCTGTTTATGGAGGGGGAGTGATATAGCCACGTGGGCACCTGGCAGCCAGCCAAGATCAACACACCACAAAAATGTAAATAAATTATACTAATGTCTTTAATTTATTCCTTTTGAACACATTTATAAAGATCTAATGAATTAGTAAAATGTAATTTTCTTTTACAGGAACACTGCTATTTAGATACAGAAATGTTCCTAACTGGAAAATTCCCACAGAGATTAATTTGCATACTGTAGTTTATATCTAACATGTATTAACATTTGATCCTTTTAACTTTCATGAATTGAAAGCAAACAGTTTTAGTGAAAAAATATTTTCAGTTGTCATAGATTAAGATACAGAAAAATAAATCCTCCAGTATGAGCTCTGAGACACTTAACTGTGTATGCAGCCTTGAAACACTCCTGGAATATATCTACTACAGTTTTAAAAAGACTATCGTCTTGCAATACCATACAATACCAAGGACAGTATTTTTGTAAGCCCTTGCAGTTCTTTATGTGGAAATATATACCAGAAATGGGATATAGCAACACTCATGCTGTTGAAAAGGTGATAGTAACATTGGAACAAGGTCCAATCATACCTGAATTGAAAGATTATGAAAAAAAGTGTTTTTATACTCAAGAACAGTGAAGAATAATCTGGTGCAAAAATCTCACTGGTAAGTGTATTATTAAGTGGTGGGAAGGGAAAGGAAGAAGAAAGGTTCCAATACATATAAATTGAGCCAGGGCCTAAAATGATAGAATTTATGTAGATATGGAGGGTACATATTTATCCCACCATGCACGGGATTGAACAGCATTCCTGGTAGTTGACCTTCTCAGCACTGGAGGACCTCCACATAATTTATGTTTTGGGTTCACTATGTGAGATATTTCAAAGAATCATACAGCAGGCAGCAGGTATATTAGATTTGGGAGTTACAAACTAAGAAATAATCAGGCTGGATTTATCCTTGTAAATAAGAGTTCAGTCATAAAGCTAGCAAGATTATTCTAAATTTTAGAATATTTTTTTTTTGTTCGACATTTTGAAAGAAAACACATACTACCAAATTGTCCAAAACTAACTTTAAGATGGCAATTATGTTTGGTGGTGAAGCTCTTTGATTTAATGTAGACATAATGCGTGGTTTTGCCCAGATTATTGTTCCCTTAATTGTAACTGGAAAACGTTACAGTCTCTGTATAGTGAAAGACAATTTAGCTTTTGCAATAAACACTACAACTGCAGACAGCTAAGTCAAAACAGAATGTATTTAACAGTCCAGCAAATAGCAGTTTGAAACTCCCTTGTGGTAAAGGTAGAATTTGTAGTGAGTGAGCTGATAAAGAAAGCTAATATAACAAACATCAGATTCTTTTTCCTTACACTGGTGTGATTTTTAAATAATCTGAGTGTTTCAACACAGTAGCAGAGATTTAGCTAAGTCTGTGATTTTATACAGATTTAATTGAAATAATATTGTGAATAGAAGGGAAAACAAAGAGATACTGGAAAGAGGTGTCCAGAGAAGGGCAACGAAGCTGGTGAAGGGTCTAGAGAACGAGTCTTACAAGGAGCAGCTGAGGGAACTGGCGTTTAGTCTGGAGAAGAAGAGGCTCAGGGGGGGCATTATTCCTCTCTACAGCTCCCTGAAAGGAGGCTGTAGGCAGGTGGGGTTTGGTCTCTTCTCTCGGGTAAAAAGTGACAGAACAAGAGGAAATGGCCTTATGTTATGCCAGGGAGGTTTACACTTGATATTAGGAAAAATTTCTTCACTGAAAGAGTTGTCAAGCATTGGAACAGGCTTCCAAGGGAAGTGGTGGCATCACCAACCCTAGAGGTGTTTAAAAAAAATGTAGATGAGCTGCTTAGCAACATGGCTTAGTGATGGACTTGGAAGTCCTGGGTTAGCAGTTGGACTTGATGGGCTCACAGGTCTTTTCCAACCTGACTCTATGATTCTATGAACTAATTGTGATATGTCTTATTTGAATTAATCTTGAGGTTAATATATACTGTGAATGCAAACACAAAAGGCTTCTGACAGGTAAGCTGAAGACACAAATATATCTGCAATCAGATCATTATTACAATTGGTACCAATTTAATGTGACTTTATTTAAAATCGCCCCCATATAATCTCAGAATTGTGTATATGGATTAGCTCTGTCTGTAATTCTTCTTAAAAGGAAGGATAAGAACTGACATACCAGACTTACTAAAAAGATCCTGTTTTTTATTTTTATCAAGAAGAGTAAACTGACATTGTCAAGAACTTTTAAGTTTAATATCTGATTCCAAGACTTTTTCAATAAAGAAGGAAGATTGCACAGCTGGGTACCGATTTCATATCTGATGAAACAGTATATTTCTGCCTTTGGGTCAAAAGTAAGAAGCTGTTTCTTTGCACAAGGAAGTGGAATTCCTTCACTTTTCCTTAGTTATGAAACACAAAGACAACCTTAGAAGAAAAAAATCTTTGAAAAAGAAACCTACAAAGTGCTATGCTTAAGTAGATGGTTTAACTGCAAGAAATAAATTTAGGTTTTCTGTAGTAAATGTCTGTAATTTACTAAAATAAATAAATAAATAACTAAAATTTCTGTAGCTGAAAATATGTAAGAAAAATCTGCATTATCTACTTGGAAGGCAGATCCTAAGACTGTCTCTAAACATACTCATTTTCTGCAAAATTAACCAGACCAACCAGATGCTATTTCTCTGAAAAATCTCTCAGGGAGTTGTAGAGTTACAAGTTTAACAAGAAATGCAATTACCTTGAGACAGCACATTTAGACTGCTTTGATATAGACTCCTCCTTCTCTTACAGGTATTGTGAATTTGATTAATTTACATAATATTTTCCCAACTTTGGATATTGGGACAGACTGTTTTAAGTACCAAATACTTTGTTACACTTCCTGTTGTCTACAACTTCAACATTACAGTGTAACCTTAACAGAAGGGCGTTTAGGCCTCCATAATGTAAAACAAATGAAGTATGTGTAGATCTTTCTTTGAAGATCAAGATTCAGTTTGCTTATAGCAAGTCCCTGAGCAATTTGTCTGGCTACCAAAGCTGGCTGAATTAAAGTATACAACTTAATAATGTAATGCTTTCTTGCTTTCCTGTACTTAAATTGTCACAGAAAGACATGACATTATGGGCATAAAATAACCTGGATGAGAAATGCATGGTATATAATGACATTCTGTGTGAGCTGCAGAATTTGCATCAGCTACATGAAGGCTGCTTCTATCGAAGTCTCTACCAGCCACACACATCTGTGCAGGTGTTGTTAAAACTTACCATTTTCCCCCAGAACAAAAGCCACATGGATACCAAGACCTCAAGTGACACTGCAGTCACAGCTAGGAGGAAACTACCTGCAACAGCACAGGCAGGAACAAGTTGCATTCTGCTCTGTGCCATCAACATTACAGCTATTCTGTGTATATGCACTATACTGTAGCTTGCATGTTTGATGCCCGCTGCTTTTACCAAAGTAGAAGTCCTCAGGAATCCAAATTTTATTAACTACCTTTATGTGTAGTATGTACTTCAATGCAAGAAGCAATAGTGAGGCATTTCCAATGAGTTCGTTCTGCTGTGGACAGTTTGTTGTAGTTAATTAACTCCCTGGTTTTTTCTGATTTCTGAAACACAAATTAGTGCAGCAAAATCAAATACTTTAAAATGGGTTTACTTTATTTGAACGTACAAAAAAGTATACTTTTAGCCAGAAAAAAATCATAATGAATGAAGTTTACATAGAATCCAGATCTATTTTCAAGTCCTTACAGGATCACAGAATTGTCAGGGTTGGAAGGGACCTGTGGAGATCACTTAGTCCAACCCACTGCTAAACTAGGTTCACCTAGATCATGTTGCACAGAATCCTGTCTATATATTATAAAATATATATATATATATTATATATATATATAAATATATATTATAAAAATCCTGTTTTTAATGACTCCTGAGACAGAGACTCCACCAGCGCTCTGGGCAGCCTCTTCCAGTGCTCTGTTGCCCTCAAGGTCAAGAAGTTCTTCCTCATATTCAGATGAAGCTTCCTGTGTTGCAGTTTGTGCCCGTTGCCTCTTGTCCTGTCACTGGGCACCACTGAAAAGAGCCTGGTCTCACCAATCCTCTTGGCACTTGCCCTTAAGATATTTGTAGACATTGATAAGGTTCCCTCTCAGCCTTTTCCTGGCTGAACAGGCCCTGCTCTCTCAGCCTTTCCCCAGAAGGGAGATGCTCCAGTCCCCTCATCATCTTTGTAGCCCTCTGCTGGGCTGTCTCCAGCAATTCCTTGTCTCTCTCAAACTGGGGAGCCCAGCACTGGGCACAGCACTCCAGATGTGGCCTCACCAGGACAGAGTGGAAGGGGAGAATCACCTCCCTCGACCTGACGGACATGCACCTCCTAATGCCCCCCAGGATCCCATTGGCCTTCCTGGCCACCAGGGCACACTGCTGGCCCATGGGCAACTTGCTGCCCACCAGCACTCCCAGGTCCTTCTCCACAGAGCTGCCTTCCAGCAGGTCACCCCCAGCCTGTGCTGATGCCTAGGGCTGTCCCTCCCCAGGGGCAGGACCCTGCACTTGACCTTATTGAACTTCATCAGATTCTTCTCTGCCCATCTCTCTTAGACAGTTTGCTTTGTATTCTGAGAGCACTTTTTTATGGTACAGTTTAGCAAGTTTCACATTCATAATATGCTAATTAAATGCTAATGTGGATCTGCTCTGATCCCATTCAACAGTCTGAAATTTATGATTATTGCAACAAAAGCCTTTTTTCTTATTGCAGCATTCACTTTAAATACTTAATAAGATTTTTATTTAAGTAAGGGGTAGCTTAAAAATTCAGCAGGCTATTTAAAATTAAATGGAAGGTGATTTCTAAATGTCTTAAACTAAATGGAAATCTATGATTTCTATATTTTAAGGAGGTTATTATGTGGTCAAAATACCAAATATAATACTGCATTTTAAAAAAATATTTCTTAAATTCAGTCATCACTATTATCTACACATGTAATACACATATTACAAGGAAAGTACTATAAAATTAATATAATTATGAAGTGATATAATTGCTCCTACCTTCTCTGATCAAAAAGCATAGAAGTTCTATAAGTTTTTAATTATGAAAAGTCGTCTTGGACAAAGATATCTCTCCTGTACCCTGAAATTACTCAAGTACATTAGAATTTGAAGATTATGACCAGTGTTCAGAAGTAAATGAAGGCCTAATCACTTCTTTAAATGTCCTGTGTTGCATGATGATAAAAGCACTAGCTAGTATAATGACAGCAAACTGGAAAAATTGGTTATAGAGCTTTACTTTAATGGCTGCAAACTGACTCATGGCAACTTAGTATCAAATATTCTTATGCTTATAAATTGGTCAAGAACACTAATTATACATTAGTACACTTCCCTAAATTGTGTCATTCTGTCAGCATTACTGCTTTTTTCTGTCACCTTTTAGTTACATTTTTAGCATTTGTAATATTTCCAGATGTTGTAAATACATGTCATGGTTTAACCCCAGCTAGGAACTGAGCACCATACAGCCACTTGCCCACCCCTATCAGCAGGATGGGAGAGGCGATTGGAAGGGTAAAAGTGAGAAAACTTGTGAGCCAAGGTAAAGACAGTGTAATATCCAAAGCAAAAGCTGCACCTGCAAACAAGACCAAATCATTAATTCATTTATCACTTTCTATCAGCAGGCAGGTGCTCAGCCATCTCCAGGAAAGCAGGGCTCCATCACACATAACGGTTACTTAGGAAGACAAATGCTGTAACTCTGAACATCCCCCTTTTCCTTCTTCCCTCCACCTTTTATTGTTAAGTGTGATGTCATATGGTATGGCTTATTGCTTTGGTCAGTTACAGTCAGTAGTCCCAGCTGTGTCCCCTCCCAACTTCTTGGGCACCCCCAGCCCACTCTCTGGCAAGGTGGTGTCGGAAGCCGAAAAGGCCTTGACTCTGTAAAAGCACTGCTCAGCAGCAACTAAAACATCCCTATGTTATCGACACTGTTTTGGTCACAAATTGAGAACTTGGAATGACACAAACTACTATGAAGAAATTGAGCCTTTTCCCAGCCCAAACCAGTACATTATATTAAGAACTTCCTTTAATTTCTATATTTCACTCATATATAAAGTAGCAATGATCATAAAAATAGACTGTTGTGCAGTTTCTAGAGCAGTTTTCTCCAGTAGAGATGAGCTAGAATGGAGAACTTACCAGACATGAAAGCACTGACTATGGTGGTAGAAAGACAGATGGCAAATATAGAATACTAGAAAAGCAATTGATGCAGAAATATCAAGGCTGTTATTATTTATTTTGTATGTGTCAGTATTTTATTAACATCTGTTCATCATTAGCAGCTTAAAATCTATGAATGAATAAGTCTTAGTGTCTTTTACGAATCATATTTTTGGGTGGGAAAATACCTTGTGATGGTACTTTTACTAGTGCAGTAGTCATAATTTTTTGGCTTTTCAGACTCATAGTTTTACATCTTTACCACAGGTTATAAATTAATTCATGAAGTTTAATATAATGGGTCAATGAACTAAAAAAATAGTTTGGCAAAATCACACAGGCTTTAATTTAGCTCTCAATCAAAATATGGAAAATGGAAAGGGTGACGAACTCCAGTGTTGCTCCTGAAATTCTTTTCAGAGCATAGAAATGTGAAACTAAGTGAGCTTATATATCTTATGGCTTCTAGCAAAGCACACTCTTTGGCTTTTACCTAGTAAAAGGGTAAGGGACAATGAGAAGTTTGAGAGTTTTTTTAAAAAAAGATGATTGACCAAAAATCATAGTGAATGTATGAATAAGTAATGACTTAAACTGAAATCAGTTTCTTTGGGTTTTGTTTTGCTAAGGGATCAGAAGCATATTGCTTCTGATTCTGAAATATATATATTTCCTATGTATACTACATATGAAAAAATGATCCTGAGGAGGAGGTATGCCACCAGAAACTGCTACCTTGTGTGGAAACATTGCTTCATGAACAAGATGATGTATGTGGTGGATTGACCCTGGCTGGACACTAGGTACCCACCAAAGTCATTCCACTACTCCCTTCCTCAACTGGACAAGGGACAGAAAACAAACCAAAAAGCTCATGGATTGAGGACAGGGAGAGATCACTCGGCAATTAGAGTCACAGGCACAACAGACTCAACTTGGGAAAATTAGTTTAATCTATTACCAATCAAATCAGAGTAGGTCAATGAGAAAAACTAAATCTTAAAACACCCCCCCACACACCTCTCCCTTCTTCCCAGGCTAAAGTTCACCCCCAGTTTTCTCTGTCTCCTCCACACCAGTGGCACAGGGGGACGGGCAATGGGGTTGTGGTCAGTTCATCACACTTTGTCTCTGTCACTCTTTCCTCCTCAGAGGAAGGAATTCTTACACTCTTCCCTGGCTCCAGTGTGGGGTCCCTCCCATGGGGCACAGACCTCCATGGACTTCTCCTATGTGAGTCCTTCCCACAGGCTGCAGTTCTGCATGGACTGCTCCAACTGTGAGTCCTTTCCATGGCTCACAGCCCTTCAGGAAAAGGTAGCTCCAGTGTGGGTCCCCTGCAGAGTCACAGGCCCTGCCACCAAACTGCTCCAGCCTGGGCTCCTTTCTCTGTGGGACCACAGGTCCTGCTAGGAGCCTGCTCCAGCATGGGCTGCCCATGGGTTCACAGCCTCTGGTGTGGGGTTCCCCACAGGCTGCAGGTGGGTATCTGCTCCATTGTGGATCTCCATGGGCTGAGAGGCACAGCCTGCCTCACTGTGGGCCTCACCACGGGCCGCAGGAGAATCTCTGCTCTAGTGCCTAGAACACCTCCTTACCCTTCTCCTTCACTGACCTGGGTTTCTGCAGGATTGTTTCACATATTGTCTCTGCTCTTCTCCAGCTGCTGTTGTACAGCACGGTTTCCCTCCCCCGGTTCTGAAATACTCTATCACAGAGGTGCTAAGACCATTACTGGTGGGCTTAGCCTTGCCCAATGGTGGGTTTGTCTTGGAGACGCCTGGCACTGGCTCTGTTGGACAAGGGAGAATCTTCCAGCAGCTTCTCGCAAAAACCACCTCTCTCCACACCACACCACACCACCTCCCCCCGCAAAAAAAAAAAAAAAAAGAAAACTTGCCACAGAAACAGAGCACACATAGCTAGCTAGCTCTGAGTTAGCCATGAAAACATTTCTTCTGAAACTGTGATCATGAGATACCAGTAACAGTTACATTTCTGTATGTAGTTCTGATTTTTTTATATCTTTTCATATATTTCAACATATATCCATAATCTAACATCTTAGGGTTTGTCTTTTTCCTCTTTGACTGGCTATCTTAACATGTAGGGAGATTTATACTAATATTTCAGTTATTTTGCCTTGAAAGACTTTAAAAAATCATGTTCCAGACTAAGTTTATGCCAAAGACAAAAGTTATATGTCATTTAAATCTGTATTTCTTTGCAAGCTGTATGTTGATTTAAATCTGTTATGCTACAATCAAACTAAAGATCAAAGATAAAATGTGTTCATTGACAGAACGAGGATCCATTTTTTCCCAAACTACCACTTAGAAATCTGAAAATGCAAAAGTTGTTGCATCTTGTTTTAATTCCAATTTCCTTTAATGCTTCTTACTCCCTGGGATATGTCTTCATGTACAGAAGCCTATGTATACTGCATGCCATATATTTCAGAGACATATGGAAAACACATTATACAGGGAAAGTCTGAGCAAAGAAAGTGAATCTGGAGGGAAAGGAGAAAGAACAGGATGGAAGCAAATTGTGTTAGCACCTTGTTTTGCTTCTGTGCTCTTCACTACTTTGCAATGTTTCCTTTATCAAATAATATGTAGACTAATACGGAGTTTTAGGTTCTTTGATTTTTACAGTCTCTGATGTGAATGGCTTAAAGAAATAATAAGAGTTTTGCCCACCCTCCTGGCTTTGTCTCTGTCCCTTTTCCAAAGTATAAGTTCTTTGATGCCATACTCTTGATGTTGTGCCCCTTATTCATTATGCCTTTGCTTTATGCAACGACATTGCCTAAGGTCACCACAGAATTGTTTTGGTCTTTTCCAGCCAAGACACTATAAATTGGAGATTACGTTACTTTATACGTATAGTATGTTGCATTCTATATATGAATGCTGTACGTACTTCAAATACTGTGTTCAGGTTTGGGCCCCTCTACCTCAAGAGGGACATTGAGGTGCTGGAGTGTGTCCAAAGGGCAACAAAGCTGGTGAAAGGTCTGGAGTACAAGTCTGATGAGGAGCAGCTCAGGGAACTGGAGTTCTTTAGCCTGCAGACAAGGCTTAGTGGAGACCTTATTGCTCTCTACAGCTACCTGAAATGAGGTTGTAGCTAGGTGTGGGTAGATGAAGGGACATGGTTTAGTGGTAGACTTAGCAGCCCTGGGTTAATGTTTAGACTTGATCTTAAAGGTGTTTTCCAAACTAGATGAATCTATGATTCTATTTACTTAAGCTTGCAGACTCTTACAGGATTTTTTGCTATCTAATACGCTGACAACTTAGGTAGGCACTGTAAGTATGAAAATGTAAATAAGTAGCCAAAAGTAAACTTATTTTCCTACACTAGCTCCTTCAAAAGTTCACATCCCACCACAATCCACACCAAGTAGCTTTCCACCATTCAACGATACAATCACACAATAATTTAGGCTGGAAGAAACCCCTTGAGGTCTTTTGTGCAACCTATTGCTAAAAACAGAGCCAACTTCAAAGTTAGATTGTGCTCCAGGTAAGCTCTAAGGTTTTTATGGAGCTCAAATAGTCTCATAACTTTTAGATTTCTGGATAAGATGTCAATTAATGTCTTTTAACACACAACTTCTACTATGTTCATTTTATAAGGTTTGAGCTTTAGGTTTCAAGGACTACTATATGTATAGGGCTAGACTGTGCTTACTCTGACACAGCTATGCTGCATAAAATAAACTCTGTCACGGCACATCTGAGGGAATTCTCAGTTGTCTGAGAAATACTTCTTTAGGATTTGAATGGAGATAATTAATTCCCTAGTAATCATAAAGCCACAGATTAACTCATTATGTGCCATTCATGGAGTACTAATCAAGTGGGTATAATTAAAGAGTTTTAGAAAGTCCTGAGACAATTGTGAGAAATAATTTCTAAATAAATTGATGTATTACGAAAAATAACAACTTGATGTAATGTCCGAATTCTGCTTTTCAGTTCTATTTATCTTTTTGACCAAGAGTATTAACAGAAAAAGTCTTAAATTTTGCACTTTTTTATGTTAAATGAAAAATAATAATATAATGTAAAATCTATCTGTTGCTGTGATTGGCATTATTTCAAATTCTCCTGTTTGGGTTCTGTTCCAAACAGAGCTTACCTAATGCACATGCACATGCTATACATATTCTGTTTTTTCTGTCCAGCTGTCTAAATAAAACAATGAAAGTAAAGAATCATACTTTCATACTTTCACATAATGCTGCTGGTAAGTAAATAATCTTTTTTTTTTTTTTTTTCTCATTAGTCTGAGTGCAACTGTCCCTTTAAAAGTGAAGTTCAAGATATTGCTGCAGTAGCACTACTAAGTTCTGCACAACAATGCACAAAAGTAGCTCAATAATAAAGAATAAATACAGGTTTATCCTCTTGCTTACTTCTGCATTATCTGAGTGCAAACAGTCCCCTATACAGTAATGAAAGTTTTCATGCCATTGGGAAAAGTAGTAGATTTCCAGTTAATTCTCTGTTTTCTGGTGGACATTATATCTAAGTTAAATTTGTTAAATTTTGTTTCTAATTTTTCAGAACAAGCATATTAGTACCAAAACAGAGAGATACAAGTACTAATTTAATTAGTAGATGCTAGTCTGACGTTCCACCTAACTTCAGCTGCACATTTTCCACTGTTATAGCCAGTGTTGCCGGGGATGACATGAAAAAGCTTAGCCTGTATGAGCAGACAGAGTTAAGTTGGATGGTAGCATTCAGTTTGGAAGGCCAGGCAAAAACCATGAAGATAGCTATGTGAAGCAGAATTTCTTTTTTATGAAAATAAGTACCTGAACAGATGTTTGCAACAAATCTCTTAATATTAATATTATAATAAATTTTAGATATGAAGAAAAGATTCAATGCTTGTCTGACAGTCATATAATGAATGGGACCTGGGAATAGTGGGATTCTGGAGCTAGCTAGAGGTTACATTTCTTCTTGAATCTCTTGTGATGCTTTAAAAATCAGTGGGGTTTGGATGCATACAAAGTTACAAATGTCAACAGATCTGCTCTAGAGGAGTAATATGATCCGCAGCACTATTCACAGGTGTGCCAGATATTCTTCTTAATGCACAACAATCTGCCTATTTTTTCATCATTTCTTGTCCTGGAAGTATTTTACACTAGAAGAAGAGTTTTGCCTTTGTCATATTCTAAAATATCAGTGTCACACTGGAAATAGTTACTTAAAAAGATAATACTTTTATCCGAATAATATAATGATTTCAGGCAAATAGAAGAATGAGACATGGATGAACTGAATTAGGTGTCCTGAGTTTGAATGGGGCTTTTGGACTAACATCGTAATAAAGGTTTTAAACTCTTCAGTGTTCTGTGCTCAAGATACTTCTCCCCAGTAGGCTTTGAAATGCTGCACGGGTATGAGATGTACTTCCTGAAATATCTCATGTTTGCCATTCATGTTGGAAAAATGGTAGCTAAAGTATAAGAAGCACTGCTGAGCATCAGTCTGCAGCACTTCCCAAAACGTAACCTGATTTCTAAGGGAGTAAAACATAGAAATATAACACTGCTTGCCCACTTGTTCATTCCTTGGATCCTGCAACTAACTTGCAAATGTATTGCTTCATTTACATCAAATGCAACGGAGTGATAGAGGGAATACTTTCTAAAAAATTGCTGAATAAGTAGAGGAAAGATGTCCAAATGACTGCCACTGCAGAAAGACAAGCTGTGGTCTGAGTTGGCAGCTATTGCCTTCCATTTGGCCTGCTGGCTAGCACGTTAGCAAACTTGCCAGCCCACCACACACTTAGCTTAGAGCCAGCCACAACATGCTGCCACTTGCCCAGCTGGGTGTTGAAGGACATCTGAAGGGGTTTTAAATCCTGTAAAGTCTGGTGTGACAGGGCAGAGGTGCAAGGCAGTTGAAGGATGGCAGGACCCGGAATTCTTGCAGAAAAAATGATCTGTAGAAACCAGTCTCCACTAACTGTTGTTCAGAGAACATCTGCAGAAAGGTCTTGCAGTTTGTGTGCATGCTTTGTGTGTGTGACAAGTGTGAGTAATAGTGGAAGACAACAAATAATAGTGTTGCTAAAACTATTTTGTGTAGAATAGTGAGCTTCTAAATTTCATCACCTATGTCCCAAATTCCTATACTTGCAGTTTTGAGCCCTGGAAACTGGACTTGTTTGGGATAAAACTGCTAACATTGCCTCCCCTGCCACTACCGGTGAGCAAAATTCAGATCACTTGAGAGGAAGACAAAATCTCAGAAGGTATAGGGCTGCTTTTGTGATGCATGTCGCCTGTAAAATAAGCTGCAGTGGTATAAAGGCAAATACTCTTCAGGTTTAGGCTATCCCACAAATTAACATCACATTCAATAAAAGCAGTATTAACTTAAAAGGAACATGTACCAACAGATGGCCTGTCATCTTACCTTTGTATCTTCCTCTCAGACAATGCTATGGAAATGCTGAAAGGTTTAAAACTTGCTGTCTCAAAGTAAATTCTCATGTAAGAGTAAGTAAGAAGTGTAACAAACAAACAAAGGAATGAACCTCCCAAGTTCACACAAATAACAAAAGCCTGGATTCCTTTAGTGTCTGAATGTAGGTAAACTGTCTTTTCAGTTTTGGTTAAACACAATTCTCTTTGAAGACACTACTTCTAAATCAAAAATGCAGCAGAAAAATGGTTTGTTTGGACTGGCTAGATACTTTTTAGGTAATATTCCTAAAAGAGGGAATTGATCAAAATTTTTATAAGGGAAGGTGTCTGGCGGCTTCAGAAAAGTTTGGATAAACAACTGGATTTAAGGCCTCCACAGTAACTTCCAGAAGTTTCATGATGAATATTTTGTATTTTAGTCATTAACTCATGCTTCTGTAGTGGTTATTTGGATGTTATATTGCATTATCAAGGGGATTATAAAAACCTTTTGAAACCAGCATGTTCTACTTTACACTATAGGAGCCTCATCAGTGCTGTATCAATCATCACTATATTCAGTTTTGCTAAGAAAACTAAATTAGCTTGTTTGGAGAATTCATAATAGCATTTTCCTTTGCTTGTTTTCTTTCTAAATGGTAAGTTGCAATGTGACAACATGAACCCTTGTGAAGGACTTGAACCTTTAATACACTGGAGTCTGTAGCTTTATTAGTATTTTTATGTGTGTTATGGAAAAAGCAAGCCTTCTTTTTTTCAGTGCAGTCACATGAATGTGAATAATTTTCCCTTCTTGGTGAGGGTTTGTGGAATATGATTATTTGCATCTATTAAAAGGGCCTTAAGTCACAATTCTTGGGTTTTAGAAAATTCCATATATACACAAAAATATTATACATTGAGATTCCTTAAATAAGAAATCCAGATGTGAAATTAGAAGCCAAGTGTTAATTAGGAACATGAGTCTGCTCCACAGACATTTGTAAATGTTCAGATTTGTGGGCTTGATTTGGGGTTCACTTCTAGATATAGTAATTGTCTCCACTTAGTAAAGGCTTCTAGATCTGTGGCATATGTATATCTATTTTGCAAACTCTAGCAAAAAAGATTTTATTTGCCTATACGATTGTCATTGCAACAGTCTGGATCAGTCAGCAATGTAGCATCTTCTTAGATGATGATGTGCTGTGACTTTCTTATCAGGAACATATAATATTGCCTGACGCTTTATGGTGCTAGTCTCTTTCCAGGTCAGAATTTCACAGATCTCTTTCTCTTCTGTGATACCAGGACATTTTTGTTCACATAAGGAACTCATGTTAAGAGTTTCAGTCTCTCTTTTTCCAAATGACAGCAAATGAGACTTTAACCAACATCAAAAGTGCTCTGTACAAACTTAACTGATTTATAAAGAATCAGTGATCTGGCTCTTAGTAGGGTGTTATAACAAGCTGTGGACATCACAGTTTATTAAATGGAAATATGATCAGTCAAAGACTGCAGCTTCTGTACCACCTTCTTTTCTAATGAACCCAGATAAAAATATAACAAGGTTAAAAAAAGGCTGTGTTTATTGATACCTTCCTTTTGAGGCAGTGTACCTCCCATAATTTGGAAAGACTTTATCAAAACATCATATACCTTTTAAGAGAAAATGAAAAGCGATTTGTGTTTGATAATTACTCCTGCTTTTCAATGGTCTGCAGGGCTTCTTCAATCCCTTATTTTTAAAAGGCTTGTGGCTAACTTTGGTGCACTAGCAACATACAGAAAATAAAACCTTAGCTCTCTAAGGACCTGAAACTAACATGTGCTTAGAGATTGTAATTTGCATAGAACATGATAAGAACAAGGCTAGTTAGTTATGTTTCAGGTGGAACCTTGACACCACATGAAATAATATATTACAAACCCGTAAACTAGCTTTTTGGTTAGGTTTTAGGAGTAGTTCTTTGCCATAGAAGAAGAAAAAAAGTGCCTGGCATGTAAGTATTTTGATATAAACGTTGATGAAAGAACTTGAGAGAAGAAGTCTTTCCTACCTAGACTGGAGCATCTTCCTGCTAATCACATTGCTGTTTTGGAAACTGTCCTTTTCATGCAATGGGTGAATGGAGCTTCTCACACCAAGAGTCTCACATTCAGACCACTGTGTGTGTACTGGTATGATTTTTGTGTTGACAGTAAATGTCAACTACTGACATGAACTTCATATTGCCCAAGGTTGTCTTCATGTGTGTCCCTGTACATCTACCTTACCCACTCCTACAGCTCTACATTCAGCACCTGCAGTGTCATTTTGGTGTCTTCCATTCTAGATACATGGTCAGCCCAGAACAGCTGTTCTGTGATGATTGTCTCTTTACTCTCTGAAAGAACAGTGTGTTCCAAAACTTTATTGTTACAAATGTTATTCTGCTATGTCACACACAATATGGCACACAGATGGTGCAGATGAAACCCATTTAGAAGCTGTATATATCATCAATAGCAAGGAAATGTTTCACACCCATATAGCAAACTAGATATTGCTGCCACTATGTAGATGTTTCATTTAGTTTGAAGTTTTCTGCTTCGTTCTTTCCAGTCTGCCTGTTAATCAGCCCAAAAGATGTGCTGTATCTGGCAGTGCATTTTGTCAGGCCCTTGTACAAAAGGCTCTTATGTATTACTAAGATGACAAAACTATTTCATAGCTTCCGCCTGTATGTTTCTGTTTAAACTTTACCTGGTGAGGGCACATCACTCCAGTGTTTTTCCACAGTTCATAATGACTCCCTACCTCTTTACAAACATGTTTCTAAAGCCAATAATCAGTGACTATTTGAGCCTCAAGGGCAAAATATTTACCGTATAACAGCCCACAACTGCCTAAAAAGGTTTTTGAGGGTTTCAACACCCATTAAGTTTAAGCAATATTCACATTATGAAAAATGTATCTAGATCAAACTCCTTGATTTATCTGGTGGTGCTATGGCTAGAGGACAGAATGGTACTGACTTCTAGGGTTTTTTTTGTTTTTTTGTTTTATTTCTTTGCTAAAGGCAATGGGATAAGAATTGGTTAGGACACTGTCTTAACTGGCTCTATCAAACATGCCATCATGGAACAGTCTTGCTGTCAGATGTCACGATGTTATCAGTATACTTTTGTTAGAGCCCAAATTTCAAGGTAGCTAACAAAACTGAAGTCTACTGACAGCTGTAAGTGTGTCTGCCAGATTACTGAAGGCAGAGAACACAATAAACCATCTATCCTACTTCTCTCACAGTAGAAGTGTCAAGTATAATTTCAGCTGTACTTCGAGTCTTGAAGTTACAGCTGATGATTGGCAATATACTCTATATAGAACTGTGTATATATATATATAACAATCTCTTCTGCTTTTTTTTTTTTATTATTGATTACAATAATGGCATCTTTAACTTCCGAGACTTAGGGAGACACATGAACCTTTCCATGTATATCTAAACCATTCTGCCAGTATATTATCATATTCAGGTCAAAATCAGAGTTTGATTGCATTGCTGAATTTGTCAAGGAATGGAACTCCCATAGGTTATTGTTCTGTTAGGAGAATAGTATGAGAATTCAGAAGTGATTTCTCTTTGAAAATGTTATTATTGAGCTAATTTTTTAAAAATTTTTATTTTTAATAAGTACAGGGGTAGTTTTATAGATTATCACAGTCATTCATTCTTTATCACTACAAATAACAAGACACCAAATCAATTTTTATGATGTTATTCAGCATTGTTTGCAAAGTTGAACTCCTATAGCTTCTTCTGCTGAACGCTTTAGTTTGAATTATTTGAGCAGATCTGGTTGTTGATCAAAAAACCTTATTTTTTCTCCATACAAATAGTTCATAATAGATCAAAGACAGTCTTATATCTGTTCCATCCATGCTCCTGAGCCCTTTAATTTATGCTGCTGAAGTATCACTTGCCCAACAAGTTGGCATCCGGTGAATCCTACATATATCTGATTTATTTTTTTTTTGCCTTTGTTAGGAGGAATTACTAATTCAACGTTTAATGTTTATTTGATGCTTCCAATGTTTGTTGACTAGCAGGCTGTTTTGATTCTCCAACTGAATCATAGACAGTAATACATGACCAGTTTCTGAGTTTTACTCAAATATTGAAGCTGCCCATGAAGTTGATCTCTCTGATATTTGTGTCGATCTAACAAGCTCATCCAGGTCTCCAAAAAAAATAATCCTTCTTGTCCTCTGTGTTGTCATGCTTGTTGCAAGAGAATGAATACCTGTAGCATAGTCCTTATTTTCAGTACATATTAGAGAAAGATCATATACACAGTGGGATAGACTTTAAAAATTCTTGACGTAGAGTTTCTAATTATGGACTCAGCAAGTGATTGACATGACTATGATCTGGATAACTACACGGGAAGAAATAAGCTTTCATTTTTCGTTAGTTCTGTTTTCATTAACTACATCAGTGTTTACCCTGTAATTAACCAATGCTAATCTCTTGACATGTGACTTATGAGATCACATCGTAGTTTTATTGTTAAAAAAAAAAAGTGTATGATCTTATCACAGAAATCTGCCTGAGTCCCAATAGTCTCAGCAGGTTTCCACTGAAGTGTGCAGAGTTTAGGACAGGTTTACTAGCTCTCTGGAGCAAGCAGTACAATTTAAAAATTCCTGAGTGCTGGTTCGTCCCTTGACACCCACCTCTGACCAACCTTCAGGGTATGCCATCACCACCTGACTACAGAAAGCACCATGGCTGTGATGGTCTAAAACATCATGGTGGTTTTTGACTACCTGCAATGCCTAAGTCCACCATCCTTCTTCCCACTGTAGCCTTCCTTCACCTCTAGTTTGTATAGCCAATGAGTGGAAAAATGAAATTCAAATAGCTGTCATTTAACCCTGTGGCTTTCATCTTCGCTTCATCTATCTTGCCCTCAGGCTCACTGCCTTTTGCCTCTACTTCCCTCTCCTCTTTCTCCTCTCCAGGGAGAACTTAACTCAGAATTTGAATTCCTTGAGCTGTGTCACCTTTTGAAAAAGTTATTCCCAGTTGTAGCAGGGAAAGGAAGGGCCCTGCACAGGCATCGACTGAGTGCTTCCTTCACCCAGGCCTGGTTTCAGCTTTAGTGACTTGCATTTGCAGCACTGGGAGTCAGATAGCATATAACAGCTAATTTATACAACTATTAATCAGAGATAATTCTATTATATTCTTTGGAGTCACAGTGTAGAAATTGAATGAAGACTATTGGCATACTTTTCTATCCAAATTAATCTCTAGAAGACTCTAAGCAAATAAAAGAAACAATCTGATTTTGTATAATAATTTTGCAAAACATAGACTTGATTCTTTGTATATTCCTTAATATTTTCAAGTAATTCTTACCATGGTAGATGTGTGCTTCCAACTACCACAGATATCATAAGAAATAGCATTTAATTATAACAAACTTAATAGTGTGCTTTTTTCTTCCCCCTAAAAGCTACTTTGCTTGAGGCTATTACTAAAACTGATTAACATTTTCAGTTTCTAGAAATTATGTGAATGTCTGTTCCCTCTTCTGTGTATCATTAACATGCTACTTTAGTTGTATATTCTGCTTACTTGAACAGTTTTCATCCTCCTGTTTCTGTAGAGCTCTGATTTTGGGACAAGACATCTGAACACAATGAACAAATTACAGTAATTATTTTAAAGGATAACAGGAACAAGGAACATAGCTCTCAGCTAATGCATGAAACAGCTGTGGAAGTCTTCTCTTTACCCCTGGAAGCCTCAGCAATGGAAAGAGTCTGCATGACTGCAGCCTACACCTAATGGTATGAGTTGTGTCTTGATATATGATTATAGTTTTACAGTCCTCCTCAGGGATAGAGTGCATGTCTGCTTGAGGATATAAATTCTGGCCTCTCTTTAGCTGCCTCAGTAGGATAAAGAGAAATGAAAAAGCAGAAATGAACACAAAAGCAAAGAGTAAATTCAACACTACTTCAAATCTTTAAGTCAGGATTGGGTTTTTCCAAAGGAGATACTCCATTTTAACCATGTCGTTTAGACTCAATAGGGGTTTTTTGTTTTGTTTTGTTTTGTGTTTTGTTTTGTTTTGTTTTGTTTTGTTTTGTGTTTTGTTTTGTTTTGTTTTGTTTTGTTTTCTTTTGTGTAACTCAGGAGCAATTAATTTAATGAGAAAAAAAAAAAAAAGCTGGATACAATAATATATGTGCTTCCCTAGTGGCCCAGGAGTAAACACATGACTTCCAGATGTTTAGTGTTGTAAAACCGTTTTGTGCCATCGTTGTGGTAACTGATTTTTTTCTTTCTTTAGAATCCCCTCCTATTTTAGGGATTGAAAACTTAAACTCTTTGGTGCAAACTTGATCTTAGCATATACAGTTCAAGCCAGGAAAAACTGGCTCTTTTCATTTCTCCCCTAAAATAGGAAAAGCATTACTTATACATTCAGAAACAAAGATTGTCATAGCATAAGTGTTTATTTTCTTTCTTTTCCTTGAAATATATAGGTGAGGTTATATGACACTATTACTTCCATTTTGTTCCTTAGCTGCACGAACCAAGTCACTTATCATTTTTGAAACTATAAACCACATTTGCTGAAATCAATGAAATTACTTGCTGGCAAAACTTCATGCCAGCACAAAGAAAAAAGGTCTCCCAGAAAATGTGTATGTTCCACTGTTTCAGTTAGCTCATGATGGCCCTATCCAAGTCACATTGTTAAATAAAGCATTAAGAATTACTTGCCTAGCTTTATTTGTCTCTGTCTTTTTCTTGATATCACACCTGTGGTCACGCAGCAAACCCATGTAAAATTTAAACACTGATGTGCCCTGTTTCTGTGCAGAGCCCTATTACAAGGCAACAAGACTGAAGACATCTGCTTTTCTCAAGGAGAAACATAACCATATATTTGGCGTTCTTTTCACAGCCTGTAATGTAGTCTGTTGATTTCCTAGATTTCTTAGAAAGTTTCTGAGATGAGCAAACATGAAGTTTTCAGAAACTGCCTCAGGATATATCATCAGCATACAAGGATGTATTTTTTTTTTTTTTTTTAGAGAACTTGCTTGGTTAATTAATTTCATCCAGCAACTCTCTTTCCTCCTTCTGATTCTAGGACTATAATATAGAGATAAGACAAAGTAAAAACAGTAGGTTCAAACGTCAGAACAGATTATAACCCAGACATTGTATCTGTATCTCATGTCTACTATAATTATGCATTCCACTCCCATAAGAGAACTCTGGCAAGAAAACAGCTGACAACATGCAAAAGCAGTCTTTATGGGATGTTTTTTTCTAAGTTGTGAACTCTTATAGGACCATCCCTATCGCAAGTCAGACTATTTGAAGAGGTCGTTTTTAGTTTACAGCTGATTACAGCTTCTAAATTGCCGTATCAACTATATGGTAGAGTAATGTAGAGCAGTCTTGGTGAACAGGACAAATCTCGCTCATATAATTATTCCTTAGTGGAGTTTTTTCTAAGAGATAATCTTTACACTAAAATATTGCTTAACTCTGTGCCTTTTTTTCCCCTATACTACTACACAAGACAATCTTACACAATGTTTTTTTTCTGTATTTAAAATTCTTATTGTTTTACTGCATAAATGAAAATCGTATACCTTATAAAATCTGCTAATCACACCTTCTAATGGTAATGCTGAGGATGGGTGATACTTGAGTGTATTTGATGTTTCGTGTTACATAATCAAGAGTTCAATGTTGGTCATTAGACTGTGTTAGCACAACAAACAGTTCAAACAAAACGAAATGATGTTTATATATTATGTAGAATTCCCCATTGCTGTGTTACTTAATTATATTTATTTTAAATTTGTTCTATTCTTCTCTGATAGAAGTCAAACAGCTTCTGCTTTCTGGTCTTGATCTTGGCAATTTTCAAAAATAAACATACGAGTTCCAGATGTTCACTAAAACTACAGAAAATGACCGCCAATTCTGTTTGTACCATTGCTGTGTGAGAGCTCTTTTTCTCCTTGGAGACCTCTCCTTTTCCAAGGATTTACAGCATGGTCATAAAATGTTGTTTCAAGCTACATTTTGCCATATAAATGTCATCTCAGGAACACAATGTTTTTTGCAAAATATAGGACTCTTTGGATTATGTTGCTATCCGTTTAAAAGCTTAACTTTAGGATAAATCTTTACTACTTTATCTTTCCTGAAACAGAAGATAATTTTTCGGAAATACCTAAGTGACTTGTGCCTTTCAAGCAGCAACTTCTTTTCATTTAAATATTTAGACAGTCTTAAAAGTGGCAACTTCAAAATTCTATATATATTTTTCTACTTGAAATCAACAGTTACAGAGTATCTAGACTGCTGACCATACACAAACAGCAGCAGCTAGTACAATTAACTCACAAACAGACAACTTTAGCTGATCTCCACAGGTGGGAATTTTTGCATTTTACTTCAGCCATGGAAACGTATAAGTCTTTCAGGCTAGTTGCCTATATCTGTAAAGTTAACAGAGCTGAAGAAAGGATGGAGAAGGAGGAGAAGAGCAAAAGGGGGAGGGAGGGAGGGAGGGAAAGAAATCATTCTATCCTAAAAGAAACAGAGTGGATATCATGAATTTCCTGGTGAAGGCGTCTTTATCTTC
The DNA here is from genome assembly GCF_017639655.2 of Falco naumanni. Lineage (NCBI taxonomy): Eukaryota > Metazoa > Chordata > Aves > Falconiformes > Falconidae > Falco > Falco naumanni. The sequence goes on from NC_054080.1 coordinate 20,390,815, forward strand.
ACACTGGCTACAGAAGCAGTCTATTATTTGAATTGTTTGGAACATATGTGTCTTCCATGTTTCTCAAGTCTGGTGGAACAGTGCCTTCTCAACCACAAAATGAATAATCACATTTTTTGGGAATAAAATCAATGTGAATGTGAAATATCTCAGCTACATTTTCTAAGTGGTAGAAATGAACATTATTAAAAATAGATGGGGGCTGACTGAAATGATTTTCACAAATCATAATTTATCAATAGGCTTCCGCCCCTCCCCCTCCACTCCTGCCCCCCACTCTTATTCTTTTCTAATCACAGAATAGAAAATATTTTTTCCAGAAGATCTAGTTTCTAGTTAGAAACACATTTCATCCAGGAAATGCAGGCATTCACAATCCATTTAGTTCCCATTTGCACAGCATTAGCAGTCAGAAGGAAGAATTTTCCTTCAAGCCCCAGAGGCTCAGACTAAGAATCCTTTAATCTGAAAATAACTGTCTCTGGTCATATAAGCATTCCTGGGCTATAGGCACCATGGGCTGGCTACTTTGGGAGTTCCTCATGATAAAAAATAAATGGAGGCTCTAAATTGGTCATAAGAGTTTGGCTGATCATGCAGCATTTGAAATACATCTTATGCTTCTGGCAAGTAACTATTCACCCTGCAGACACATTTTTAAAATATATCTGATTCTCTTCCGTTAGGTAATGAGGTCAAACCTCTGCCTGTTTCCACATCCCTACGTTTAAGCAGCTCGCAGCCTGCACTTGTATTATTAAACCACTTAAAGATCAAAAGAAAATTCTATTTCTTCTTCTCCTCTGTAATTTCAGAGGAAATAAATTTTTGTGTCCAAACACAGAGTTCACTTTAAAAATGCACAGCAAAAGGTGTAGATTCTCCCTCTTAACTCTTTCAAAAATAGGTACCTACTAATAATGCCTGCATATAATTTAAAGTGTACAAAACATGGCTTGACATGCAAAGCCCTTGTGAATGAACATTCACCTATTGAGGAATTTCCACTTTTAGGCTACACAGCTGAATGGTCTGTCTTTGAACACAAATGGGTTTCCTTTGTAGCTCAATTGGGAAAACTATTGCAATGAATGAGTTAAAAGAGTCCTCTTTTTCAGTTTATACCACTTTTTAAGATAACATTTTTCATTTCCTTTTACAAAATATTTTCTGTTAGCTATTTTAGCAGATGCAATAATTTCAGAGAGCTGTTGTTACATCAGCTTGTTATCACTATAATAGCAGTGCCCCCATTTTAGCTTTATTGCACAGAAGCTGATCAAGATGAGTCATCTCATTTACAATTAGTGCCCTTATGGTCAAGCATGTGAATGAAATGACAGTCTAATTCTACATGACACCATAATGTCACAGCTAGAAGATAGACCCTGTAGCTGGGACTTCCTAGTGAAAGGAAGTAGTGACACTGAAGTCCTCCCTCCTTCCTGTGCCTGTGCACAAGGTTAAGTGTAGCGTTGAGGTATTTTGTGTTACTGCACATTGCACAGTTACAATATATAAATGAAATTGCCTAACTCACCCTATGTAAAGAAGAAATTATTAGGGTAGAAATAATTTATACTAGGCACATTCAATCTCCTGTAAACATTAATAAAGAGGAATAAAGGAACCTTGCTTTTAGGTGACAGTGACTGGAGGCAGCAGCTCCTTCTTGGTTGGTGTGTGTAACTGGGAGAGTGATGCTACCTACTTCCATTGGTACTTGCCAGAGCCACGATGAACCAAAGAAGTCATAGAATAAGATTAGAAGAATAAGTGTTACAAAAAAAAGGTCACTCAGTTCAGTTTAACTGGCCAAACTGCCATTTTCTGTCAGTTTTAACAATTTTGCTTAATGTTTTAAAATGCATCCTCCAGTTTTGAAGCACTAAAAAATAGCAGTTTTTCTACAGAGAACTCTTTATTTTCCATTATTTTTGATATAGTTTGAGTTTTCTGTCATGCATTCCTAAATCTTTTTTAATGACCTTTGTTGGTATTTTGGGGGTTTGGCGGATTTTGTTGTTTTGGTTTGGTTTGGTTTTTTTTTTTTTCTCCTACTCTGCTATTTTGGATGTCAATATAAGCTATGTTGGGCTAGGATAAAATTCAGGATACCTTTGTATACTCATCATATATCAAACATAACCATTTGAAAGAAAAATCTTCTGATTCAGGTACATCTTTCTGGTTTCATTTATTGCTTAATTGATACTGGGTCCTCACGCTTCTTGAGATTTGTATTCAGAATAAGTGGGAAACCAGTCCAATGGGATATGCTAAACTTAGACAGTACTCTACAATTCTATGTTGTATCACCTGATTTTTTTTTAACACCTTCCCACACACAAGGTTCTGAGGCTCCGAGTGACTTGCCTAAACTCTCATTATTGTATAGTATTCTAGGATAGAGACTTGAATTTTCAGTTGTAGCTTCCTCCTCTGTTAATTAATGTTCCTAGGCTTTTCTAGTTTCATGAGTTTTAAGGAATAACAGAATAATCCTCATGAACAATGAAATATTAGACTAAAGAAAGAGATGGCATAAGAATAACCACAAGGCTCACAGGCAGAAAACCAGTTAAAAATTGCCACTATATCCCTGTAGCAGCCCCTAAGTGCATAGGTATTTCGTATAAAATGAAATATTTCTGAAAGGAACAGCTAAGAGACCAGTCTCTTAGAAGGTGGGAGAAGTGGATTCAATGGTCTTTAGTAGACAGAAGATCTGCTTTGAACTTTGGTCTTTCTTTTCAATCTTAGGTGGTTATCTTAACCATGATTCTATCAAAAAAATGTGGGGGAAACACTCTAGGTTTATAGATGGGTGATATATAAAGAGTACACTGCATTGATGAACTGAAGAAAAATACTGAACACTGAACACTTCATCAACATTATTTGATCTTGGGTACCTAACTGATATCAACATGCACAGGTCTCTGAGAAAGCCCCCAAGCTGACATGCAGGTGCTTGGGTAACTTTACCAGCAGAATTTAGATATTTAGGATCTTAAGGTATCGGAAAGGAAACAAAAGTAGCAGTATTGTGGATTTGCCTACAGACTTTTCAAAACCTGCTGTTTGTACTCCATGATAGGGAAGAAAAAAGAAAAAGTCTTTTCTCAGCAAACTTCATCTGGAAAATAATCAATATCATATGATATTAACTTGCTCATTCTTTTAGAGCATTTCACACTAGTGTGAAAGGATCTATTGCCAAGAGGCATAAAACTGGTTTTTGTTACCCAGACAACCATTGTAAAGGAAAATTAAGTTAGTCTTCCAGTCACTGTTAAACTGTCTGAAAAGATTAAAAGTGATTTGTCAAACACATATCTCTGACATATCTACTAAAGGAGATTTTAAAATACGATAATTGCCTGTAATATCTCATATTCTGCATAGAAATACCTGTCTTTTTACTTTATTTTTCATACCAACAACAATAACAAAATATCCTACTACTGCTGCAATGTGTTTTACTGGATGTTTTCTGGATCTCCCCCATAAAGGGCATATGCTAAAACAAGATAACATGCAAGGCAAACATTGATTCTATATGAAAATCCCATTATTTTTAGCCAATGCATAGGCAAATACAACTCCAAATTTGTTATTCAAGTTCATTTGGCAAATCCTTTAGATTGTAAGTGTGTCATGGTAGACAGGACTTTTCATTATAGGAGTGATTTAGCTAAGAATCTGTCTCAATGGTTTTTTTTTCCTCTTTTGGTCACAAACATGCACCTGAGAATGCCATGTGTCCAGCTTAAAAAAACCCCAAACCCAAACAAATATAACCAAAATAGCACCAATCATTCCAGAGAGATTTTATGAGTAGTTTCTTCCTGTCTCTTCTTACTTTTAATGTTCCTTCTTATATGTTCCCACAATAACCCTGACAGTGATATTCCAGAAAATCCACGTGCCCTGAGAGTGCAATTGCAGAATAAAAGACTAGAAAGAGTGGACTTAGAAATTAAATAGGTCCAATGGGATTCTCTTCTTTATAATCTGTGAATTCTTGATTGAAAACCTGTTAGTTTGTGAAAACTCCTGAAATTACTAATGAATAGCCCTGGCAGCCCAGCTTTTATAGCTCTTGGTTTTGCTGTATTTAATACTTCTAGTTGTTAGAGGAAGGTTGTGTAAAGATGATAAGAGGAATTTTAAAATAAGTGTTATTTTTAGACCTTGAGTCTTTTTCTTTTTGAAACCAGATTGGAACACAGAGGAAACAAAACATATTTAGCAGGTTCTGACCAACACAAACTCCTGCTGCTGTCGCTGTAGGTGACACTGATTTAACATTCAGTGACTGTTTTACACATACCAATCAAACCTCTTCCAGATAAGGCTTTATTCTTCCACTTTTTACTTCATTTCAATCCCTATATATCGAAACTATGTCCATGAAACTGTTACAGACTGTCATTGCTGGCCTTCCATTCTCTTTAAAGTGAAAGTGTTACCTTCTGTTTTTCTGCTTGAGTAAAAATGGATAAAAGCTTGGAAAAGTTTTATAACTTAACTGGTTGCAATGGAACATCAATTTTCTAGAACTTGCAGAGTATTTCTGTTGGACTTGATGATCTTAGAGGTCTTTTCCAGTAAATGATTCTACATTTCTATGGTTAGAACTACTTGATAAGTTTGTGGAGAAACTATATTAGATATATCATACTATGAAGTGGTATGCTTATTTCTGGGCAGCTAGATCTTTAGACTGTGAACCCTGTAACCCACAGGCTGCAGTTTTACCAGTACTATGCTATTTGATGCAGTCAATATTATAAGCAGTCAAACTGACTGAGCACAAACAAGAAAGAGAGACAGTTCCAGGAGTTCAGGGGCCAAAAATATGAGGCCCTAGCCAGGGAGATAAATATATATTCTTTTTTTTTTTTTTCCTCCCTTATATGGAAACCAATGGCAAGTGGCAATTTGTTTTATATAAACCAGTTTTAATATATGGTAACAATAGTAACTTCTGCTTAATATTGGATTAAGAACAACTTAGTAGGTAACTAGTTACATGCTCCAAGATTCATAGATTAATATAATAATTTGGTTTGGAAGGGACCTTAAAGACCATCTGGTTCCCAACTTCTGCCATGGGCAGGGATACCTTCCACTAGACCAGGTTGCTCAAAGCCCCATCCAACCTGGCCTTGAACACTTCCAGGGATGGGCCATCCACAAATTCTCTAGGCAACCTGCTCGAGCGTCTCACCATCCTCATAGTGAAGAATTTATTCCCAATACCCAATCTAAATCTACCTTCTTTCAGTTTAAAGCCATTACCTCTTGTCTGATCACTACATGCCTTTGTAAAAAACTTTCTTTAGGCTGCCTTTAGGTACTGGAAGGCTGCAATAAGGTCTCCCCAAAGCCTTCTCTTCTCCAGGCTGAACCCCAGCTCTCTCAGCCTGTCTTCATAGGAGAGGTGTTCCAGTGCTCTGATCATCTTCATGGCCCACCTGTGGACTTGCTTCAACAGGTCCATGTCCTTCTGACGTTGGGGGCCCCAGACCTGAATGCAGTGCTCCAGGTGGGGTCTCATGAGAGTGGAATAGAGAGGGAGAATCACCTCACTCAACCTGCTAGTCAAACTTCTTTCAGTGTAGCCTAGGATTTAGCTTTCCAGTGTACAAGTGCACGTTGGTGGATCATGTTGAGCTTCTCATGTACCAACACCCCCATGTCTTTCTCGTCAGGGCTGCTCTCAATCCGTTCTCCACCCAGCCTGTATTTGTGCTTGGGATTGCTCCTACCCACACGCAGGACTTTGCATTTGGCCTTGTTGAACTTCATGAGGTTCGCATGGGCCCAGCTCCCAAGCCTGTCATGGTCCCTTTGGATGGTATCCCAGAAGTTGGAAGTTCCCAAGGTTGTAAGCCGACAAAGACAAAGTAAGTCTCCCTTTCATTAGTAATCTTTCTTTTCTCCTTGATATCTTTTCTGGATGTGGAAGAGTGTAATTGAAATCAGCTCAGAGCCAATTTTTAAATATCGTTTCTTAGACACATCTGTACGATGTGAACATTGAAGTGAAATTCTGTGAGTTGACTGAGTCAAAACCACCCCCCTGTGCTAGCCTAGTGCACAGTGACAGCTGTGTGGCGATGAAGTCTGGTATCTAATAGCAATGGCTAGCAATTTGTGCTGGTCTTTCTTTTCAGGGCACTCGCTGCAGGATCTAGCACAAACCTCCCGAGTTTTAGGGTTCTTGTTCAGCTTGGCTCTGTACGTACAGAATTTATTTGTGCCTACCCTTATTTGCTTACCTGGCAAAGTCCTCCTCATCTGCCTTTCCTGCAAGTCTCAGCAGAGCAGCTGGGTATGTACAACAGGTGTATTGAATAGCTTTCATGTGCTGACTACTCTGGTTCTTTAGTCTAACTCTGAAGATGCATCTCCTCTGCCTGTAAGATGCGTTTCTTTCTTACGCTGATTGCTGCAGTCACACTGCACTGCCAAGGAGTTTGGTTCTTGCATTTACTTCAAAGATAACTTGGGTGACACAGACCAATTATTTCAGGACTGCTTTGCTCACTGGGTAGGAGGAAACTGTGGTATTTGAGTTAGGCCATTTGTAGAAAACGTCTTTGAAATTTTAATGCTATTTGATACTGGGAGGGAGCCTTAGTGAGGTTGGTATTGGCTGCCCCAGACCTCCTTATGCCTTTTAAGATCTTTCACTCAGAGTAACCTTTTCTTCTGAGCTTTCTGTTTGAACTACTAGGGTTGCGGGAAGACCAGGTTCAGCTTTGGCGGGTGAAACTCTGCAGTGGTTCCCAGCGCCGCAGAGCTGCCTGGCAGAGGCACTTCCAGGGACTGCAGGGTGGCACAGGGCAGCTGGTGGGAGGCAGAGCTCAGAGGGCCACGCGGCTCATGCTGACCTCTGTGCTTCTGCCCACACCTGCGGCAGCGCGGTTAGAGCCAGCCTGGTGACTTTTGGCAGACTGCGGCTGCTACGCTGGTGTTGCCTTTACAGGCACACGGTGACCTGGTTCAGGAACGGCACGGCGGCCGACCCCAGGCCGCGCGGTCCATCAGCTCACAGACACCAATGGGGTGGATGGCAAATGGCGTTTATTGCTGAGCGACGTGACACTATATAGCCTAGGTTTACAATGTCAATTCCGTCTGTTTACATCATAAACTAAAAGCTGTTGACTACCTGGAGGGGGGCCCTGTGTTTCCGTACAGCGTGAGATCTTCCGGCCGCCAGGCCCTACCTAGCAACATTTCCCCCCCCTGGACCGCGCGGCCAGGGGTCGGCTGCCGTGCCGTTCCTGAACCAGGTCACCGCGTGCCTGTAAAGGCAACAAGTGGTGCCGAAACCCGGGAAAATCACCTGGAGTCGGGTGAACGGCGGCTGGAGCTGCAGGACCAGCCTGGCGGGGAGGACGCTCCCGGACCAACCAAGAGGATGGAAGCTCTTGCGAAGGACCGGATCATCGGACACCCCCGTAACAAGTATACCCTGGTGTCAAGAGAAGACGACGAGTTGGCAAGTGGCCTGTCTGCATCTGAGAGCTCTGCACTGGCGGAGTCCAGACAACAGCGAAACAGCTCCCGCAAGGCGGGGCTGCGATGTTTTTGTGTGATCTCAATTTTGGGGTTCATAATGCCGTCTAGCGGCTTGTATGAACATCAGCCGTGGGAATGGGTACTGGCAAGATGGGAAGACCAAAAGATACTGCAAAGGATAGTTACCCCGGGATCCCCTAGTTTTCAAGTATATCTCTGTGACCTAATCCTCTCAACCCCCTGTTTGAACACTATAATGTACTATATGTGTCCCAGCTCTAACCCCGGCAAATCTTACTGTAACGTCCCTTATCAGTATTACTGTTCTCGCTGGGGCTGTGAAACCATCGCATCTGGCTGGAAGGTAGCGAAACCAGACCCGTTTCTTAAGGCCAGTTGGGGACCAATAGGCTGCACCCCTAGGAGACCAAGTGGGATGGGAAGGACAGTATGCTGAGGGAAGTGTGACTGCCAATATATTTTCTTAAACGTAACCAATGAAAACGACCTAGGATGGACCATCGGCAAAACTTGGGGCGTTAGATACTGGCAACCCGGCACAGATAGGGGGGGACTGTTTTTTATTAAAAAACAGGAAGTAAAAAGCGGAACAGCAATTGGCCCCAACGTCGTGATCAAAAGCGATAGACAGCAAAAAAAAGAAAACTTGCAGACTGCCATGCTCACCCCAGCCGATCCCTTACTAACCAAGCAGATAGTTCCCTCAAGCCAACCTAACATGAACTCTCACCAGTTACCCAACAAGCCATTTTTTAGCGTGTTAGATGCCACCTTTCGGTCGCTAAATCAGTCAAACCCAGATCTCATGAATTCCTGTTGGTTATGTTATGACGTCTATCCCCCTTTTTACGAGGGTATTGCCCTTGATGCTTCCTTTGACTATTCATCAGACAGCAATCCAACCCAGTGTAGGTGGGATACACCATGGAAAGGAGTTACCTTGAACCAAGTCAGGGGCCAGGGCGTATGTATCGGTAATGTTGCCCTAGCAAGCTGCGATAGTGCTGTCTGCGCAAGAACCGTTGCGGTTGACAAGACCCATAAATGGGCGATCCCATCCACACCCGGAATGTGGATCTGCCATCGATCAGGAGTAACCCCCTGTGTGTCCCTCAAAATTTTTGACAATTCTGCTGATTTTTGTGTACAAATTCTGATTGTTCCTAGGTTCCTATACCATCCAGAAGAAGAAATGTACCGCTACTGGGGAGAAGCCAATAGTAGGCTTCAAAAAAGAGAAGTACTGACAGCTGTAACAATAGCAACGCTGCTTGGTTTAGGAGCAGCTGGCACGGCCACGGGAGTGACCTCCCTAGTGACCCAACGACGAGGCCTGTCTCAACTACAAGCTGCCATCGATGAAGACCTACAAAGAATCGAGAAATCCATTACCTTTTTGGAACAATCCCTCTCCTCGCTATCAGAGGTTGTTTTGCAGAACAGGCGGGGATTAGACCTCCTGTTTATGCAACAAGGAGGCCTTTGTGCCGCCTTGAAAGAGGAATGTTGCTTCTATGCGGACCACACCAGAGTAGTTAGGGACTCGATGGCCAAATTAAGAGAGAGATTGGCTCAAAGAAAAAGAGACAGGGAAGCCCAACAAGGGTGGTTTGAATCATGGTTTAACCAATCTCCGTGGCTAGCCACCCTGATATCCACCTTGGTAGGTCCAATTGCAATAATCCTGCTGACACTGATCTTCGGACCCTGTATATTAAACAGGCTAGTGTCCTTTGTCCAGAGCCGGCTAGAAAGGGTCAACATCATGTTTGTAGAACACCAACAACTGCTTTAAAATGTACTTGATCAGTATTTCCCCCGATTTTCCCTGGCTCTCCCCAAGTATCCCAAGCTACACTCCATTACCCCCAGTCGCTTCCCAAGTGCCAATTGCTCAGTGTGCCTTATATTTTCACTCTTTTTTAGAAATATTTTTACTATTTTAGCCTGTTTAGTTAAACATGGGGGGGGGGGAAATGTTGCTAGGTAGGGCCTGGCGGCCGGAAGATCTCACGCTGTACGGAAACACAGGGCCCCCCTCCAGGTAGTCAACAGCTTTTAATTTATGATGTAAGCAGACGGAAGTGACATTGTAAACCTAGGCTATATAGTGTCACGTCGCTCAGCAATAAACGCCATTTGCCATCCACCCCATTGGTGTCTGTGAGCTGATGGACCGCGCGGCCTGGGGTCGGCCGCCGTGCCGTTCCTGAACCAGGTCACCGCGTGCCTGTAAAGGCAACACGCTGGCTTCAGTGGAAGCTTGCTCTGAAAACGTGATGAAGCTTTTCTGTGTGGAGAGGGGTGACGGGGTTTACGTGCGTTAGCTGCGTGGTTTTGGCTCTGCTCTGATGCTGGCCTATGGAAACTGCAGTTTTGTCCATTCAGCGTTAGTGCGTGTGAGTCTGAGATACTACCCGCGTCCCCATGAACTGACAAAAGGCTTTAACCTGGTAACTGTGCCAAGTTTCTTACTTGCTACTTGGAGGACAGGACAGTCAACTGGCATTTAGTTTGACATCACAATTTTTTATTTTTTTTTAACTGTCAATATAAGATAGATTTGTATACTACACCTTTCACTATTGAAACCAATGGATTTTCTGCCAGATGAAAATACAGCCTACCACACAAACAGCACGGGAGGGCTTTCACAGCTGTTTCTGGGTAGATTCAGCACAGAGCAACTTGAGAAAGCAGGCTGTCCACATGTAGACTCAACAGCCACCCCTCATTTGAGGATGCTTCTTTTATAGAAAGTCTGAAAAATAGTGCTGCTGGGAATGTTATGAATCCAGGAGAAAGCAGAAAAGCTTTGCTTTATCCCTGCTCCTCAGGATATCTGGTAAATTTTCTTTCCTTTCTCCTTTGTACTGCAGTCAGAGCAAGGATTGCAGCCTCTCTGCTTGTCTTGTGCTGCTTTTGGTATTAATCTAGCACGCTTTAAGCTCTTGGGTAGGAGAGGTAGAAAGATGGCAGAACTGCGTAGATTTGTATGTGCAAATTGTTCATTCCACTTGGACGTTTGTGGTTTCTACCATTTTTCTGCATTGCAAAACAATGTTTAGTTGTTCATTGTGAACACAAAATCCAATATATACTTTATATTTATAATGGTATTTATGTGCCTAGTTCAGAGTATTTTTAAACTACAAAGCCAATTCAGGAGTCAGCAGTACCAGGTCATATAACAAAATATACTGGTGCCTGATTTCATGGCTCTCATGATCACATTCTTTTTTTTCTTTGAACTTTAAATAAAAGTGTGCAAGGTAGTTACGGTAGGAGATGATGAGTTTGGTGTTTAATCATTACTTCAAGGTAATTATGGTAGGAGATGATGAGTTTGGAGTTTAATCATTACTTCAGAATTCTACCAGTCAGAATAAGACTTTGGAGATACCGGAACTGACTACTCTATATGTATCTAAATCAACACACATACTAAAGAAAAAACAAAATCAATGTCTGGAACAACTCTGTGGATTCAATCTGGAGATGACAGAAAGTAAAATTAATTTTTAAAGTATGCACAGTTGTATTTGATGAAATCCAGCAGAAAAGTAGAGGCAATGGCAAATTCAATCCCATGTTCATTAAGAGCAAATATTAACAGTTTTGGGGTAAAACATTTTCCTAAGGAGGACATAGTTAAATGTCAAATGATCTAACCTTTTTCAAAGGTATGAACTTTCTGTCTCTGAGTTAGATACCTGAATTAAAATACCTTTGGAAAATAACAGCATAGGCTAGTTTAACGGGTCCTCACATGTTTTTGAAAATCATCATTTATGAGTATTACATATATATTTGCAAAAAGGACTACAGATTTTGCCACAAAATCTGGAAATTAATCTGGAGCACTGAGTAGTAGCACGTCACTATTTTACATCAGCCCAAATAGTACAGGGCTTAGATCTCCTGCTCTGAAGAATAGATGGTGACATCAATTCCTATTACAATCCAAAGGTCTACGTGTGTTGCCCAATTGTCTTGTCTTTTCTGCACTTTTATTTGTATGTAATGAATTGCATAGTAGAAGCTTTGGACAGAACTGCAATACCTAAATATTCCTGTCTTTAATCTTTTCTGGTTCATTTCTTTTACTTTGTGTGTTTAATTCTATTCTTGAATCCATAAAGGTAAACAAGTGTCACTGAACCTGTCATGGTAATACAGACTACAAAACTGGAGAGGCATTTGTTAAAAATCTCCCACTTTGGTAGCATATAGCTTTCCTTTCATGTGTCAAATATTGGTGTTATTTTCCCAGAAATATCTTGATGTCAATGCTTATGCTACTGTGAGTAAAGGATTTGAAAATTTTTTACCCTAGAGGGCCTGCCTTATTAGCTTTCACATGCAGCCAAGAATTTGTTGCATCTCCATAGTAACAATCTTGCATACATAGTTGTTAATAAGACCAAGATGTATAGGTGGGTTGGAGAATTTATAAAGAGTAATGAAAAATAATAGTCAAATTTTAAAGATAAATGCTTTTTTTTTTTTTTTTTTTTTTTTTTTTTAATGGATGCAACAGATGGGGGAGGGAAATTGTGGCAGTTCAGTTAAGGGTGGGAAGGATAGGATAACTTTACTTGTATCATGGAGCAACAGTTACAGAAATCAATCAAAGAAACAAACTTAGCAAATGTAGGATTGCTGGACTGGAGAAAGACTCCTCAGCTGCTAAACTCTTCCAAAGGTTGCAAATGCTTCAGACAAACAAGCACTGGGAGAAAAGCTGGGGGAAGTAGGGAAGAGCAGAGGACTTTTATAACCCCTTTATTTTCAATGAGGTTCCTTATGCAAAGTCTAAAAACCAAATGTGTTTGCAAAAAATACTTATAAACATTGAAAACACATTTCCATAGTGTGGATTCATTTTTCACAAACCTTACATTAGAAGTAATTGCTCAATTTCCATAGTTTAGGAATAAAATTTGCCTACAGTAAAAATGTCACCACAATTTGGCAAAGTCATAAATAAGTGCCAGGTTCTGGGCAATCTAAACATAAGGTAGGAGTAAGAGTCAACACTTACACATCCTGTATAAGGGGGCAAAGAAATATGCCTTTCTTTACAGGATTGTTTAGGAAATATAAAAATTTTAGCGTTACATTCCCCCCCAACCCCCCCGACCCCCCCACCCCCCACCCTCCATCTCTTTTCAACTGAAGCACAGAATTGTCTCTTGAGGTGGACTACAAGAGACCTGGCAAACATTATTTAGCCACTCAGAAGTGAAAAGGAGGTAGGACTTCTTGCCAGTGGTAGCAAAAGTGCAAGTAAAGAATAGATTTGTAACCATGCAGTTGTTCCAACATGATTAATTCTGGGTCATCTTTAAGCTTTCTAGAATCATCAGTTCACTGCACCATAAAATAAGGCACTTACAAGACAGTTTCCTAATGTACTATCAGTTTAACAGACTGTAATATAAGAACAACTTCCTCTCCAAAAATAATACTTTGTAATTACTAAGATAACATTGAATATGGCTGGAAATTAATTTTACCACCATTAAGAGAATATTCCCATGGAGGTTTTTTTAATTAATTTACTATTCTTTCTGTTGATCCCTGAGTCTGTGTTGTCAATTAGTACATGCATTATAAAGGCACAAACCAGTTAGGATTAAACTTTGGCAACATTCAATGAAAAAAGAATGCTGCTTTGCATGCATAGCCTGACCAAAAATGGTAATAAAAATAATGCCACTTTGCATCATTTTTATTCCTTTACATTAATCAAAAAAAACCCACAATCATATAGCCTACAAAACTATAGGAAGGATCAAAATTGTTTGGAGATTTTGAAATTGGTTGGTGTTTTTGTAGTTATTGTACAAGACTACTCTGTAGGTACAATGTTTTTCTGCTTCTGTTAAAAAAGCAATTAAGAATTGAGGGGGATTGTTTGGTCTTGTTTCTTCTTTTTTTTTGATACTTCATTAAGTATACTATGACAGAATCACAACAGCAAAGTTAATCCTGAAATTAGTATCCAAATGGCAATTTTTCTCCTTGTTAAAAAATGCAAAAGACTGAATGATGAGATGCCTACTTGCTAATGGACAAGACAGAAGTAACTCATGGGAGCTTCTTTTATGACATAGTGAGTGAGATGCTTTAGCATGTTACAATACCTCATTGTTAGCGATTACTAAGAAATATCTATCATTTCATGCCATATGAATCATAATAAACTTGGTTGCAACAGAAAAAAAGTCTGCCATACCCTACTGTTTCCTCTTTTTTTCAGTTATCTGGGAGTAAATAATCAAATTACATGCTTTGGAACGTGGGTTACTGAGTGTACAAGTGTTAGCAACATAGGATTGTGGATTTGGGCATGTACCAATATCTCATCGTTTATTGTACTAGTACATTGTACTAGTTTCAGAATTCAGTTTTTATTACAAAATTGAGAACCTCTTTAATGAAACCATTAAAAAAAATTATGCTGAATACAGTTTATGTGCCTTTTAACCATTTTATATTTTCAAGGATAGCTTATTTTCTTCTGCTGAACTTCTGGAAACAGGACTAATTCCAAGCATTATTAATGTGGCTTGTCACAATCTTGAATCTTTGCCACAATAGTGAAAGAATATAAAATCCTGGCCCTCAGTTTGCTTTCACGTTATTTGAACACCACTTTCCACTTCTGCTTTCAGTGATATGTCAGGCCAATCAGTCCCAGTGTGGAATTAAACATTTCTGAATGAGGATACCTTTTCACACATATCCTTGCATGTGCCTTTTCTGATATATCAGTGATCCATCTGAATTTTGTCAGATATAATGCATTTACAATTCTGCCACCCTCACTGTTAGGTTGTTTGTTAGAAAATAATCTGCAAAGACAACAAAGCATCACAAATTTCTCCCAGCCTGAAGGCTAATAGCTCATGCTGAATGATATGGGAAGATTCTGACTGCTTAATTCTAAAGCAGTAAGGAGAAGTAGGCTGAGGAAGAACTTTTATTTAGCTTGGTATTGCAAACTCTGCCATTCAAGGTTTTCTCAGGATAATCAATACATACCCACACATATTTTTTTAATTATGTATATTTAATTTTTTCATTTCATTATAAACATGCACACAGTACATTCACCCCACCTTTTGTTTTTGTAGTAAGGCACAAAAAAGAATTTAGTAGCTATAATAACCAAACAATGAGTCTATAGAAAATATATTTTTAGTCATGTAAAAAATCAATTTATTCACATGTACAGTATCATTCAGCTAACTTAATAATAACTTTAAGATAAAACAGTCGCTGAAAATTATAATGAAATACGACTGTATGTCTGAATATTGTTTTTTGATCTGCTGCCTTTACATTTGTGCAATGATCAGTTATTTTATTGTATATTTAGAAACTTTCTTTCTAAAAAAAGATAAAAAAGTTTTCTAACATGAGAACCTCAGAAGTGTTCTTTGTCACCTCCAAAGCTTTTCATTTTCTTCCTTGGCATGTTAGACAAGCTCAAGTACATCCCTCTTGAATCTGTCTGGTCAGTTGCTCTGGCTTTTAGTATCAATTTGGCTGGTTGCTTAAAGAAGCAGCTTGAAGTGTTTTTATACTGTTTACAAGAATACAAATAAAATGACTAAAAAATTATAAACAGATCTTTGGAGCTTAAGAAGGGTTAATATTGCATAAACTCCTGTGATCTAATAGAGAAAAGGAACACTTACAACCTTTTTAAAGCTATAATGCTGACATTTATGTAACTCTCTGCATTTAGGACAATAAAGACCTTGCTTTCCATTCAGTAGGTGGCATATCTGCCACTATCCTTATGGTTTTTACATATACCTTACTCATCAGACTAAACCAATTGATATAACTGCCAGGCATACTTTATAACAAATCAGTGTAGAGAATTATTATGTGACAAAACTTGTCCTTCCGTTGTTGTTGTTGGTGGTGGTGGTGGTGGTGGGTTTTTTTGTTTGGTTTGGTTGGGTTTTTTTGGGGGGTGTGTGTGGAGGGTAGGGGGAGGGGAGAACTAAAAAAGAACATTCTAATATTTTTTACTATCTAGTATGAATATGAAGTGATTTGACAAGGCCTGGTGGTCACTTAGATACGATACAAGTAGAGGAATACTTTTGTCACACGGTACATGTTTTTCTTACACAGTCATGATGCTACTGTTGAGAAGGATTTACAAGTGACATGAACAGGAAATATGCATACATATATAATAGATATAATACAGAAATAAGCTACAGATACATAACAAATTTGCAGCACATATGCATAATTCTGTGTATATACAGTTTTTCTATTCTGCCATATTTTGAATGACACACCTCTGGTATTACCAAGCCTGCTCCCTCTGACTTTTTGGAATCTTTGAGGACTGTCAGATCTTACAGATTTCAAAAAAGCCTGGACCATGTTCTGTTCCTAGTTAGAACTTGTGCAAATCTGCTGAAGTCAATTTGCGAGGCAAACATTTTGACTTTTTGACCTTTTCCATATGAGTGTCACCTGATCTATTTTTCCTACTTACTCTGATTTGTAGTAATAGAAGGCTGCTTCAGTTTTGAATTTTCAAGGAATGAAATGATTTTCTATTAAACTTTTTCCCCTGCTTAGATGGTGTTTAAAACCCCAAAACAAAACTTCATCTTTTTTTCCTTATTTTTTTTAATCTTTGTGGATAACGTGCTGTCTTTGAGTTCTGCAAGAGAAAGTCTTAAGTTGAATTAGTTGTCATATCATTAAGAAGGAAAAAAAAAAAGTAGTTTACTGCGTTACAATAAATAAAGAGCTGAATTCTGTGTGGTAGGTGTACGCAGTATTCTGTGGGTAAATAACCACAGTAAGTATACTAAAACTGACAATTTTATTCAGGCTCTTATTAGTGTAGTTGACAATAGAAATTAGCCCACAGCAGCAAAGGAAAAGTTACGAATAGTATTTGTGTATGACTCTTCATTTTGGCTTTGAATAACTACTATTTTATTGCTATGCTTTATACCCATAAGAGGCTTTTAGAAAAGAAAGCTACATACATTGAACAGACATTTTCACAGTAGGCATATTCTGTAACTATTTATGAAAATGCAGAATAAAGTTGGATAGCTGTCTCTTGAATTGGCCCCAAGGGTTTGTTTTTTTTCATCAGAACCCTGATCATTTGCAAACAGTTCATAGCAGCTGCATTAGGAATAAAGCCAAAAATACAGCTGACTGTGGTTTGTAAAGGGTGCACACAAGAAAGCACTTGGCTTTACAATTTCATTCAGTTTAGGATTTGATTCCACATCAGTGACCATTAGCTGGGCACACAGTTCCATTTAAATTGAGCAATGATGTAAAGTAAATTATAACAGTGCCTCATATCTATTCTGGTACCAAGTTATGATAGCCTGACCTGTGAACAAAAGGAAGACAGTAATATAAGACCTTCCATTTTGATTCATACCAAAAATTTGCCTAGCCAAGAATTCTGTCTTTGACAGTCACTTATGCCTTAGGATAGAATATAAAAACTGGGAATATTTAGTGTGACATTTCCCCTATCACATGCTTTTAGTATCCAGCAGTCTCAGGACTTCCTGAGCCATTCATACATTCATCTCATCAAGCTGAGACTCTTCAGAAATTCCTCCCTGGAAATCTATATGTTCCTTCTACCGTCTTAACTATTAGCCAGACTGTTCCATTTCTCTTCTATCCTCTGTTTTTTTGTAGAATGTATCTTTCTGGCTGTCCCTTTGATGGCTGTAATTATGCGGCTACTGGCAGCACTTCTTCTGGAGACATAATCTTGTCTATGTTTATTTTTGAGTTAGAGTGGATAGTAGCATGCAGCCAGCAAGATGCATCCTCAGAGGCGATCACTGTGGATAGCAGAAAAGATTGTTTCCTCTATATTGTGAAGGTAAATCACAGCCCCTGATGTAAGATGCAACATAAATTCATAGTTTTTACTTGCTGGAACAAGATCCAAACAAGGATTCAAAGGATCTGTGTTTCAAGGTGTCAGGTTTAACTAAGGACCCAAGAACGTTACAGCTAGCCATCAATTCCAAACACCTTAGACAGTGTTTTGCACTTTCTTTCCATGTTGGAAATCAAACAGTATAGTTTTTCCAAACAAACATTGCAGTGAGTGGGAGGTTGGGTCAAAGGAAAGCAAGGTCAAGCTGTAGCCTCCTCCAATCCTAACTTACTTTGTCATTGATAAATTTAGTCAAGTGATTCTTTCTTCATGAGATAGAAAGTTCTAGCTCTTAGAAAGAGCAAATGAGTCCAAGGTATGTGGAAGGAGAAAAAAACAACAAATAGTTTCCCAGAAAAAAGTGATGGGATACAAGTGATGCTTTGCAGTAGTCAAAAGCCACAGCGAGAAGCTGATTTATTCTGAATCTATGTAGTCAGAACGAAAAGAATCTTGTTCAGATATCCTTATGTACATGTACCCACTGTTCATGAAAATTAATTTTTCTGCTGTGTGGGAAAGAAGATACCCTTGGCACTGCCTGTCCGGTTCCTCACACAATGAATTGGTAGTCTGCAGGGTTATGTAGAACACTGACATGACCAATGAATTCTTCATGTTCACTAGCTGATGCTCTGTACTGAATCAATATAGTCCAGTTATGATTTTAGCATTGGACCACACTCTTGAAAATCTTAACTTCTGTGTACCTTGCATTGTAAGTCTTCATGGCCATTTGAAAAAAACAGAACTGCCAAACAATCTATTTCATTCTTTCCTTTCCTCCTTATTTAATATTCTTTTTCTCCGTTTTTGCAGTATCTTCAAATAATTTGTTTCCAGTGGTGTTCAAGACTGTTTCTGTCAAATATTTTAACATTCCTGATTGGTACATCAGAATCTAGATGACAAGAATGTAGGTGACTAAAAACTGAAGCTCACAGAAATTACATTATCTTCTCACTAAACTAACTACATGAAGTCACCAAAAGCTGTGTTTAAAACAGTAGAGAAGCCTGTATGATACTACCTCTCTGTCCATCAAAGCAACAGGGTCAAATTTATGAATGACAAATTGAAAATTCTTCATCACTCAGGACCAGACCCTGTCACACAACTTCACAAGATGAATAGATGAAGTAGTGGGAATGTCCTTGGTGTAAGGGAGTGCTGGGGCTCCTAACATTAGACCAGTGTCTCTTATGTAATACTATTTCATACTAAATTTTCATTGCTGGTAAATTTAATATATCTATGTAAATCAATCTTTTTTATTTTATGGAACACAAAAAATGAGAACTGTTCAAGTGTGGTTTTCCTAAGCCAATACACAAAGAGAAACGATGCAAATTGGTAGACGATTGTTGCATGTGACTACGTAACTACACAGTGCTCCAAACCTTGTTTGATTGCAAGCAAAGTAATAAAAGAGCTTCTATGCATTTAATTGAACATGAGACCATGATATTTACTGTCCAGAACTACATTAATGTAATGTCCTGGACACATTAAGTACCCACCAAATTTGGTACTTTAAAAATTCAGGCTTCATCCTTATGAATATGTCAAAGTATTCCCTCAAGAGAAGAAGAGAAAAGGTCTGATTTGGAAACTAAAATTTATTTGGTCATCATCTGGTAGCTGATTCCACGTAGCAGAGGGTGGTGGTGAAACTGATTTTATATATATATATAAATATATACACAATAGAAAAAATCAAAGACTCCATTGCAATTTCTTTACAGGTACAGGATTGTGTTCCAGTCCACTGGCAAACCCACCAAGTCTTGGGAAAAGATTGGCATTCTTGATGCTTGACTTTTGTTCAGTTAGTTCATTTGTCCTGCAAACCCGCTATTCTTGCAGCCTATATTACACTCTCCTATTTCAATGTGCTCCTTCTCTTTTAGAACTGTGATTTATCTTGAGGAAAAAACAGTGTTGATATGTTTTAAGTTTTATGTAAAAGTATTAAACAATTATATTCTTGATGCTTCTTGGCCATAAGCACAGCAGTATTATCACAATAAGCATGCTAATTATTAAGACCTGTGCACTAAAATGGAAAACAGATTATAACTCAAACCAATTTGCATTAGTTAACATCTAATAATTGTGCTATTTATTTAGATTTTGGCTGTTTTCTCTTGCTCCTTCATATACAAATCTATGCAGCAATTATACCAGTTCCTCTCCGACCAGTGCAATAATCTGCTTGTTGACATGGTAGTTCTGCATGGGTTCTGAAACCTATTCCCTTCAACTGCAACACTGGAGGATCTTAGATGTGCATGAAAAGTTATATAACAAGGCAATAGTATAGATATAGTTCTTTTTACCCTAAAATCTCCTTGGTGAAACGGTAGAGAAATAATACGAGCCAAGCAAATTCTGTCAGAATTCAGTTAGAAAACAGAAGACAAAAATAAGTGCTAGCTAAATTGTTGTTCATTATTTTGGTCACTCCAAGCTTTATCCAGAGCAGTTAATGTATATTTTAAAATGGAATGGCCCACTGAAGACAAATGCCTTCTGTAATTAAGGCCAGAACTGGAACAGGAATATAACGTGTGTAGAAAAAATAAATTTAGCAAGGTAGCAAAATTTTCAGCCCTTTAATGTTGATAAGTATCCTAGTAAATTCATGAATGACACCTGTTTTCAGCTATTTGGAAGGAACACTTTGCAGCACTGTATATCAAGGTGGGCTTAACATTTCAGCTCTGAGAGTTATTCTAGTTTTTGAGTGTCAGGACTTTAAATTAGTTCTTACTAGGGGTTCTGCAACAATGTAATTACCTTTTTCTTTATTTTGTCTTATTTGTTTGAAATGGTCTCTAATGCTACAGCAAAATAAAGCAAAGACAGAGTATGAATTAGATCTTTTTTGGAGACACAAAACTCTCTAGCAGGGATGTATGTTGGGACAAACACGTAGCAGAGCTTTGTGAGAATGAGGTATACTAACATGCTGACCTCCTCATGCAATAGAAATTGCATTATTAGAGTCCTTGTGAAATGCAAAGTCTTAGCTAGTTATCCATTACTAAAATCTTCATATTTCCTTCCTTTATTGCAGTTGTTACTGCACAACTTAGGAAAGTGGTTTCATCTTTTAATTAGGGCACTGGCCCTAATTACCAGCAAAATAGTCTGAGTGAAATGCTCTGTTTTTATACTACAACTGATGCTGTTGTACTTGTGGAGGAAGAATTAGTGCTGCTGTGTGTCAGCTGGCAGGTTCCTGTTATTTTTGCTTAGACTGGTGGTACAATCATTCAGAGATTATAATAAATCTCGGTGTAAACCCAGCTGATGAACCTGGCAGATCAAGCAGATCCTCAGAAAACATCCCCTGTCAAATGACTCATTGAAGGATGTGTAGCTCTATTCCTCTGTGTAATGTGGCAGCAGAATTTGCAGCAGAATTTCCCTCTGATGCTTCCTGTAAATCAATGTTCTTGGCAAGGAGATGGACTTGGCTTCAATATAGTTCAATATGGAGGAGACGAGCAGTGCTGAATTTACCACAGTCCATTGGAGATCAACATGGGCAAAGCTGGGCATATTTTTGAAAAAGTGATTTAAGTGAGCTACACAGCTTTGTAATTCAAGGCAATGCATTGCCAGTGGCCACTGCACACTCTTTTTAAGTGGTCAGTACAGATGTTCTCTTTTCACCTACTCTTTGTATTTGTATTTCTTCGAGGGTCTCCCACAAAAGGGTGTTTTATGGTTTTCTTGTTTTCTTGCAAATTTCAACAGAATTTGTAATTCTTATCCTAAAGATACTGAAGTTATTAGTAAATGTTACACTGCCTTGTACCTGAGACTCCATAAAAGTAATTTCATATTTGTTAGGAATCAACACAGATCACAGGTAAATCTATTTTTATAACAAAGCAGCTTTCATCCTATCTTGTAATGACATCCTGATTGTATGTCTTCCAGTCATCTACCTATTCAAGGTTCTCAAACAAAGATTTAAGTTTAGCACTAAGCACTTTCTTCCCCTTTAAAATGGACAGAAAATATTTCTCTGAATGCATGTTGCTTCTGTTGTCAGCCAGGAATCATCACTGAGACTACTCTAATTAAGAAAATACAACTGTATGAAACCAACTGACAAGCGGGTAACATTTACAATTCTGTCATGACTAATTCTTCTAGTAAATTTTAAACACAATTAAAATTAAATTTTACAGTGTGTGTTGAAAATCATTGCCCAACATAAATCTTGAATTATAGTCAGAACAAATTAGAATATGCTTTCTTTATATGTGGAGATTAATGTAAATCTTACCGATCATAGCTACATTTAGTAAGTCCTGAGTGACAGCAAACTATGCTTCATGATTTTCTACCTCTTATTTGGAACAATTAACACAGCATTAAATTCTAATGGCTGACTTGGAAAAATTACTGACAGTTGAACAGATATGTATTTTTACAGTAATATTCTACTGAAAGGGGAGGAGAAAATAAATACACTTCATATAAGTGTACCTTTAAGTTCATAATTATGTGGAGTTATTGAATACTAAAAGTGGTAGGAGTCTGTGCTTTGCTGCTGAAGGTTTGGAGTCAAACCAAGACAACGGATGTAGGCAAAGATTGACACTTACACAATCTCTTCTTCATTATGTATTTGTATAGTAAATATAACATCTTATAACTATTCATGATATTAAATATAAAAAAGTCAAAACTATGTGTACTATGTAGCGTCACTTTTTCTCCCACTGTAATTTTTTCTTTCTTCTGCACATATATATCATGAAACTGACATTAGTTACATCACTGCATAGTCTTATTTTCCTAAGGGACTTCTACACCATTCACAGTACAACCTTGATGTGTAATGGCAAAATGAAAGTTGCACCAGCATTTTTGCATTAGGAAATAATGTACTTGCTTTGATTTATTTTAATTATTTGACTTTGCAGCCAAAAAAAATTTTTTTACATAATTATGTTAATGTAGTTGAAATCAGAGTTTTGTAATAGTAGTTTAGTATTTATTTCTTTGATATGCTCAGTGTGGAATTTAAATAAACTGGAATCCCCATTTTTTCATTAAATTTTCAGAGAGTTACACACCTGATGATATGAATGTTATTCTCCATTGGAAAAGGTGTTTCAAGAAGTCTTCAGTGAGTTCTTGAAAGTCAAGAAAGTTCTTGAACCATCTTTAGATGTTGCCACGTATGTCTTTGGGAATAAAAATGTAACATTTCTACAATTAATAAGCAAATGAAGAGTTGTTTAAACACCCAGATAGTTAATTAAAATAACAGATTGCAAAATTGAGGGGGAAAAATTAAAGAAGGCTTGAATTAAGTTTCAGAATTTCTCTGAAGGAATCCACTGGTAGGTTTTTTACATACATCATGAATGATAGAATAAAACTTTTATAATGGTATCCAGTCCAAAAATAGTTTACATTCCACATCCTTTACATTTTCTTGCCAATCAATCAGTTTAAACATATTTTTGATGTCAATGTTTATTTCTTCTAGAACACAGGAAGAAGTCTGTGTATATATCACAAATTCACATAGGGTGACAAAATTTTTGAGGCTGGAAGAGACCTATTGAGATATCTTTTCTAACCCACTTGCTCAAACAGATTCAGCCACAGCTCAGGGTCATGTCCAGACAGATTTTGAATATCTCCACAGATGGAGACTCTGTAAGCTCCCTAGTTAACCTGTTCAGTGTTCAACTACCCTCACAGTAAAAAAAGGTTTTTCTTACTTTTGAAAAGAATTTCTTGTATTTCAGTTTGTGCCTACTGCTTCTTGTCCTGTCACTGGGCACCACTAAGAAGAGTCTGTCTTCATCTTTACTTCTCTGCACCAGCTACCTATACACACTGGTAAGATCTCCCTGAGCCTTCTCTTCTCCATGCTGAACATCCCAGCTCTCTCTGCCTCTAAGACATCTGTCCTTGCTTGAAGCCCTAAATTATCTTCATGATCCTTTGTTGGTCTTGCTCCAGAATGTCCATGTATGTCACTTTGTTGAACTTTGTCAGACAACTGCTTGCTCATATTTCCAACTTGTCAGGTTCCCTCTAATGGCAGCACAACCACAAAGTGTGTCAATGACTCTTCACAGCTTTATTTCATCTGCAGACTTGCTGAGGGTGCATACTGTCCCACAATCAAGATCATTAATGAACATGTTAAACATTGTTGGCCCCAGTAGGAACCCCTGGCCTATGCTACCCTTCTCATCTTAGGAACCTTGGATTCCCAAAGGTTGGTCTTACCAGGAGAGATCAAGGCAAAGAAAGTATCAAGGACCTCTTCCACGTCCTCTGTCACCAAGAAGATGTAAAATTGCTGTTTCGCCACAGCTGATCAGCTAATCCTTTTAACAGTAGCACTCTGGAAAATTTTGGAGGTGAAAAAACACATAGGAGGAAAGAAAATTATCAGTTAAAAGAATTATCAAATAAATCTATTGGAATCAAATGGAGATTCCGCCCCACCCCCCCCACCCCCACCCCCAGTACAACTGTGTAATGAATAGGGATTTCCACTCTAAACACTTTCCTAAATATTGCCTTCTGTTATTTGATCTTTGCCTGTCACTGATTTTTAGAAGTGTAAGAAAGTACATTTAGAGTATTACTGAGAGTAAGTGGGGGAAAACAATAAGACGTTTGCAATATAAAACACTGACCTATTTTTGAACACTTCTCTGAAAAAGCTGAGTCTTGCAAGTGGAAATCTGACACAAGAATGGCACTTTTTACAAGAAAAAGTCTTATGGTGGAAGTAATTGGTTTGGTTTGGATGAGTTACGACTATTTAAATCACATATTGAATTGTGAATCGCTCTCTCCACAGGCTGATTGCACCAGCAGAAAGCGCTGCAGCATCCACTCATGTATGTATTATATATGGGTTAAGTTTGCCTGTTTTAGCAGTATCAGAAAGGAAAATATCTGCAAAACTGGTTCATGTTTTGGCTGGGAAACAGCAAGAGCCGGGGCTGATGCCTGAGAGGGCAGGGAGCTGAGGACCTGTGTGAGGCCAGCAGGGCAGACCTGGAGGTGGTGGTCAGATCCAACCAGGAGTCCAGATCACAATGCAGCACAACAGCACGATGGTCATGAAGCAGGCGAAGGTCAAGCTGGGGAGTCAGTTTATAGCAGCTAGGACAAGATTCAGTGATGGCTGGGCAGGGTCATGGTGACTGGGTTGGATGGGATGTTAGCTTGCAGGTGGGGAGTCCCCAGGCCCAGTGAGGGGAACCAGGATCAGACACAGCTTCTGATGGCCAAGCAGGGACATGGAAGCAGGGAGGCCAAGGCTGTGCCAGGACAGGGTGCTGATGCCTGTGGGTTGGTACCGGCTCAGCAGGGCCCATGGCTGGGCAGGACAAGGCTGTGCAGAGCTGGAGTCTGGCCCAGCTGTGGCAGCACTGAGGCACGGACCAACAGGACTGGGACCGGGTGCAGAGAGAAGGTTCTGGGCCACAAGTGATGCCACTGGGAGGCCGGCAGGGCTGGTAAAGTCTGTTTGTGCTCTCCAGGCCCTGACAGTTTTTCCATATTTTGGATGATTGTAAGACTTCTGATATGCAATATTGCCCAGCATCTTCATTAATGATGCACCCTAAGTAAGTTCACAGACAATAAGAAATTGGGATGACAGATCTGATGGTCATTCTGCTGTTCAGAGGAACCTCAGCAGGCTGGAGAAGGCATCAGACAGGAGTCTAAAGAAGTTCAACAAATCCCTGTCCCCAGGGAGGAATAGTCCTGAGGACTAGAAACAGGTTTTTACTGAGCTTAGGCATTCCTACTGCTAGGCAGTGGCTAAGTGAAACTTCAGTAGACAGCTACATTTTGGGTAAAGTCCTAAAGTGCACCTCTGAGGCTCCAAGCAATCTCTAAACATTGGTTCTGCACCAAATAATTTTAATCTTCAGCCAGAAAAGGTTACTTCCCCACAGGAACTGCGTAATGAAACGTCTTGTCAGTCAAAGCCTGCCTAGGTGCCTTGTCAAGTTTTATTACTGATTGGAATCACAGAGTCAATTCAATCAGTTCCACAGCAGCAAAATTATTATGGAATGCAGATTTTAAAAGATGTTTAGGTGCCCAGAGATGTAACAAGCCTCCAAGTACCTTCAAAAGCGTAGGCTTTGTCTTACTAACAATACTTTCTGGATCAACTAGTGCTTACATGATACATAGGACAATGTGAGTGGCATCCCAGTTGCCATGTGTGACATCTGATTGTAATAGCTTGTTTGCTGTAAAGAACAGAATTTATTATATGACATGAAGAATATGTCCATAAATTTGGAGTTTATTAACCATTCTCAGGGTATCGCTGTAATTTATATTTTTAATGGAAACCCAGTTTCAGTAACTCCCGTGAAGTATATTCTTTTCAAATTGGCAAAGAAGCAAAATTTGAACCATGAGGTATATTTTGCTTGATTTATGTTTGTAAATAGTTGAGATTCATTCTTGGCATAAAAAATAATCAGCAAGAGCCTACATTTTCATCTGAATTATTCTGATCGTTTTCCTTTCAAAAGAGTGTTATTTTTCTTCTTTAAGCTACCAATGCATTATGCATTTTACAAACCTGGAACATTCAAAAGTGATGGTGTAATAAGTAACATATGAATATTCCCAGAAGTTTATCATAAAATTACCAGATATTTATACTAAATAGAGCCAGTGAATGTATGCGGCCTATTGTCACTGAATGTTGCTTAGGTAATTTCTAGAACTACAGCAAAATTTAGTGTAACTAGCATCAAAGCACATGTGAACTGCTGGAAGTATGACATACTGCATTGTGTCCAAAGCCAGCAGATGGTAAGTGATGGGAAGAGGACAACTATAATTTACGACTTGGCTTCATACTTTGGGAAAGTCAGGCTATGGTGTAACAAGTAGTAAGGACAGTGTGTATAAAAGTGAAATTTTAAAGAGATGGTAGCAACATCCAAGCAGATCCAAAATATAGTCACATAAATGAGATAAACATCTGGTGCAATCCACACAGCACCACACATACTAAACTATTCTTTATGCCCAAAACCAGAAGCCAAGTGGATACATGTTATCTGTTTAAAGCTGGGACTTGGTTTCCACTGAGACAAATGTTTTGCACCACTTTATTCAAATGTGCTGTAACCTATTGAAGAGAATCTCCTAAAAAATTCTAGAGGACTCCTAAAGCATACAGATTAGTGACAGGTTAATAGCTTTCCTCTCCGTAACCATACTCCCACTCCGACTCTTCCCTGTTGAACTGAACTGAAGCAGTGCTGCTGGATTCACAAATTGGTCCAGATGGCATTTGTTTTAAAATTCAGAAAGCTGTAAATCGTTCCTCCTTTCACTCATGCATTTCTACAGACCTCTAAAGCACTGCCAAGCCCTCACATGCACAATACCAGAAGCAGGGACAGTGTTCTGTGTGATTTAATGCTCTGTGTAATTTAGAAGATTTAAACACATAAATTTTTTTTTAAGCATTTTAAACTATATCACTTCATACAACAATGTATTAGTTCCTTTCATGTCTTCTTTTTATATCTACAATGGTTTTAAGGAAATAAAGTACTTTACTTAAGGAAATAAAATACTTTACTTAAATAAAGCATACTTTATTTAAAGCCTTTAGCAGTTTAGGTTGAGCACAACCCCTAATACCCGCTTAAGAATTTTTAGCATAAACTTACAGTTATCAAGAGTGAAAGTTTTGTTTTCTAAATAATTTTAAAATCAAATTATAGGTTTTAAGTGTAGATAAGCATGTAAAAAAGTACAACATTAGTAAAGTTTATGGCCTAATTTATGGTCTTGGCCATCATTATTTCCAAATCACTGGAAAAGAAGATTGTGCTGATCTATGATCAACAGTAAGGTAAGGAGGAATAGATGGGAAATTCCTTAAACTAGTGTTGAAAATGTGTCCTGCTGGAAAAACAAAGAAGCCAAACTAAACCAGATAGAAATATATTGCAAAAGGATGAGTAAAAAAGGGTAAGTACAAAACCTAACAGAAAACAACCCATATCTGAGTTTCTTCATTGGTTAGGATTCAAAATCTTTCAGGAATGATTACTTCTATTTCTGTTTACTAAGTGAACTGTGTAAAAAAGTAATCAGAAATTACATGGCAGTCTATTTCTAAGTAGTGTTGATGATCACATTTTTATGTGATAAGAGCTGTGGAATGACTTTGTAACAGAAGGTGAGCCTAACAAAGGCCTGTTCTGCTAATGTAATTTTGAAGACTCCCACCATAAACAAAAACACTAGAAATCAAGCCAAGAGGAAAAAGAGAGAGTTCAGAAAAGATGAGTCAGGTTATGCTAATGCTGGTGTTAATCAGAGATGCTAAAGGATTCGGTATGGGTATTTTTGATACCATGTCAGAAAGAAAAGGCATTGAAGTTGTGTAGAAAGTCCAGCTAGCACTACAAAAATCTGTCAGATTGTACATTTCACTGATACAATGTTTGCATATGTTTAATTTGATAAGAGTGTTCTCTCTAAGGAAACTGTTTAAAGATAAATATATTATCGATGTGCCCCTCTGGGTATGATTCAGCTAGCCAGTGGCAGTGGGAGATGCTCTTTAACAAGACACCCAGGCCATTTTCTGTCATCTATAGTACTCACACCTGCCAACATCTACAGCTGTTGCATTATGAATGTTGGAAGGTTCCTACCTGCCTATGTCTTATGAACTTAATTTCCACGAGCTTGCCTAATGACTACTTGAATCAGGTGATACTTCCTCTACAACTTTATTTAGGAATAAACTCCAGAAGTTAGATACTGTTTAAAAAAGTACTTTCCTTCAACTGTTTAAACGAATTTGCTTCTAGTTTCAATGACTGAATATCAGTTATTGTAGAATTCAGTGAATGTTACTCACCTTACCTGCTTCCATAATTTTGTAAACCTTGATCATATTCCACATCCCACTTCTTCCTAAATGAAAAATTCCAATATTTTCATTCTCAACTCATAAGGCAGTTTTTCCATTCTGCTGATCATTTTAGTTTTCTGTCTGTACATTTTGAATTGTCCTATGTCCTCCTTGAGATGCAGAAATCAGAATTGCACAGAGTACTTATGATGTTGGTGCGGCAAGGTCTTCTACAGGACAAAATGATGTGCTCTGCCTTGTTCTCCATTTCTCCTTACCCTTCCTAGCGATGCACAATACCTTCTGTGTTGCTTTTTTTGTTTGTTTGTTTGTTTGTTTGGGTTTTTTTGTCTGCTGCTGAACATGGAGCCAAATATTTAAGAGATGTGTCAACATATAAGTCCATGGCAATGATTGTCCTTGTACATTTAATTCAGGTAGGTTATTAAGAATCCATTGTCAAGGGAATACCACACATGATTGGGAACTGTCAGGTTTCTAGGTTTAGAATCAGTCAGTGACTTTTACCTGGAGTATTGGATAGGATTACATAACAATTATATCCTGACTTTTTCTCTTACATTGTACCAGTTTTTCATATCACTGACTTTGAAACTAATGGGATTTTTTCCTTCTGATTAGACTGTTCTCAAAACATCCCAAGATTATAATAGTCTGCAAAAAAAGTTATGTAATACAATTGTACAGGTAAAATAGACATTATGTCCTTATTTTTTTCACTTAATTCATTCATTTCACCTGTGATAGTGTCATACCAAATGTTTTTACAACTCTAAGTGCTCAGACACAGTAGCATATTTTTAGTGGTAGCTATGATATATGATACTTACAAGCTTGAAGTCTTCTGAAAAGGAACCTCATTGCTTATATTAACAGTTTTGTGCAAATAATATACAACAATAGCCCATTTACCTTACTTCTTTCTCATTTTCATCTACCAGCTAATTTAAAACTCTTGCTGATATCTTTGTCAAGTTTCCTACCTCCACTTTAGAACTTATTAAGTTTAGCTCTGCGTTTCTTGGAGTTGTCTTGACTTGATTTTTACTAAGACTCTTTCTCTTTGACATGTATCAAAACTACTGTTAATCTTCATCCAAAATCATCTGTGTTCTTCCTTGTAAAATCTTGTCCTTAATTGGCTTACAGTATCGTGTCATCTACTGATTCATCTCCATTCTGTATAGCTGTTCCTTGCACCTGTGCAGCATCAAAAGGCAATTCAATGGCTCTTCATGCAATTCCTGTAATTTTTCTCTCT
This sequence comes from Falco naumanni, assembly GCF_017639655.2. Lineage (NCBI taxonomy): Eukaryota > Metazoa > Chordata > Aves > Falconiformes > Falconidae > Falco > Falco naumanni. The sequence goes on from NC_054080.1 coordinate 20,420,545, forward strand.
AAATTTGATCTAATCTATAAGCCTGAAGTTAGTGAATATCTCTATGACAACAACTTGCAGATCAGCTTCTCTTCTCCTCTCCCATCTTACCTAATCTACAAACTCTATTTGTCTCTTTCACTTTTTCTATTTCTTGATTGGCATTGACAGTACTACCATCCGCCTTATCACTCAAATCTGTAATGCGGTTGTGACATTCCTGTTTAATTTCTAAATTTTCAAATCTGGTATGTGCTTAAAATCCTGATGCTTTTGTAAGTATAATAACTTAATACGTGGGTGTTATGGTATTTCTCTCCCAAGTAGCCATATGGCTAAAACTCTCCTCCAGACTTTTATCATACTATGTTTCAGTTTCTGCAGTGCCCTTTGCTGTGGCTTTGCTTATATGAGTCAGAATTCTGCTACAAGAAGTAATTCCTTAGCTTTTTATTTTCACCTTGTAATCTATGCCTAATTCACTAGCGTTATCTGCTTTTTGTAATTTTTGAGCCCCAGAATCTGTAATTCCCATTTTCTCTTTCCATTTTCATCTGCTGTCACTTTCATGGACTCTTGCTTCCACTTGGCTTACAGCACCCCTTCCTATCATTCCTCTTTCAAGCATACTTCTGCTTTCTCCCATGTTCAAATGCACCCTTTTGAAACATACTTAACGCAAAAAAACCATTCAATTGACCCCTTCTAACATTGTGCTTTGTTGTGATAGTCATAAAATTGCCAAATAGTTGAAAAATCTACAGCACTACCCCAATATAAAAAGTATTTGCAACAAGAGTATCCTTTAAAATAATTCTATGAGGATTGGTTTTGTAAGAATGAGCATTTCCTTCTGTAAATAAATAAATTTATTTTCTTTTTTTTTTTTTCCTAATAATTACCTGTTATGAGGGGGAAAAGATATTCTTTCTCTTTAGCTGGTTGTTATTTATGTAAATGAACACCTCCTGATTCACTATGCACATTAATTCCCACTTCAAATTAACAGGTTACGCTGACACAGATGAGGGAAAAATGAGTTCAGGAACACCTGAATATTCATGAGTTAAAAGCACAACACTTGTAATATGGCACCTTGTTTCGCCTTCCCCCCATTATTCATTTCTAAGAACGTTACATTACTGATACTTCTGTCTTCACTTTGAAGCATTTGCAAGTGGAAGAATGTATTTAACTACACCATTCTGACACTATGATGACAAAGAATCAAACTGTATTTGTAGAGCAGTGCAGTTAAAAATATGTGCGTGGCAAGTCAAAAACAAGAACTCTAAAAAGAAATCTGTGCAGCCTGGAGGCAAGTGTCTGAAAACATGATGGTACAAAATAAAATAGCCTTACTCTGCATGCTAGTTCCCAGTCATTTGTACCTCAGCCTACAGCAAGACCCCAGAAAAAGTCTCATATTTTCTTCCAGTGTTTCAGGAAATGTTTGTGTTTCATTATGGTATTCCTCAGGGGTCATTATTGGGACCGGCACTATTTAACATCTTTGTTGGCAGCATGGACACTGGGATTGAAATCACCCTCAGCATCTTGCTGTCAACACCAAGCTGTGTGGTCAGTTGACATGCTGGAGGAAGGGGTACTATCCAGAGGGACCGTGACAGGCTTGAGAGCTGGGCTCATGCGAACCTCATGAAGTTCAGCAAGGCCAAATGCAAGGTCCTGCGCGCGGGTCAGAGCTATCCCAAGCACAAATACAGGCTGGGTGTAGAATGGATTGAGAGCAGCCCTGACGAGAAAGACATGGGGGTGTTGGTGCATGAGAAGCTCAACATGATCCAGCAATGTGCACTTGTACACCGGAAAGCTAAATCCTAGGCTACACTGAAAGAAGTTTGACTAGCAGGTTGAGTGAGGTGATTCTCCCTCTCTATTCCACTCTCATGAGACCCCACCTGGAGCACTGCATTCAGGTCTGGGGCCCCCAACGTCAGAAGGACATGGACCTGTTGAAGCAAGTCCACAGGTGGGCCACGAAGATGATCAGAGCACTGGAACACCTCTCCTATGAAGACAGGCTGAGAGAGCTGGGGTTCAGCCTGGAGAAGAGAAGGCTTTGGGGAGACCTTATTGCAGCCTTCCAGTACCTAAAGGCAGCCTAAAGAAAGTTTTTTACAAAGGCATGTAGTGATCAGACAAGAGGTAATGGCTTTAAACTGAAAGAAGGTAGATTTAGATTGGGTATTGGGAATAAATTCTTCACTATGAGGATGGTGAGACGCTTGAGCAGGTTGCCTAGAGAATTTGTGGATGGCCCATCCCTGGAAGTGTTCAAGGCCAGGTTGGATGGGGCTTTGAGCAACCTGGTCTAGTGGAAGGTATCCCTGCCCATGGCAGAAGTTGGGAACCAGATGGTCTTTAAGGTCCCTTCCAAACCAAACCATTCTATAATTTTTATGTACAAACATGTGCAGTGTGGGGGTAAGGAGGGTTATAGTCTTGACTTCATCTCAGAATATTTAAGAAAGGGCCTAATTACTTTTTCCAGATGTATGTAAAACTGCCATATGAAGTCTTTGGTTATACATTTTACTTTTATTGTTGACAGTATGGTTTATCTTTTCATTTATCTAGGTAACAAAGAATTTTGGGTTTGTGTTCAATTTTTACCCTGCAGGGCTGCCTGCCTCCTTGCCACTAGAAGAGCATGTGTTCTCTGGAAAATGGTATAGGAACATTCCTATCTAGACATTGATTTCTAATCTGCTGAACCATTATGTCACTTGGAGAGTATATGGAATCCTTGCAGAGTACCAGAAAGCTGGTCAGAATCCTTCCCTTTTCCCTGAAAATTCACATACACAATCCTATACGGGCCATGAATTTGTTACCATCAATAACCACAGCACTTAGGTTTGTATACATTGTCTTGAAATTGAGCAATTCATTCAAGATTATTTTTTTTTTAATGGGACTTGTTACCCTTTGCATTACAGCACTTCAAACTTGACCCGGTTTATGGGGATTTGAAGTTAGCTTTTTCTGGTTTTGTTTAGCTATGAGCGTTTTTTTCTGGCACACAAGCAATTTCAAAGTTTTATACATTTCAGACTTCTGACTATCCCAGAAGCTAACCAATTAACTAAAGAGTAAAATCTCATAAAGCAGCTTAAAGATGCAATCTTTGAGAATATTTTCAAAGACTGGAAAAGTATTCCCACTCCTATATTTACTTTCTGGAAGATACTGTAACAACAAGGAATCTAGAAATCTGAAGTCTGCATTAGATAAAACTTTGCTAAACAGTTTTGAATTAAGATTTGATTTAGAGTCTTGACAAGCTAACAGGAAAAGTAACAACCTACTCTGTCTTATGCAACTACCCTACCAATTGCTAAGTTTTGCCCTAATGTAAATTTGTTCTGAAATGGAAGTTGTGAAATCCTATGTGTAACCTTCACTTTTCTAGTCACTGGCATTTGATCATAACTAGCTATGGTAATTCAACAATGTCCATCACTGAAAATTTAACCCCTGGTTGGTTTTACTTCATCTCGGAATAAAACCCACTGGATGAATCCTCAGGTGGACCTACTCTAACTTTAGTACCTGAGTGATACTTATAAGACTTATCTTAATCTGGGATTTATTTACTTAGGTCTGATATAACACGTGTACAGAGTTTGGAGTTGCAGGAGATTATATAAGCATTCTTATCTATCCTTTTTGAAGCAAACAGAAGAGGCAAGAGGGGGAATATCCTAATGAGGTCACATCTCTTCTGATAGTAGTTCGCACTCTTAAAATATTTCCACAGTTTTCTAAGCTCCAAATCTACTTCTCAAGAGCTTTGAGAACACAAATTAATTACTGGAGCAGTTTTCTGAGTGATTATTCTAAGAGTTCCCTTACAGCTACTCAAACCTGGCCTTTGATGTGCATAATACTGCTGCTCATGGGGTTTATTTTCTATCTTCTTTCTCTTCCAGATTCCTAGCATGGGACAAGACTGACGCCATGGCTGTTGTGAGTTGTACTAAAGATCGTGTGGTTTTCCTTCTAAACTGCCTGGTGAGTGCTCTGACTATTTAATGAGCAGGGTGATCCAGCACATTGAGTAGACAACAGAGAACAACAGGCTTCATTAACAGTTAAATCTTTTAAGGAAACTTTTCCAGTTCACTGGTCTGATTCCATATGAAGGCAATCTTACGTTCTTTGAAGAAAATTAAATTTATAAATGATTCTTCATGCACACAGAAACATCTCTTTCCTAATCTGGATGTTTTATTAATATTTTTATTCTGTTCTTCTCTGTTAACTGCCTCATTTACATAAAACTTCTGAAAAAAAAAAAGAAAGCTGATTCTTTGGTTTTGACTTGTGTTCATGAGGGAAAAAGATATATGTAGCTTTTTACATACAAATTTACATCTTCTTCTTTGTTTTCATCCAGATATCGAGATTATATTAATGACAGCATGGTAATCTACCCCAGGGTGAAATCTTGATAATGCGAAATGGAAGTGATATTTGAGTAAAATGGGAGGATTGTGGCATTTTTGGATCTTTTTTTGATATTTGTTTGTTGTAGTTAATCTCATCTAAACCCTGCTGTTGATAACACACACATCTACATGCCCCTCTTAGTTTTGGCCCCCAACAGGAGGCCTAGGCACAGTATCACTGTCATTGAGCAGAGAGCAGAGGACTTTCAGCTAGTCTGAAAGTCTGCAAACAGCAGATGTTCATGCATCAGACCTGGAGAATTTTGTCTCTGTTCGTAATGACATGTTTTATTGCTGTAATTTTGGAGGATAGAAATCTGGCCGACTATGTGGATCAGTTGGAGAGAACTAAAGCGCATTTTTGCAAATTAAGGATTATGGTCATTTCTGACAGCTCCCTTAATGAAAAATTAGTTGTTTAGAACCAAGTGGATTGCTGAGCTCTTCAATCCTGACAAGTTTAATGAGACAGGGCAATGAGTTTTGATCAAGAGGAAACTGCCCCTATCTGAAAACTTTTCTTCAGCCCCTCAGCTTTTTTTGCTGTTTGGGAGAGTCACTCCCTGAGGAATATTATTTTACAAGCCTTTTAGTCAATGACTGAGAGATTTCTTTTTCAAACAGATGACATTTTTTCCTCTGAATATATGCCAAAGCTGTCTGAAAGAGGATGTTTCAGAGGTGTTCCAACTAGGTGTTGACAGCTAGGTATGAAAATGTTTGTCAGTTTGTTGTTATTCCACAATAGTGTGCTAATTCGTACATCAGGAGTAGGGTCCACATGTTACAGTGTCACAGATGTCACTGATACTAATGTTAATCTGATGCTATGAGGTGATGAATCTATGACATCTGTACTATTCTCAAAATACATGCAGATACTTTTATTTGTAGAGAGAGTACATAATCCTATGAATTTCTTCCATGATTATTTTCTCCCTGAAGATTTAGGACCCTATTGTTACTTGATAAGTGTCACTCTCCAACTCCGCTTCATTGGCTTGTCTCTTTCCATGTAAGGATACTTGCTGACCTGCTTCTTCCCCCCCACCCCCCACCCCCCACCCCCACCCCGCCTTTTTTCTTTTTACTAAAGAGAGGTGGAACTTTCTTTTATTTTTAAATTAGTGCCTTGCCCTACAATAGAGTCTACTTAATTTTCACAACTAGCATCTTTGTTTCATTATTTTTCGCAATAGAAGAAAGTACTGAAGGCACTGAAAGGCTGGAGAAGCACCAATTTATTGCTGGAGTTCCAATTAATCCTCAGTTTTAATCTGAAACATTTCATTCAGAAAAAGGGATTAAGTTTTGCTTCTGGAACTGAATTTATCCAAATACCAGTCCATGACATTCACAAAAAACATCATGCATAGTTATGTGTTTAAGTTGTTGTCTGAATACATGTAAGTGGTTCTGGCTTATCAGGTAAAATGTAATACACATTTATTTGTTTTTTTGTAACACTATTGCTCCAAACCAAGGAAAACCATTGAAATTATTGCAGTTGTTTCAAACAAAGGAAACCAAATATACATAGTAAACTTTCTACCACTGTGCATCTGAACAGGATGTTGTTCTTGTCTACTTGTTAAAGATGGACTTTTATTAATACAATAATTCAGGCTTTATCATACAAATGCATCCACCTGGCACAGAACTATAGTATATTTATCATATACATAAATTTATTTTTCCATCAGAGCTGCTTCTTTCAGAATGTCATCTCAGAATATCTCACAGATGTAATCTCACAGTAGCTGATTTTTATTTCCTAGTATTAGTGATGTGTTTACACATGGAGGGTGTACTCAGAGTTTCTTGGTTTTCTGGTTTTGAGTTTGGGAAAGTGGCCGTGGAAGTGTCTATACATACTTGCTGCTCTTTCCCACTTTCTTAACGAATGCTATGGAATAATTCTGCCTATGCTTACCTTTTAGAAACATCAGGAAATCTAGCTTTTTGTAGGATTACTACAAGAAACATTGAAGTTTACATCAGTTACAGTGTTACAGTGATGGTGCCTGCTCCACAGGACTAAAAGTATTTGCTGATGTTGTCCAGCAATAAACTGAGCTGGAAGATTTAAATTTCCCAAACCCTCTCTGTAAGGCAATAATGACAAAGCAATATGGGGGCAGTGGTCTCTCTTTGGCCTCTGAACTGAACTGAACTAACTGAAACAAAATAGGAAACAGGGTGCTCTGTGATAATCATATCTTGTCTAAATAATTTACTTGAACTTTAAAATATCCCAAAAATGATGACTCAAATTTTAATTAAAAATTAAACCTATTATTTTGTTTACAACAACCCCTAAGTTGTACTTAGTCAGCAACTAAGTACAACACGGCCACTTACGTGCCTCCAGTGGGATGGGGACAAGAACTGGAATTGGAAAAGGTAAAACTCCTGGGTTGAGATAAGAACAGTTTAATAATTGAAATATTATAATAAAACGATAATAAATAATAATTATAATAATAATGACAATAAGAATAAGAATAATGAAAAGGAGAGAGAGGGTGGAATAAAACCCAAGGAAAAATAAAACCAAGCAATGCACAATACAATTGCTCACCACTGTCTGATCAATGTCCAGCCTGTTCCTGAGCAGTGATTAGTGGTTCTGGCCAACTTCCCCCAGTTTATATGCTGAGCATGATGTCATATGGTATGGAACATCCGTTTGGCTAGTTTCTTGTGCACCTGCTTACTGGCAGAGCATGGCAAACTGAAAAATCCTTGATTTAGATAAGCATTACTGAGCAGAACTAAAATATCAGGGTGTTACCAACATTATTCTCATACTAAATCCAAAACACAGAACAGTACCAGCTACTGAGAAGAAAACGAACTCTATTGCAGTCAAAAGCAGGACATATTTATATTAAATAAATGTCAAAAATTAGTAACATGAACTATAGCATCCAAAAAATCCCTGAATCCCCCTACAAATTAAGGTCAAACAACTGCTTTCACAGCACACATCCATACAAAGAACAGGGAAGTGAGAAAAACGTAACAGTAATAAGAATTCTTGCACAGGTGTTCATTTTAAATAAGATACAGAATGTGTGACAAATATACCGAATTCATCAGGAAACTAAACCTATTTTTCTTTTGATCCTTACAATATAACATCTTCCACATTTGGGCGTTTAAGCCTCAGAACCTGAAATGGGTAAAATATGTGTCAAAAAAGTTTTACTAAGCTAAAAGCTAAGAAAATGTTCTGACTCCGTGTATCATAGGATCATAGAATCATAGAACCATTTAGGTTGGAAAGGAACATCAACTCCAACTGGTAACCCAGCACTGCTAATTCCACCATTAAAACAGGTCCCCACGCACCACATCTATGCATTTTTTAAACAGCTCCAGGGATGGTGATTCCACCACCTCCCTGGGCAGCCTGTTCCAATGCTTGACCACCCTTTCAGTGAAGAAATTTTTCCTAACATCCAATCTAAACCTCCCCTGGTGCAACTCAAGGCTGTTTCCTCTTGTCCTGTCACTTTTTAACTGGGAGACAAGACTGACCCCCACCTACCTACAGCTTCTTGTCATGCAGCTGTAGGGAGCGATAAGGTCCCCCCTGAGTCTCCTTTTCTCTGGGAGAAACACCCCCAGTTCCCTCAGTGGCTCCTCATCAGACCTGTGCCCCAGCCCCTTCCCCAGCCCCACTGCCCGTCTCTGGACACGCTGCAGCCCCTCTACGTCCCTCTTGCAGAGAGGGGCCCAGACCTGAACACAGGGTTCGAGGGGCGGCCTCAGCAGTGCCCAGTGCAGGGGGACGGTCACTGCCCTGGTCCTGCTGGCCACACTGCTGGGGACACCGGCCAGGGTGCTGCTGGCCGCCTGGGCCCCCTGGGCACACTGCTGGCTCCTGCCCAGCCGGCCGTCACCCAGCACCCCCAGGCCCTTTCCCACCAGGCCCTTTCCAGCCGCTCTGCCCCAGCCTGTAGCGCTGCGTGGGGCTGGTGTGACCCAAGGGCAGGACCCGGCACTGAGCCCTGCTGACCCTCACACCACTGGCCTGGGCCCATCGCTCCAGCCTGCCCAGGTCCCTCTGCAGAGCCTCTTGCCCTCAGGCGGGTCAACACTGCAACCCAAGTTCATGTCATCTGCGCACTCACTGAGGGTGCACTCGATCTCCTGACCCAGCTATGAGGAGCTAGTAAGAATATTCTGGTAATTACCTGCCCCAGAGAGTAAGAGACCACCACTAACTCCACAGCTGGAACTTGCAGAAAGCATATATTACCCACACAGCCTTGGCAGGTTGCCATCATGAAGAAGCCCCTTAAATATTTTCGTCTTTTCATTTATTTAAGTAATGTTTAACTATACATACACACAGACACAGACAGATTTCAGGGGAAGAAAGACAGTGCAAACAAAAAATACATTTTAAGAACTGTAATAATGATAGTGAATTTATTAAAATTTTTACAGTTGAGGACAATTGAAAAGTGTTTATTATGGTAATAATTTCACTATTACCAATAGAAATAAGTATGTTATTCAGGGTTGTTTGTTTAGATACATTTTTCAGTTTCTTGAATGATACCAGGTTCGGATTCTTCCAATCCCAATAAATAATCTAAAATAATTTATTGAATTTGAGTTCTATGAGCATGTATTAGATGTCACGGCCAGAATGTTCATGACAGATACACATAATATAGATTCATAACATTGAAGATATACTTGTGGAAATTGAAAAAAAAAATAAAGTAATAAAAAAAAAAGAGATGTATTTCATGCCAAGAAAACTAACCATTAAATCTTTTAATGTCTGTGAAGTCACCACCAAAACACTGGAAAATACAGAAATACTTTTGTAGAAGTTATAATAGAAATTCATTCTTTCAGACTTAAACAGGAAATGTGCAAACAGAGGCCAATGTGATTAAAGGATATAAAAAGTCAGTATAAGCAATAAGCAGAAGGCTTTTAAGTAACACAAACAATCTGGAAAGGGAGAACACTGAGAGCCATAAAAAAGTTAAAAGACAGAAGACCAAAAAGAAGCAGTGAGTGTAGAATTACAGGGGATATTTCAACCACCTATAAAGATTTCTTTGAATTAAGTATATTTTCAGTGAGCAGAAGGAAAGTAAAACAAGCAGGAAAATAATAATTAAAAAAAAATTACAAGGAAATAAGGTACGAAAATTCAGCATAAGAGACAAAGAAATGGCAGATTTCTTAATGTAAATTTTTTCACAGATGAAAGGATAAAGCAATAAGATTGTTTTAAATTAGGATTGTTCGATCAGTACAGTTAGTGTATTGGGTAATGGGGATGCCAAAGAAAGCATTTTGCAGCATTAAAACTTAAGCTATAGAATTTTTATTATTGCAAAAAAAATAAAAATCTTCTCAAATCTCTCAATTAGATATTAGTGGATTTCTCTTTGGTCAGTGCTTGTGGTATCTAAAACACCGCCTGCCTCTAAAGATTGCACCAGAGAAGACAGTAGAAAATTCCTGGCAAACTCTCACACTTGAGGAGCAGTAGGAACCATTCTTAGTAGAGAGCAAGACATTTTGCTGATCCTGTAAAATCAGGGAATGGAAATATATATTTCTGGTTCCCATTCATTAGGCAATTATTTGTTAAATACTTGCATATATACAAAGAGCTTGACTAAAGCAGAATATCACAAAAATCCACTTTTCATCATGTTATCTGGCAATACTGGACTTACTAAACATGCTGTGACACACATGAGGACTTCTGGCAACGCTAAAGCTGCAGACAGCTTGTGCTGTGTGACTTCCTCTTCCCTTTCAGATTAACTAATCTGTTAAAAACTATTTGCATAATTTAATTTTGTGCCTACAGATTGTAGTCCAGAAATATTATACACTCAAGCAGTTAATGAGGCTTTCTTAGGGAGATCACTCCAGTTCTGAATACTTTGCTATTCAGACATTGTGCCCCTTACCAGTTTGTGTTTTCCAGATTTTATCTCCCCATGTTTTCAGTTTTCAAGTTTCTCCAGTATGACCATCCCAGTATATTCTGAATATGCTCTGGACTGAAATGATTGTTTATTCTTAAGTGGTTCACTGTCAAATCCCAGAAGCTGATTTTTTTGTTTGCTTCTTTGTTTTTAACAACTTCTATGACCAATGATACTGATGTACGGATCTTTCACATGCACCTTTCAGACCTACACATGTGAGAGATTTTATAATGTACTTCAGAAAAACTCAGTGGAGTCTAGACATTTTTAGGGAAACCAGACAGGAGTATGTTTACCTACCAATCGCCATTGCAGCTGACCAAATTTTGGATTACAAAAGCATGAAACTGGTTATCATGTCATGTGTAATTCTATGCAGAGCACCAAGCTTTTAGATTTTGAAGTTTTCCTACTATGACAAACCGTTGCTTCATATCTGGACATTCCCTTTGGTTAGATTTACAGGGAGAACTATTTCTCCTTTCTTTCCCTGTAAACACCCTCCAGGAAGGCAAATAAAGGCTTTAATATGCAAGAATCGCAATCCCTTCAAATCTATCAGACTTTTTCCAAACAAATAAACATAGAGGTGTATCTTGTCTAAGTCTACTAAACTGTGAGATATGTTACATTATTGCTAGAAGAGACATTCACCCTAAGACTTCCATCTCCTGATTTATAAAAGACAATTAATTCCATATAGTTTCATGGACCAAATATTATTTTACTTAAAAGATATATTTTTTTTTAGTAACTATTAAATAAGTACAATATTTTTTTTTGGCAACATGGATCTTGTGATAAAATGAAAAAAAATCTAGTCAGTAATTTGATTGATAAGGAATCTGTATCTTCCTAAAACCCTCAAACACATCACTTTAAGTGGTAATCATTTCATATGCAGAGCAGAAGAATTATATTTAACTGCCAGAAAAATATTTTTTGCTTCTCACAGGGTGATTTGAAAGACTTTTGTACTAGGAGTAGAAGGCGCAGATAATTCCCAAAGTACTTCAAAATGGTTTTTCCTCTGTGGTATTCTTGTGCTTGATCCCAAGGCTTAGCCAAGGTTGGTTTACACACATTCTGAAAAGCATAGCAATGAGGTTGTGACCTGTCATGAAAGGGGCTTCACGTTCAGTGAATGCCCTAGAAACACAGGCTCGCAGAAGGGAGCTGAAGCTCACAGGGCAGAGGCCAGCAGGGCAGGGACCAGCAGAGCCAGTCTGTGCCCTGGATCAGAATTCTGTGTTGTGCACTCTTCTCCCTTGCAGCCTGGAAGGGGCATTAATAACATGTGGTGAGCACAGTGGGTTATGAGCATTCACATGGCCTAATGTGCAGATGCTGTAAATGTCTGATTTTTATTTTTTGTGTGTGTGTGTGTGTGTAGCGTTCACAGAACTGGAGGCTCACTCCAAATCTGACTTGAAATGTTTAAAAGGAAAGATTAGCTTTCTGGCCCCGAGTCTGGCTCCAGTGCAGTGGCCTTTACTACACACTAGCGCGAAGCAGGTGCCTGGAGCATACACTTGCAACATATTGACTTCTGCAAGGTTAAACATGATGTGTGAAGGGATGGAGCTAAACTTGTTAGATTACAGCTGTTTAGATGCCTGCTTGATGTAGCAGTGGACAGTAAAGTGGATTTCCCGGGATGTGGATTCCTGTGACTTCTGCCAGGGATTAAATGAAACAAATCAGTTCCATTGAATATTACATGCTAAAGTGAGTAAACCACAACAATTCTATTGAAAACTGACGTATTTATAAGTATGGCTGGCTTTTAAAGTCTCTGATTCCCTGGTTTCTTGTGTTGAGATCTGTTGGGCCTGGGATGAATACCCACTGTGCTATTGTAAATACAACATTTGCACTGAAATATTCAAATTAAGGCAAAATACATTCAGAATAATTTAGAAATAGGGATCCTGAGCAATCTGTCCTTGTGCTGAAAGACTTCCCTCTTGTCTCTTGGAGTGCAAGAACTTTGGTAATGTCACTACATGTTTTCACCCATAGCACAGTGTGTTCCCAGTCTTGACTCATATCTTTGCGGCTGAAGTGGAACAATTTGTTACTAAGAGCTGAAATATTACGTCTTTGCTTTTCCTTGAATATCTTCACTGCCATGTAAAGACAAATTGCATGTGTGACCTGAGGGAAACTACCACAAAGACTTTCATCATCTCTTTCTCTTTATCAGCCTTCTCTAATAGATGGTCTGACTATCCCTAAAATCATGTATTTTAAGGCAAGTCAGGGGACTTTTCTGCCCCAGATGGTCAATTACTAACCTTTTGGCAGCAGTTTCATATAACATTAGGAAAAGTCACATATTCAATATGTGATCCAGTGTTGTTCCTGGCAAAAACATTATTTTCAACTAATCCAGCATTATCCACTAGAAAAAAAAAAAATAATCACAGGAGATCTTCTGATGTTTTCTGGAAGACAGTGCCAGGTGCTTTCTCTAATAAGAGCATTGCAGTTTGCATAAAACCTTCATCAGTCTATCAGTTGGGATAACATCTTTACCCTATAACTGTTTGTTAGTTTTATTCAATCCATCAAAGAAACATTTGTATGCTACATGGTGCTGCTTGCAATAACTCAATCATATAACTGAAATATATCATCAAAGTGATGAAAACAGGTGCTGGATCTGATTCATAACCCTGATAAATCTTTTTTTAAACATTGCAGTGCTGCAATATTTCATATTTCCATAGCACTTGCCATGCTGTGGGCTGCAAAGGCTAAAATTTCCCATCCAGGAAGGCAGAAACACAAGCTAAATGAAGAATCAGAGATTAAGTTTTCTCTAAAGCAGTTTCCTTTTAATTTGAAGAAGACTGGTTACTTTTTTGCATATGTATTTCAAAAAAAAGTCACTGGATGATAGCCTAATTACAATTTTTATCACTTTTATACGTAAACTTTCACTAGTCTTGGTGACAGTGGAGTCTGGATCATTATGCGTTGAAAGGTACAATTTCCTGTAAAATATAGCTTGATTTGAGAAAGTTTGGAAAGCAGCTTTGGGTTGGTTTTTTTTTTTGTATTCTTACATAATAAAACAAAATCTTGTTTACTTTTACAGCTTTTTTCTGCTTTCTGTTAATATGTGGAAAGTTATCAATCATCTCCAGAAGCTTAGAAATAAAATTTTGAATTTTACTCTGCTCCAGATTTACCTCTTTCCAGTGTCTCCAGAAAAATGTACCCATTTTTCTCCAAGTAACTGCAGCTGTCTGTCCAAAATAACCTTCTTCTCTATCTTCTCTCTCTACTTTTTTCATTGTCCTATCTGGAAAGAAAATAGTTAACAAAAACTATATACAAGCAAGTAGCGTACTACCATGTCTACTATAAGGTTTTAATTCCCCTGCAGAATATTTATTTTACTTAATTTGGTGCATGTCTATTATTTGACTAAGATGTTAAATTTTTTAGCTCCCCACAAGGTGATCATAATGAACGGAGCTTCTTCTGTCCCAACGCTCAGTCAGAAGTGACTTGTGGTTTATCATCCATTTCAGCAACACGTGCCTAAGCACTCTCTCAGATAAGCAGAGCTTTCTGGCTAGAAGCCAATAGTATATTCAAGTATTCTACAACAAAGAAAGAAAAAAAAAGAAGAAAAAAAGAAGAGAATTCAGAGCCCACTTTGAAAAATATGAAAGTCCAGTCCTCTCTCTGCAATTTCAACACTTTAATGCATTTTTTTTGCAGAAAAGCCCCACCTAAACACTCTACACGAATGTCCCCCACTGACATTTTCCATTTAAAATGGAATTTAAATCTGCATTAAGATACATTTCCTATTACATTTCAATGTATATTTCAACAAGTCTAATAGCATGTAATAAAAGGTTGTCTGACTACTGGGTCAACATAATTGCATTATAACTTTAAAGTATTCTTTTGTATTTGAGGTGGATAGAATCCACTACCCACAGCTCTAAGCATTTCCATGTGACATTTCTGTCAAAATTAGAAAGAAATATTTCTGTTTAGTGATGTTAGTTTATTATTCACCTAGGCAGACATCTGGAGTGTTAGTACCACATCATGTTTCCACCTCTTTTCAACCCTAAATCTCAAAGACAGATATTACACAAGGTGAAAGGACCGACATCCTTCAGATCAGTGAAACCTCCTCTCTAATGGACCTAGCATTTAATGCACTGCTGAAGTTTACCTAGCTTATATGCAAAGACAGCATGCTAATATGCTGTCTCTTAGGTCAGCATCAAGTAAAAAGTATCAGACTTGGAAAGATTAAAATTTTCCCAGCCTAGTCAATATGTGCATATGATTCTGGGGCAATAGAACAACCAGTTTATTCTTGAACTGTACAAACAATCCTTATTGCTGCAATTATTCACTAATTCTACCAGACTACTTGTTAAGTAATCATTAGTGTCCTGCCAAAGATTCACAAGCTTGAAACACATACGCAGCTGAGTATAAATACTTCCTCAGAAAAGTTCATCTTTCTAATCAGCCCCACTACCTGGAACACTTGCAGCAACATGAGTAGCTGTATTAAGAAAAATAACGATGGCAGAAAGATTATACAGCCTGCTGACATGTAAATAACCTTATTTTTCTTCCTCATTCTATAAATTCCCTACTACTCAGGCTCAAGAATAAATGACCACTGATTTCCATTTGACATCATCTCTTCCCTAACAGACTGCTGCTGTTTACCTTTTTCACACCCAGTAATTGAAGTGGAGTTGTGTGTTTTTCTACTCCAAAGCAGAAACAGAGAAACAAATACTTCATTTGGAGTCACATAGATTCCTTAAAGACAAAAAATGGGCATTCTTTTGATAGCACAGCTGCTTCTGAGAATGTGACAAATCAAACTTTATCCTGAAAATTGGTGGTGGTGGGTGGTTTTGGTGGGGTCTTTTTTTTTACATTGTAAGAATATTTCTCCTGAGCCTTTTCCTTTCAGATTAAATTTAATCTTGCCAGTGCTCTCCATTGCTTAAGTTCTAATATAATTCCTTCTCTCTCCAGAGGCTATAAAAATCAAAGTAACCGTCCAGCTTCAGAAAGATTTTTTTAATGGAATTTAAAGGGCAGAAGAAAGGAAGGAACAATATGACAGCCTCTCCTCAGCACAGAAGTGTTTAATTTTAAAGACTGTGCTGATGGGAAAAAAGCAATACTACAGATTTGATAACTGTAATATTTGTTTGAGCAAAGACATATGTAACTAAGACAGAGGCAAGAGCCTCTATTTCACTCCATCTGTGATTCAAACCCACTGCTGATTTGAGGACTCTGCAAAAACCCTTCACTTTTTTTTTTTTTTTTTTTTTTGGTCAGCATCTATGGCACAAAGGATCATAAAAGCTTCAGTTTCTAATAAAAAAGTAGGGGAGGTAGACTGGTTTTGTTATTGATATTGATATTTTGATATTCCTAATTATTTTTTTTCTGTTTTATTTCAAGTGTGAGGTCTCTTACTAATGACTGATACCTATGGCTCCAGATTGTAGACTTTAGTGTAATGTTTTGTATCCTCATAGACTTTACTGTATTATTTTGTATTCTCAGGCTCAGGAAAAAAATCAAAGTATGGATTACAATAAGCATTTGTATTATATGTTTTTGAATGTGCAAACCCTAAAGTTTGGGGCTAAAATTAAGCTATATAAATTCCCAGAGCATTAAATTCTCCACCATCCAGGCATAGAAGAAGCAACTTCTATTTGAATGGTAATTTGTTGTCAAATTCTAGCCAGTCCCAAGAAAGCTTTCACTCGTTTGTTTGTTTTTTTTTTTTTTTTCATTTACAGGGAGAGGAGGGAAATTGTTTCTGGTAAGGAAGCATGGAGAATTTTATTCTTAGTGATAAGCAAGTCTTTGCTTTCTCCCAGCTCTCACTCTGCCTACCTGACTAATTGGTGTGACACCGAAAAGGTCTTAAGACAAATGGGTTGTGAACCTACTTCAAAGATACTAAAATGGAAAGGGAAAAGGGAACAGAATCTGCTTTTGATTTCTGGTACTAAAGGAAGAGTTCAAGAAAACAACAAAGAAATTAATGGCTTTGTATTCTCTTGAGTTAGTGGGTATTTCTTCATAACGAAACTTCTGATGGGAAGAAATTTCGATTTTTCATTCATCTCCAGCATTCAAATACTTACTGAGATTCTAAAAGATACCTGCATCTCTAACTTTTATTTCCTGCAATGTTAATTAGTTTTCTCAACGTATATGAACAACTCTTGAGACATCAATTTGTTTTTTAAATATCTAAATATCTTTCAAAACTGGCCCAGTAATACATATTACTGTGTATTATTAAAATGCTTTGAGGTACATCCATTATTTGGATGCCTGTTATCAATGTAATTAGACTTTCATATTATGCTCATATTATTAGATATCTGAAGAACACAAAGCACTGTGAAAGCAAACACAAAATTTTGCATGTGATGCCACTGATGTGACAGTGTGTTTGAAGGGATCCATCCTGACAGAAGCCATTAATAATGGTCTGGGAAAGTTGGAGCTGCAACTGCTGAAAAATTAGCTAGTGAAAGGTATCCCCTCAGTCTGTGCAAAAGCAAGGAAAATATAAATGTATTTTTCTTGTTCCTAAGTTGAGTCAAATAAAATTAATATTCTATAGTTACTTTAAAAGAGGAGGGAGAGCTATAATGGAAGATGTAAATCTAAATGGGTCTATACCAAGAAGCAGAGCTCTGTGGTATGGCCTTATTAATGCTGACAATGTGGAAAGTAACCTGAAACAGGAACACATGAGATGGAGCATTTGTATAAAGATTAGTGAGTGAGCTTGTGGGTTAAGAAAATTAAGTTTGGCAAGCTCTTAAATTCTTTGCTAGGTGAGTTGCTGGCTAGTGAGGAACCTGAGTGCAGACAGCCTGTAGGTCAGAGCCTGGATTCAGAGCTGAAAGGAGAAACCTGCCTGGGGACATCACCAGAAGTTGAGTAAATTACTTTCATTTGAATTCTGAATTTTCATTTGAATTGCTGAGTGTCACTACTGATGGTTGTTATACCATGCTGTTTCCGCCAGCCTTCCTTCCATAATGTGTTGGAAGGACTTCTGAGGAACACTGTTGTAGCTAAAGTGCTGAGTGGAAAATCTCATGGTGGAAGAGCCAAGGCAGTGGATGCATGTTTTCCCTTTGTTCTCTGTGGTGCCACTCTGAGATATGTAGCATAGCTTAAACTAGATTTAGTAATTACAGTTTACTGAGGATGAAATACATTGCAGAAAACAAATTTGCAGTTCTCCCCTTAAGAAAACACGTATGTGTGTTCACACAGAGGGACGTGTTACTGGAGTTGAGGATTGGTTTTTTTCCTGGAATTGTTAAACTCTTCAGGAATTTTAAAACACTTGCTGTCTTCTTTCCACTCCCAGTCCTTTCACTCCCTCTCTGACTTCTGTGGTCGCAACAATGCCTTTATGCTAGTTTCCAGTAAGTATGACAAACTGTTCTAATTAAGTCATTTAAAACAACAGTTTTATTGCAAACATATGTGAAACCAAATGTGTTCTTAAATTAATTTTCCACTGCTCTTTTGTGCAAATTAGATGGCTTCAATCATTGTAAATGTGATTTCCAAAAGCTGGAGTTGTTGGAACCCACTGTTTTGTGACAAGAGAATGCATTCCTTGTTTATTGAAATATATGTGCTGGTAATATGTGTTTACAAGGAGTATATTCAGTTTGTTGAAGTTTAATTCAACTGACATAAATATTTTACATAATACTGCTTAAAATATTTTAACCTAAGGAAGTAGATAATCTGTGACTTTCAAATGTAAAAGACCTTGCCCTGTTAACTCAAGAATTTAAAAGATTTATTCAACCGGCATTTTTAGCATGACACAGCTATGTAAGTATTACTGTAAAGAGCTAGTAATGCTTTCAGCATTATTTTTTTAACATGTTTTAAATTTAACTGTTCAAATTTGAGATAATCTGTTTATGTCTGCTTAGTAAATATTTCTCTAAGTACAATGTTTGGTGATATAGCTGTCTGGAATCAAGATTCTAGACATAAAAAGCCAGCTTTTATCTAAACAAAAGCTTGTTTAAATATGAAATGGAAGCTCAGGAGCAGGTCTGCAAGAATGGTCTAAACTCAGCATGGCAAAAATTAACAGAAGGCTCCTAGCTCTGGTGTAGAAACTGCTGGTTTGGGTTCAGTGTTCAAACTCCCTATTCAATATTTAGGGACAGATAAGCATTTGTGAAGCTGGTCCTCAATAATTTATGCGCTTAATTGGAAGGTATTTAGTCTTAATCTCTACTTCTCTCTATGAATTCAGTTATTTGCTCCAACCACACTTCTTTCAAATAGGAATTCAAAATGTACTCTTTTGGAAGAAAGGCATACATGCAAGATGCTTATCCCACTGTCATTCACCTAGAGATATGAGAAGCCTCTTTCATTAGAACTGTCTCTCTGCCTGAGGATACTTAAACCCAATCTGCCCTTCTGGGGCAGGCGTTAGAAGCCAGGTCTTTCAATTTCTTGTGTGAATGATTGTTGTGCTGGCTTTTAAAAGAGTTTACAACAGTTATGTTCTCAAATGCCCAGCTGAAATAGGTCTAATTTTCTATGGTATAAACAATGGAGGCAGAAATCCTCCTTGAAAATCAGTAATGAACAGCAGACAGTGACAGGAAAGTGAGCACCTTATTTGCTATGTATTCTTACTTTAAAGTGATCCACAGCCCTAGCACTTGCAGCTCCATAAATGGCAGTGTTTGCTTTCCCAAAGCTACTCTATTATAGCTCATAACAAAGCCCTCTTCCCTCCACTCCTCAGCACTCATATTACAGCCTGCTGCATCCTCTCCTCATTCAAGACCCAAAGTGCCGAAGTACCCTGACACATCTCCATCGGAAGCCCTCAGGGTTTACTTGCAACTTTCCAGCTGCTGTTTGCTGAAACACAGAATGAGGATCCAGTACTTGCTTTCAGATCCTCTCATGTAGGTTGCAAGCACGCTCCCTGGCTGCTGGCACTAATTGCCACTTTACCCTTGGCCACTGAGGTCAACTAGGTCAGCTTTTTAACCTGCAACATCATGTCCTTATTCGCTGTCACCACAACAACAAAATTCTACTTCCTTTTCCTGACAAAAGTAATTAAAAAACCCTAAACCATACACCAGCTTTATCTGTTAAAAATTTGTCAGGGGGCAGACAACAAGGATATGTCTAAAAAGAAAAATCTACCATGTTAAGAAGAACTATAATATTCTTGCACTTGTTGAAAATCATAATGTCTTTAGAAAGGTTGAGATACACTATTAATTCAAGTGTATCTTCACTTCTGTCTTTTTGTAATACACATTACTCAATGCAAATATACTATATGTAACACATTGGCAAAATAATTGTTAACTTACCTCTGAACTCAGTTTTCTTAGGTTTTGTGTCTTTAAATCCTGGGTATGGATTAAATATAGTTGTTAAAATCATTTGTGTGTAACTTAACACTTACACACACTAAAAGAAAAGATGTGTTGAAGTCCTGGCTGGCTAAGAATAATATTTCTAAGATTAGAAATGAGTGGTGGCAGCTTCTTTGCAAATAAATACTTTGATCATCACATATGTGTGACTCTCAGTTCTGGATTTTCTCTCTAGATAACAAATATAATTATTCTAAGTGTTCAAACAGTTTTAACAGAAAAGACCGAAAACACAGTATGATTTCCACAAGTTTCAAAGATCAGTGGTATGCAGGGTCCACCTGCACAAAAGTATATACAATTTGTTGTGCCATTCCTGTGTGGGCAGGGAGTAACTGCAGCTGGAAGAACTCTTTTGGCAGCAGCAGGTCACCTCTAGCTGCTTTCTTTCCTGGAGACTATGGGTCTATCCCTCCACTCATTGATGCGACTCACACCTTGTGCCTGTTGTGCTTTGCCAGAGCTATGTTGGGATGCTCAAAACATGAACCAAACTAGGTACCACAACACTGATAGTTGTCTTACAGAAGAATAGGCCAACAAAGTTAAAAGGATGGTACAACCTTTACAGTCCTGACAAAAAGAGAGCAAGGGACATACGATTATTTAATACTTGCTATTAATTGTTGTTTGTAACAGAGCAGTAGTATGTGAACATCAATACTAGAGTGCAGGTACAATCTAACTGACATTATTACAATCATTAATAGCACACAAAAATAGTGTGGGAAAGGATTCATGAAACCTACAACAAGATGGCAGATAGGAATGAGGTACCAGAAGCAGAACATTTTCTCTGATTTGTGGCCTGTCTGTAGCTCACATCTATGAAAAGAAGAGACTAAGAATGAGTAGCCCTAGTTCTTCTGTCTATACCAGACTATTACTGAGGATCTTTGCCATGTGCACGGATTTACCAAAGGAAGTAAATGCTTGTATCACATTGATTGAGAAGTGTGGAATATATTTCATGTGCAGTGCATCATTGATTATTCATGTGCAGTACACTTGTCCTATATCCTCAGGGCATAAGGTTTAATGTCTATTTGGCCCACAAATTTATCCATGAGAGATGTTGTGGCTTGAAATGGAAGAAGGCTTGTGAACCACTGCCACTGACATCCTTGATTAAGGAATACTTCACAAAGATACAGATTCAGGTCTTCTCCTACATCAATATCATATCAGAAATCTCCACGTATGTCCAACAGTGGAGTGTCTAATTAATTTTAACATTAGGAAGTCAGACAAATGTGCAACAATAGCTGCTCTTTGAAAGCCTTTTGCTAATCTAACAGTAGATCTGAAACTTAACCTGTGCATGACAGCCAATAGCTTGTATCACCTTAATGAGGTTTCACCTCTATGGAATTTAAGGCAACTTTGCTCCATCAAGACAAATTCCTGATCTCTTCTCATTTGAGTACCCTTTAATATGGGTAGTGAGCAGTGCACAGGTCAGAAAACTGTTCTGGTAATGGTTGTTTGTCCTCAGCTTCTGCCTTTCTCCGTTGTGACAGAATAGGACAATGTTGCTAAACATATGTCTAACTCCTAAGAAAAATTTGAAGAAATATAGGATTGAGTGTTTTGAATCAACTCCAAGGTATATGACCTGTGGAAGGGAGACCAGAAGCCACTGTGATTTGCAGAGAGCCACTTCCATGCTTCACAGAGAAAAAACACATAACCATGCTGCCAGAAGAACAGCTTAGGGGTAACCAAAAGGAAATACTAAGGACAGGGCTATATCCCATAAGAATAACCAACAGGAACTCCCACCTGCTGAAGAACCACTTAAGAAGGTATGCCATTGTTTCTGTCTTTCCAAAAGCAATGCAGACTATTCGGATTTAAAACATTGTTAGACATGGGGAACGGTTGCACATTTTGGCTATGAATGATCAGAGAATTCACTCAAGATGTTGAAGACCATAAAATCTTCCTGACTAAATTAAAATGTACAACTTTTGCCTCATATGGAAATATCCTATGGTATCAGAGAAGAAAAGTGTGACACTGAGCAGAAAAAAAATCAGGATTCTTGATGCCCTAAGGAGGAGATGATAATATGTTTTGACAGCCTGAGGAGCATGGCAATGACCTGCTCCTCATTGTCAAAGGACTGCTCTGTATATTATTCAATATTTAATATAATATATTCATAGATTGCCAATAATTTTGATTTAAAGTATATGCTTTGATTCAATACAGCTGTTGAAGAGTATAGCTTCGTCATTGTGGTTGTATAAATACAATTTTTAGTGTACACTAAAATTTATACCTGTGATCAATCAAATTTTTTCTTGGTATGTTACCTCAGATCAACCAAAGATAGTGTACACCAAAAGTCTCAAAAAATGACAATATGGACACACACAACCTCAAGGTTTATTATTCTTCTCAAGGACTGAAAATTCAATCTGAGTGAGAAGCAAGTCAAATGCAACAAAACCAGCTAAATAAAATAATTTTTGGAGATAGTAGTACTGTCATAAGAAGTGAAAAAAAAGAGTCTGTGTCTGACGCTAGAAAACCTTATACATTTAGTGAAGTAAACCTTTTCAGGTCTTGACTGTGGCAGGAGTACATTGCATGCCAGCTGGAATAAAACACGATTACTTTGGAAATCTTCCAAAGAAGTACATGCCAGGATACTTAAAGTTCCAAGTATCCCATCTTGCCACACAACTGAGCCAACACTTTTTCCCCTCAAGTCACTGTTTTGTATCTAAAAGGAACAGAAGTGTAAAGAATGGAAGTGAGTCTGGTCTTAGGCAAAAGTGAATGAGTGATGTCTGTTTGTTTATGTCCTCATATGGTTCCTATCACTTAGTATTAAGAGTGTCAACCAAATATTTAAAAATACTGATTGCACTGACAGACTTTCTTCTCACTTTAGGGACTATTCCTCCCAACTTTCGAACCTATTTGAGTGTGGCAATAGTGTCTGCAATGTTTGAAAAATGACAAAAATACAGACTATCTGTTTAGTCTCATAAGCTCCTTTTCTTATTATAAAGTTTTAAGAATGAAACATTTTTTTGAAAGATGTTTCCTTCTTGCATTAATTTAAAAACAGCCAGGTTTTTAAAAGACAAATTCTCCAGCTGCTGGATTCTTCCCACTAATAGGGTGTGTGAGTTGGGTTAGAGCATCATTACACCACTGATGATGTGTTGTTGCAAAACAGATTTCGAGCTTTTGCATAGGTTGCAAATTTTAAATCCAATGTTTCAGAAATTTAAGCCACCAAAGCTAAGGGAAAAGAGATCAACAAGTATGTAAATATTAACTTCTACCCATTTCCACACTCAGACCTTTTGGCAGGTGCCAGCTTGATGTGAATCTGTTGTATCTCCAAGGTCTGTACCTGAAAAATCTAGGAATCGAAGTATCTATTCTTAAGGATGCTCAGAAGCCTCACTCCAGAAGGTGAAATTGGTATCATTAGGTACCTACTTCCTGCTCAGGCTCTGCCTTCAAGTACAGTGCACCTCCTGGGGCCAGGGTAGATGTAGCAACAGAAGACTATGTCCCTTCTTTTCTCTGGTGGCCTAAGACAGCCTTAGGCCTCACTGAGAGCTAAAGCTGATCCTCTTTGTCTCTGAATTCAGTACACGGCTTCTGTGCGACAAGACCTATTCTCAAGCCCAGAGGACAATTTTCAATAGATTGGGGGACTGAGGATTTTTTGAGCTGTCTTGAAACTTTAGAAATATGGTTTCTAGTTTGTAAACATCAGTTAAACAGGTAGTCAGAGCTGGTGTGAGTTTGATCCTATAAATCAGAATTTCTTGCTAGGAGTGCAAAATATGGGCTCTAGTCCCTCCTCTGGTGCCTAATTGCTACAGGAACAGGGAGTAGTCCAATGGTTAAAACACAGTTATGATAGTAAGTATTTTAACAAGTACTAAGTAAAAGCAACAGAAATATAAGAACTCAAAACTCTGATTCTTATGGCTTATCATGCATTTCTTTTGTAAGATAAAATGTAAACAGAAACTAAATTACTGAACCCTCTATTGCCTGATTTGGCAGTGCTGCAGAAAAACAGAGCTCGGTCACCTTACTTCAAATGATACATAAGAGAGCCATGGCAGCTAATTCTGTAGACCCTTTTGGCACCATGATTTGAGATTCCTGCCTTTGTATCTATACGTGTATGAAGTCCTGCCAAAGGTAATGCCAAATAACTTTTCATATTTACCTCTGATTACTGTAGAGTTTATACTCCTCTACTACTCCTTAGCTTGGTGAGTGCAAAGACTTAGAATCAGTTACATGCAAAAACCATTTCAGCTATAATAAACTGCTGCGCTACAACAACAGTAATCAGAAAGTCTACCAACTTCAGAAGGCATCACATGAAAGCTGAGGTTTGATAAAAATTTCAGCACTTAAGAATAAATGATCATTGGAAAGCATCCTGGAAATAGGAATGCATTTCCCCCCACTTCTTCAATAAACATCCACAGTAATTATATACCTCCTGTTGCAGAAAACAGAAGTGAATGTCAAAAATCTTAAATGGAGCAAAAGTTACAAGCTTCTGTTTCTCTCTCTACTGATTGAAAATATGTGACTGAATTAACTCCCTTACACAACCTGCACAACAGTAAAAGGACTTCTGTCTTGACTTGGGTCTGCTCTGTGAGAACAGAGGAGTATCTATGTATGCCCCTTCTATAAATCTGGAGAAAGAGCATCTCATCTGATGGACCTTGAGACCTCAGGTCACACTTCGGCTCCTAAACAGACAGGATTGAGCATATAAACCAAACCTTTTTAAAGGAATCTCCGTTTTGTACTTAGATTACTTGCTTTGTGCAGTAGCAAATGATTAAGATACCACTAAATGTTTGGAACCCAAATCACAAGTGCAAGTAATCAGTCCAGCAGTTTCTGTAGAACTTGGATTTACATGTGAATTTAAGAGAAGGCAGAATCACATGGAAATTTAGGAATGGGATTATAGATTCCAGTGTCTGTCAAAGCAAGAAAACAACTATCTTGAACTTCACAGTAAAAGATATGGTCTCAGTAGCAGGATAAGTAAGGCAGGCCAACTAGCTATAAACTGGCTCAACCGTTGGCTTGATTACCCATTTTATCAGATTACACAGGTTTAGGATTGTATTTGCTTTCAGTGCCTCTGATTTAACCAACTTCCAAAGCAGAAGGTCAGTGCCACAAAATATTTATGGAAACTTTAATCAACACTCCAAACAATTTGCAAAATTAAGTGGTTTGAAGAGGTTTCTAGAATCCTCTGTAGCTCTTCCTTTGTTGTTTGTTTGTTTGATTGATTAATTGTTTTTTAATTCAAATACTGACAAGGTTGTTGAAGCCTCAAATTTACAAAGGTAAATTATACTAAATGGGGCTTATTGGGTTTGTCAGGCGCAGTACTGATGCATTATTTTTCAAGTGCAGAAAAAAGAATGGAAATTATCAGAGACACAAATGAACATGATTAAGCCTTCTGATCTTTACTATTTTATCTCTAGGTGAAATCTGAGTTGGTGTAAGAAACTTCAAAATGGTGTTAATGATACAAATAAGGTACCTTCAAATGTTAAGTGCCTGAGCAATAGCAAGAGCCAAAGAAAATTCAGATTGTTCTTCCTTTACTAATATTTAGATATTAGATGAGCCTAGGTTTGCTGTTCCTATGCAAACTAATGTATATTTTAATGCAAGGGACAAAACTCGGGATTTTCCCCACCTTTCAGACTGTAAATGGTATGTGGGAATTTCTTTTCTTTTACTGTGCTAACGTGTTTTAAAGTTCTTTTCATAGTAGTGTTATTCTATGTAAGATCTTCTAAAGCAAGAATATTCAACTCTAATTACATTTAGCATTTTTCAATGCTAAAAAGAATATCAATATAGGAGATTTATAAGGCAATTTACTAAATAGGGTACTTTGCACCTGTACCAAATGTCATTTAGTTATATTATTGGCTAGATAGAAATATTAAGCAATATAGTACTAAACTGACTTGAGTATGAATTGAGACCTCAGGAACAGAAGCATATGTGTATTGGTTAAGAAATAAGGTACTTTTAGCCCAGTAACCTGCGCCTGGTATTGAATTACTGCAGAACCAAATGACAGTAGCATAAAAGCAGAGCACACCCCAGCAAAACTAAAATTGATTCTTCTTGTGAGCTGACTTTCTTCGACAGAAATTATATCTTTCTGCTAAAAGAACACATTGGACACGCTGAGCAGGTGTCACAATCATTTTACAGATGTTTGGATCAAACTGTCTCACTTTTTAAAGTGAGCTTGTAGTCTGTAGGTCAGGCCTTCAGGTACTATAAGTCAAGCATATTAGCTATAAGTTTAATTTTGGCATCTTTTCTGAAAGTTGGGGTTTTTTTCTGAAAAAAACAAACAAAAAAACCACCAAAACCTTTTCTGAAAAAACTGGTCTTGTTTTCTCTCTACACGTTACCTACTAATCAAGTGTTTAATGGCTTGGCTTGTCAAACAATGAGCCTGTATTTGAATGGAAATATTCAGTCTGGTCTGGATTACCTTCCTATCCCAAGCTTTTGCAACATTACATCCTGTTCAAGAAAAAAATATAAATCATAAAAGTAAGGTAAAATGGCCTTTTTCTGTCACCTGAGTGCTACTGATTTTTTCTTATGCTTGCTAGAAGGATCAGAAAGTATTCTACTGTTTTGAAAGAAAGATATTCAAGGTCATGAAAAAGTTAAAGCTCTATCACTGTGTTGGTTTTGTACTTTTCAGCTGGGATTACAGTCCAGAGTGCATAGGCTCTAGAGCTCCTTTTTCTCAACCAGTAGCTAAAAATGGACCGGTAGTAATTATCAAGGAAGCAAATGGCATGCACTTGATTCTGAAGATTTTGATAAGTAATAGTTCTTACCTAAGGAGATGGGGAGTTGTGAGTCTTCCCAGCACAGCTGCAGAGAATTGCATATTCTCCGGAACAAATACAAAGCTGAGGTAAGCAAGAACAGCCACTTTGTTTGAGTGACTGGTGGATGAGACATTCAGATGGCCACTGAAAATATTACTTCCTTGAAAATAGCTGACATTACTTATCAAAGAAGCATTCAACAAAATGTACATGCCAGTATGTATGACTGTGCAATTGACATTTTAAAGAGAAGTCACAGGTCCTGAGAGACTGCTAGAAACAATGAGATTGATTCCAGGTACATTGATTGTGTAAATCTGCAAATAAATTTGTTTAATAGAAAATACTGTTTAAAATTAAAAAAGAATAGTGGAAATGAATTAATGTACAAATTTATAAAAGATGACATTAACATTACATAATAATCTGTTAACACTGAATAAAGGAAAGATCACATAATCTTAATTGTAATTATCTGCATTTAGGAGTGGAATATGGGAACATTTTCCTATAGTTTGGAAGATGCTGGCTGGTGCCCCTGGGTGCTTGGGTCTGTAACATTATGGGCCCAGTTCAGCGAGGCGTGGACATAACCAGCATGTTCTCATGCCACCACTTGGAGAACAGACAGTACCTCAAGGGACTACTTGGCACTCACACAGTCCAGTCATATGTTCAGCAGTGAGTAATGGATCTTTCCTATTTATGTTTCTGGCTTCTTACTCTTAGTTTGTATCACGGCTTTTAACATAATTTGAATCTGGGGAGTAGGGGAGAAAGTGGCAGAGATTCATTGTCTGTCAATAGATAATTCATCAGGCTAAAACCAAAGCCTTGAACGTGTGAATGTTCACCTTTGCTTTACAGTGTATGACACAGAAAAAATCATTTTTTAATTGCTGTAGCTGGAGTGGGCTTTGAGATAGAGGCTGAAAAAATCCACTGTAGGCCTGTAGTTGAAAGAACTGCATTTTTTACCTTTGCATTCTTGCTACTGTACTCTAGTAATTTTCCATGTCTGGGTTACTCATTTAATCTGGCATTTCTTTTGCTCAGATTGTTCTGATTGAGGTGTTTTAGGAAAGAATCCAGACAGTGCTTGTGTGCTCCAGATGTTTGCAATAATGTACTACCGAAGTAAATGCCAGCGGTAAAGGGATATTCCTCCACAGGAAATACTTTGCAACTGACACCAAGCAACAGCTCCTTAGGGGAAAAAAGGCACCAATTTGTTAGCTGACAGTTAACCAACAAACAAAAACCCAATCTTGGTAGAATTAGATTAAGCATACAACTTCCAGTAACTGAGTTTGAAAAATAAGCATAAGAAATGACTAATATAAACTACTGCTTCAGGATTACTGCAGAAACATATTCAGCCACTGTTCTCCTTTCAGTCTTACCACCTGTTTGCATTTCAATTTTGAAATGAAAAAAAAGAAACTTCTACTTTAGTAGAAACTACTTCTACTAAAAAAAAGAAACTTTCTGAGCAATTATATAGAATGTATTCAAGAGAAAAAAATGTATTCATTATTCCTATACTTTAAAACCATTTTGATGGGTATTTGCAGGAGAGATGCAGTAAGCATACTATAATCATGTTCATTCCTTCCCTGACCCATTTCCTATTTATTGTCTGTCATATGTAATATTCTGATTGCATATGTCTCAATTACTTGTATTGACAGCCATTTTTTTTAATTCTTTCCACCAAGAGTGGACATTGAACTGAATATTTACTGTGAGAGCAAATGCATTTCTGCATCTTTCAAGGATGTGTATGCATATAGTTGGTTTCTTATTCTCCCACATTAAAATAAGAGGGGGTTTTGCTTTGTTTTGTTTTGTTTTTTTTTGGCTTGCCTATCTAGCAGGTCATTGCCAACACAAAGCATTGCACAGAGAATTATTTACAAAATGTTAGAAGCCATTGCATAATATGAATGGACAAAGTTCACATAGATTGGACAAAGTTCCTAATATCACATCACCTTTAGGTAGTTGTATTCTGATTGAATTTGGTTTTATTATCCTCTTACTGAATCCGTAGCCTGTACTATGTTGAATTTTACGCTGAAAACAGAGTATTTGTTGAATTAAAACAAGTCACAGAAAAAACTGGTACTCTTATTTTTTAGTAAGATGCTCCATTTCTTTATCTAGGTACTGAGGAACTAGTTTGCAGAAAATAAATCACTTAAATTCTTTCTCTTGTGTACTTTACAGAGCTTTTGACATTTTTGGAGAAATACCACTAGTTAAAATTTGACAGAAAAAAGTCCACTGCAATTTAGTGCCTAGGGAATATCCCAGATGGAGGATAGTTCATTTGCTATGGTTGTTTTACAGCTCACCAATGAAGCCTGCTGGAATACAAGTGGTTCAAAGAGGACTTGGTTTCAGCAAGTTTATCTTCCAGCTAGGTAGTATTTCTTATTTCCATGTGAAGCAGTAATAAATCTTGGGAGCTGGCATTCTAATACAGAGACATTATACAGATTTTTCTTTGAACTGTGTTAACTACTGTGACATTCCATTCTGAGCAGATTGATGGAATTGAACGTGAGTTATACATGGGAGTAATTTTATTCTTATTTAATAGAGAAATTATTGCAGATATTTTTAAAGTGAGGCCAAAATAACTGAGTAATTTTTTTACACACTGTCACTCAACAAAGGATTTGCCAGAAAAGAAAGGTAACTTTTATTGCCACCCTGATTACACACATCACAAACAACATGCAATGAAAATAGACTTGGATTCCATAAAACTCTGCTCTAATTTTACTTTTAAAGGAGGGAGGATAATGTACTCTAAGCTGTCTGTTCAGTTTCTTAAAATCTTAGCTCCACACTTACAGTTGTGCTTTACAAATAATCAGCCCTGTACCATCTTTACCAATATGTAAATCCTTACAAGAAATATGTGTGGATTGTGCACTTGACTGAAAGCATGATATGACTAGTTTTATCCTATACATCTATTTCTGGTTTTAAATCAATATCAAGAAGAAAAATGTTGGAGAAGTAAGACAAGAACTTGGTGCAAATGGTGATTTTGCCTTAATTTTGACATCTGTTATGTTTGCTAGTTACTGTTTGGAAATGAGCCAACTTAATTCAGAAGTGTGTTGTTTAATTTGTGACATCCTGAGTTTCTTTTCAAGGGAATAACTTGCTGTTTTTAAAGAAATGAAATAACATAATGACATTTAATTATATCACACTTCAGAAAGCGCTTTTAATGTTTTCCTTTAACTGAAGAGTCTTTCAGCCTCTATACAAATGAATTACAACTCTATAGTTTGGAGCACAAACAGCCAGTGTGACTTCCTCAGCCTAATTGTTAAAGAATTGTTTAATAACTAAGAAAAGAACACCATATTCATTAAATATAGGAGCATTTAGGAAAGGATTAGACCACTGTTCTTTTAGGACAGAGAAGAGAAGAGAAAAGAAATTATGGATGCCCCATCCCTGGCAGTGTTCAAGGCCAGGCTGGATGGGGCTTTGAGCAACCTGGTCTTGTGGAAGATGTCCCTGCCCATGGCAGGGGACTGGAACTAGATGGTCTTTAAGGTCCCTTCCAACCCAAGTCATTCTATGATTCTATGAGATGTTTCTATGATAAAACCTGTGTTTAACAATTGTCTGGAATGTAAATTAGTGGCATTGTACTGTAGCTTAACCCATTGTTTTAATTTAACTCATGATTAATTCTGAAGATTTTAATGAATACTTTAATTAGCACGTGTCTTATATGCAAGTCTACAGCAATTTAATTAAGCTTTCTTCCCCAATTTTATTTGGGATGACAAAGACAGGTTTACTGTTTCAGTGCTTCCCTGCCTTGTATGTGGATTATTTCCTTCAGGGACAAATTCAAAAGAGGGATAGAAAATATATTAAGGTTTTGTTTTATCATTCCCAAAATTAGCTCAGCTAGGTATCTTTTTGCTTTGTAAATTCTTCAATGTTGCTTGGAAAGTTTGAAGATATTTAGAATAAATCCAAACATTCCAGTTAAAAATGTTTTATTTGACCTAAGAAGACTTTGTTAAACTTTTATCTTTGATAAAATATCACAATTCCCAAACAAAATACTTTTAACAGTCAATAGGAAATTAATTTTTAATTAATCTATCTGAAATACCAATGACTTGGGGAAAGTGTTATGTACCTATATGTACAAAGTATGCACAAAGTTCTACATATACAATTTATAAAGTGCTCACTTGTTTTCTATGCTCATACAAAAATAATCATGAAAGTATTATGGTACTATATCAGCCCCTCTCAAGTAGGTAAGCATCTGGGGCTTTTTTTTGTATTATTTTTGGTTCTTTTTTAATAAGAGAGTAGTAATTAAATTTAAAAGTGATTACATTTCTTTATTTCTGTTATGACTGATCCGGCTGATTCTCATGAAAAATTATTACTGTGATTCTTGTATATTTTACAATTACTCATGATTTCCTGAACAGTTTCCAACTCTTTGTGCCTCCACATATAAAATAAATAGCATAAATAAAACAGCATGATAAAATCACCGCTTTGTGTGTGTGTTCAGTTCATGCTATTTGTAACACTGGGGTGAGATATAGGATATTTTTTTGCAGAAGGAAAGGTGCCATCTACTGAATCACAAAACCAAAATTTTGCAGCATCTTGAGAGGTTTTCCTGAGAGATGATGTGCTTTCCAATTACTGATCAGGCCAAGCCTTACTCAACTTGTGAGCTTTAATGAGATCACTGCTGGCAATTGTATGGTTGAGTGCCACAATTACTTCACTGAGGATCCATTTAATGTGTGTTTTGTTTTTGTTTGGGTGCTTTTTTTTTTTCTGGATTAAAAAAGTGTTAGTGGATGATCAGTGAGATGCACTTTGAAGATCTTAAGCTGTTACTTTCAAAGTAACTTTCTCCTCCAAGATTTCTGGGGGGGACTTCTTGTGCATGCTCTGCATCATCTGAATGGCCTACAGAGGTCAGACTTCCAGTAAGGAGTCACTCTTTTCCCTGATTAGCCAATTCAGGTTTGGTGAAGGTGTGGACAGAAAGACTTCAAAAAGAATAAACTGATAACACACTGGTAAATAACGTTTACTTGCAGAGAGAGAAGCAGAAGAAATAGAACTAGTAGATAACTTTTCTATGGGACACTATCTATTAGTTAACTGAGACATGGCTTGGCAAGGTATACCACTTTTTTTAATACCATAAAACTGCTTTGAAGACCAACAGGACAATGAACTTCACTCAGGACTTTGAAGAGCTGTCATTTTTTTTTCAAGTATAAGCATCAGATACTAGGATGAATACAAAAGATCAGTCGCTAAATTATATATATATATGTATGTATGTATGTATGTATGTATGTATATAATATAATCCTGCACAGCTCTTACAAGAATGTCACTACAAAAATAGAGGGATTATTGAAGTGGACATTATTTATATCTTCAAAAGTTTGGGAAATCTCCAAACATGGTCACAGGGTTGAGGAAAATGGATAACCAAAGGATTACGGGTAAAGTCTTGTCATGACTTAAAACTCATTGATGAGACAGAACAGGGATTAATATTGTCGTCTTAAGGTAAAAATATTAGCAGTGAGAGGTGCCAAGGCTTTATACAGAGACAATAAAAAAGTAAGCAGTTGTGTAGGAAAAATATGTCTAATTTTGAATGCTCACATAGGCTAGACAAAATTTAGAGTGTCTATAGCAAATTTGGTAGTAATTTTGTGACAATGTTGATGATTTCTACAGAAATGTAGTAGAAACTGTCCCTTACCTAAGGAGTCATGTTATGTACAGGTATGTACAGTATACTATTATACAGTTAACTTCTGTCAGAAAACACAGTTTTTTCACTCATTATGAACTAGATATGTGCTGGTTTCTGCATGGATAATTTCACTGATAACTTCTTATAAATGTGAGGTTTTGTTTTTTGTTTTGGTTTTGTTTTTTTTGTATTCATACAATGCCTTTGAGGAATAGTATTTGAACATATTAATTGAAACTTAAAAACTTGTGGGTTGCTTTCTTCCTAATTTAGTGTTGACTGCAGTGTGGAAATTCAGACTATTACTTAGCTAGATTCAGAAATCATATGATGTTGTTGCTCATACAGAAACAGTTAAGTAAAAATAACCAGCAGGAATGCTTTTAAAAGTCAGTGTTGGAACAGCTTTTGCTTTGGTAACCTGAAAAAAATCTACCATGAGGCTTGAGGAAAGCCAAGAGGAAAGACATGGGCTCTTCTTGAACATGGCCTCCTTGAAGTTGTTTAAAAGGTCTGTGAAATAATTGAAGGAAAAAAATACTACAATATATGCCCACTAGCAAATGATTTCAGCCAAACACTTTATAGCACTCATATGTAGAAAGGTAGTTACACCAAACCCATGCCAGTAAAAGGTGGTCTCAGCCCCTGTCTGTGTGTGCCCCAGTCCCACAGCCTTCCCAGAGATGCACTGTTTGTCACCAGCTGAGATTGTTACCATGCGCAGACACATCGCTCTGGGCAAGGTTTCTGCTTTTCCCCTCCTGCTTTAGCTAGGTTAAAACATCTCAGGCTGCCGAAACTCTGAGCAGCATTTGCAGCATCAAAGTTGCAGCTCTACAGGGTGATCCTCGAAGTGGGCTTGGCTGCGTGCCCTCTCTTTGCTGTTCATACCTAGTGGGGTGACAGAAATAACTAGACCAATTCCTTTTACCTGAACGTGCCACCTTTTTGCAGTGAGACGGAACACCACCAGAGGTGAGTGGTACCTAGCAATCTCTTTGGCCTCACAGATCGATCTCTGAGTAACTCTACGGGAAGTCTGTGTTGAAAAGCAGTGCTGGCCTCCACCTCAAGGAGCCGGGTACCAGATTCATAGAAGCTACTCTGGCTAACATGCGTTGTCTGATGAGATGCACAGCAGTTACTTCCCAGCCAGAACAGGGTCTGTCTACCGATCCCCCTGTGTTTGCTCAGTACATGGTGGCGGGCAGGCACGCAAGTGTCTTTTACCGGCTCGGTGGCATTCACAAGGCACCACCCTTCCCACAGCAGCAAAGTCCCCAGGGAGCGTGGTGCACCCCAGCGCGGCCAGAACTGTTACTTTGCAGTGCAGAGGTGTGTGTGTCACCTCCCAGTTACGACCTTTTCACCAGAAACGAGGACTGCTGTTGTCTCCTTCGACAGGGATTTTGCCATGAGCCTGCCACGAAAAAGTGCCCCCTTTCCTGGGGGTTGTTCTGGCGAGTAAATATTTCCTCCGGCGGTGCTGGTTTCACCAGCCCCCGTGCCCGGGGACCAGGGCGGGGGCCCCGGGATGCTGCAGCGCCGCTCCCTCGCCCCCGCGGGCCCCCGGCCAGGCACCGGGGGCACAGCGACTCTTCCGGAGCAGTCGCCCTGCCTCCCCCGCCCCCCGGGGCGCGCGGGCGGGGGCGATGCAGCGGGCGGCGGGTGCTCCTCCCCCCGGCCCCTCTGCCTGGCTGGAGCCGGAGCCGGAGCCGGAGCCGGAGCCGGAGCCGGAGCGGGCGGGGCGAGGCGCAGGCGCGGCGCACGGCGGGCTGCAGCCGGGCCCCCGCGCCGCTCCCGGGAGCCGATGGCAGCTGCACAGCGCGGCCGCCCGGCGGAGCGCGGCGCGGCTCGGCGCCCCCGGCGCGGGATGCGCGGGCGGGCAGGCGGCGGCGGCGGCAGCGGCTGCGGCAGCTAGGGGAGCCGGAGGGACGGGGTCGGGCGGCCGGCGGCCGCCGCGCTAACCTGACCTACGTGCCCCCCTGGCCGCGCCGGGCTGCCCCGAAGGATGTCCGCCCAGTCCAAGGGGACCGCATCCTCCTCCTCGTCGCCGTCCGAGGGGCCGCCGGCAGCCTCCAAAGCCAAGGTGAAGGAGCAGATCAAGATCATCGTGGAAGATCTGGAATTAGTCCTGGGGGACCTGAAAGACGTGGCCAAGGAACTTAAGGAGGTGAGAAGCAGAGGGCTGCGCGGGCGGACCCCCGGCCTGCCCCGTGGGGGGCGAGCACCTCTCGCCCGTGGGTCGGGGGCCCCGCGCAGCCGGGGCTCCGCTGCCGTCCCCGGGCTCTTTTCACCACTTCTTCACCGCGGGTCGAGCAACTGGTGTCCAGGCCGGGCGCGGGGCGGCCCCAGCCGTGCCCCGGGGCGGGCAGCTGTGCCCCTCTGCGGCCGCCCGGCGATCCGGAACGCGACGGGGCAGCGCAGCTGGAGACCCGTGTCCCGGGTGCGGTGCGCCCCCTTGGCTGGCCGTGCGCCCCTCGGCTGCGAGGCAGCTTTTCCCGGGGACTTCCCGGCTCGGCGCACCCCGCGGAGTGTTTTTTGTGTTTGTTTTTTGTTCCCCGGGAGGCCGTGCTGCCTATCCTGCGGGGTCCCCGCTGGGCCAGGAGGGTGTGTGGGGGAGCTGCGGGACCCGCAGCCCTGCCCGATACGGGGCTGCGCCGGGCCGGCGTCCCGACGGTGGGAGAGGCGTCAGGAGCGGCTCCGCTCCCCGCTCCAGCGGGTTTAAGTTTTCGGCCGCACGGTGCAGCCCCGTATTCCCCGCCGGGCAGCAGCCTGCCTCGGATCTCTCGGCCGCTGAGGGCTGGGGAATCCCGGAATCCCGGAGCCCCCGGTCCCTGCCCGGCTCGACCGTACCGGCGCGGCGAAGTCCGCTTCTGCCTCTGCAGGCTGCTTCAGCGGGAGCAGAGCGCCCTGTTTATCTTGCCTATCTGGCAGGATTGCCTTTGCAATCTTCCTTTTGCCGGTGGCGGGTGTCATCTCCCCTAGGTTAATCTGCAGGCAGAGTGCGATTACCGCGGGCGTGTTCATAAACGGGGAAATGCTGTAGCTGAAGGAAGAGAATTTGGCTGTCCTTTTGGAGATTTCCACGTTATCTTGATTTTGCTGCACAACTGGTCGACAGATGGTTGGATTATGCACCGAAATTCAAGTCCAGAATATCTGTGCTTTGCTCTATAATCCTGCATTTGACATTTATGACACGCTGGGGTTTTTTTTGCCGTCAAATACTAGTTTTCTTTTTAAACAACATTGTCAACAAGTTTAACGCAACAGACTTCTGCCAACTGAGGCAGAGTGAAATTCACCCAGTGGTTCCTGTGATGTTGAAAGATGTATAAACGCACGGTTCACTAATCACAGCTGTTAAGATCTCTTTCTCAACCACAGTTCCAGATTTCTCCTTTTTTAAAAATATATCTATAGTTTTTCTTTTCCTTAACGTGCTGCTGTCTGTGGTTTGTAATTTTTTGAGATGTTTTGAAGTGGAAATAAACATTGTTTGTAGGGCACATATTTCAATGTTTTAGAGACTGAGAGCAAAGTGGCTTCTGTTGCTGCAGAAGCACATTTTCAGGACCTGGAGAGAATGTACTGTGATCTGTCCCATGAATGTAAATCATTTTCTGCACATAATAAGTCCTAGCTTTCCTCTAGTGAGCAAACAAGATCACTGTAGGTGGAGGTCGTATGTCATCATTTGCTGTGCATGTTTTATCTAAGCAAACTTGTCTGTTCTGGTTGACTGCATCTGTGAAAGAGAGCTGGATATACCTCTGCTTGATGGGGAAATGGCTTGTGTGGAACTCCTTTTCCCAAGTAGAGGGAAATGTAAAAAGGTTTTAGAGGAAGAACGTCTGTTCTGAGAAAAAGTATTTTTATAAAAAGGATAGTTAAATCTTGTTTGTAACCACACGTGAGCTTTTGAGTAATGCTTTTCTGTATAGATTTCTTTCAAAGGTGGTAGCTCTGATACTCTGACAAGCAAGGGTTGCATATCTTGCTTTCTTGCAGTATTATTATTATGTGGTAAATACACTTTGTATGACATTTATTTTGAAGAGTCCACAGAAGTTTGCCATCTGAGTGCCTTCAGTTGTCTGCCTTTTGTAGAATGGACTAAATCTGTACAAGGGCTATTGATGCATCTACAACATGTACCTTTTTATGTGAAAGTGGATTGATGATGTTATAAGCTAATAAGCAGTCTCTTTCATAGGTTGTTTGTAGATGTTAGAAAACATTGACGGATCTTTCATTAAAGCAGACCAAGGAAGTTGGTCTGTAGTGTATCTGTGCTTCCTTCGTGCTTCCTTAACTGTAGGACCAGCCAAAGTGATGTACTAGAGAATTTAAGTTCCCACTTTCCATTTTCACTACAAATTCTATTCTGGAAATGTTTTGGCTACCCTTTTTTTTCCACTGGGCAATTGCTGGCTGCAGTCCAACTGTTGTGCTTGCTACAACCTTCCTTTTCTGACATTCATTCCTTTTTTATTCCTTTTTATTGATTAGGAATATAGTATTCTGAAAAAATTCTTTTTTTCATTCTTTTTATTACTCTTATGTAAAAAAAGACTTAAATTGTGCTACAGTGGTAGGGTGTGAGGGCTTTTTTGTGTGCAGGTACAATAATATTTAGTTCTGATATTGAAAATACAGCATTTGTAGAACACTTTTCTATTTGTCTACCTATTTGTCCCTTAAATATAAACTATTTAATTATTTATTAGATTATACTTAATGTAACGCTTTAGGTATTGGGATAGACTGGATGGCCTCTCCTAGTGTTTTACAGTCTTCTTTTGTAAGTTTTTATATTCAGAGTACTTTCAAATTGAAAGGTAATTTCATTGCTTCAAAAGTGAACTGTTCCATGTATGGCTGTACAAGCCTTGTACGTTTTACTACATTTAGCTTGTTGTAGTTTACTTGCATTAATGTATTTGCATCTGCCCTTTGTTCCAAAGCTTTTTGTAATTGATGCTTTAACATTTTTTGTTTTTAAAGGCGGGGGGGAAGGGAGGAGTGGCGTGAGGATGGGGTGGTAAATCCAGATGCAGAAACCATGAAGCTTACCAATTTTCTGTAAAAACACATGACTAAATCATGTGGATTACAAGTATGTGTTAGGAGTTACTGTCTCAGAAGTGGAACATCAGTCCCTTTTTTTATCCCTTTTTTATTGCTCTGTTCTACTTAGGCGAAGTTAACCACACAAGACTAAGGATGGAGGAAGGGAGTGACTGGGAGACATATTAGGATGGAGTGGTGCTAAGCTCAGAGTCTGAGATGATGTATGGCTAGTCTTCTCTAGGGTACAGTTAATTTAGGAGAGACTTGGCTGCTTTTGTCACCATGCTAAAAAGTAAACACCACGTGGATGTGTAGCAACAGTGGGATGTGGTTTTGTGCTGGAAGAAATTAAAGGATTTAAAGTGGATTGAGTGGGTATTACTTGATGAATATTCCAAAGAAAAATCAAAGGGATGCCAGAGGATTGAGTAACACTGACTATTCCTTTAGTCCAGGCTATTTCAGAATTCAGTTGGTGAAGCTTAAACTTGGTTCTCCTCCAGAGGGTTGGATAAAAGACCTTTTTCTCTGGAGTCTGTCTAGAAAGATAGTTATTATGAAGTTTTTCTTGGCAGATGATACTTATCTGTCTGGTACCCAAATAATGAGGTGATGAACACTGCTGGAAGCTAGAATATGAGTGCTGAATAAACTATTTTGAATGTAAAATACATGATGTAGCTGTAATTCTCTGACGACTTCAGAAGGGATTGTAGGGGGTGTGCATGCACACCTGTGGACAGCAGGGCACAGAGATCTGTATCATCTTAATAATGATACTATAATTTTTAAGACTTTCCTGCTTTCACATTTTATGATAATGTTGCGCATTTCTGTAGCCTTGCACTTGTTTACATTAAGGAAATACTTAACTAAATCATTTGATAAATACTTTTTGTCATAATAAAAATTCCTCATGCAGAACAAATTCCTGGAAGTTATGTGTGAAACATTTGCATAGCTTTTAATTGGCTAAATACGCTTCAACAATTTATCAAAAGGAAGCAGCTGTGTAGCTATTGCCAATGTTTAGAATAATCCAAAATGGAGGTGCAGGAGAAACAGAAGCCCTCATAGGCATTGCACATGCATCAGTAAATTTCCAGTCTTCCTGACTCTACCTCCTCTGCTTTAAATCCTCCAAAAATGTCTTGCTGACAGAATGAGTGAATAATCCTCCCTCATCTAACTGATGTGTTTATTTTCCGTAAAGATGTGATCTATAAAATTTGGGCATGACATGACTTAACAAATAATGTTTTCTAAGTGGTGATGGAAGAACTAGATGCCAACCCTCCTCCTCTCAAACACCATGACAGAGTTTGTTATGGGGTAGATGACTTGATTCCATAACCAGGCTGGTCATCATTCTTTTAAGTGGTCATGTATTCTGTGGTCTTCATTTCTGGATCAGGCCGGAATATGCAGAAGCATATTACAATTTTAACACTGATGTTTTCCATTCTGTTTCTGTTTTTTGTGTTCAGCTAACAACGATCCAGATGGCAGGAAGGCACTTCAGGTTCTTGCCTGTTAATACAGAAACTAGGAAGCTGCAGGTTTTATCCACCAAGAGGATTAGAGGAGCAACAATCGATCATGTATCAGTATCTCTGATGTGCAGGCAGCAGTACAAACATCAATACAAAAAATGTTTTGAGTTCATATTGCTGCATGAAGGTGAGGGGGGGAGGTATTATAGCATAGATATAGAATATACTGAGTAGAAATCTAAAGGTAGGTAGAACAATAGAAAAACATTTCAATTTGTTCCTTCTTCTCTTGCTTATCTCTTCCTCTTCTCCTTCTGGGCTTTCTCCAGATACTAAGGTCTCACTGCTCCTTTTGCTAGATAGTGACAGTTGAAGGAAGAGGTGTTTGAGCCTATATGTTCCTACTGTTAGAAATCCAGTAAATGCAGATGTCCTTACATGTGGATTCTGGATGCTGGCCCTCTTAACAGTGTTCCTCTTACAGTCCTGCTTCTGTGGACGGATATACTCTCTGTATGTGCAGGTCTGGTCAGTGAGATGCGGGAGGTACTGAAGGTTTTTTTTAATATTTATTGCTGTAGCTGGGGTTGTGGTCCAGTTCAGGCACCAGCACCAAGGTGTTATGGGACTAATGGCATTGCCCATTTCAAAACTTGCTAATCTGTGCAGCAGCAAACTTTTTTTCTGATTTCTTATTGCACTCCTTAGTGAAAAATGCAATCAATCATGAACTGTACCTGGATGTTTATTGTAAGT
The DNA here is from genome assembly GCF_017639655.2 of Falco naumanni. Lineage (NCBI taxonomy): Eukaryota > Metazoa > Chordata > Aves > Falconiformes > Falconidae > Falco > Falco naumanni. The sequence continues at coordinate 20,460,489 of NC_054080.1, forward strand.
GCAGAGTGTGATTCATTATGTAAGAGAAGCACTGCACAGCACCTTTACTGTGGTCTGCCCAGGGGTCCTAACAGGGCCGTAAATAGTCATTGCATGTAACTGAATCATAATTTTCCTTTCCTTTTATTTCTTGTGGTCTATGAAGTGTTTATACATTTATACACAACAAAAAAGTGCGAATGTATTAAGATAAAATTCTTATGCCAGTAGCATCAATAAAGCTAATAGAGCTGAAAGGTACCTGTGAATCTTAAAAAAAATCCCCCTGTGTGAAGGTTGTCAGGAACATTTTAAATGCTGATATATGACAAGATAAGTTTGCTTCACATTTGATTTGTAACCAGAGCTATGAAGAGTTAGTAATTGTATTGTGTAACACAATGAAAAGAATAACTAGTGTACCTATAGAGCATTGCTTGTTAATGTCAAGAGGCTTGACAGAGGGAAGCATACTGTCAATTTATGCTACCTATTTGGTTTTTATAAACACTCATGTCAGATTCTTCATTCCTTTTATGCAATACTCAGCTCCTGATAGTAATGTGTATTGTGCAACCGTGAGCTAAATAGAGCATATATAAATTCAGTTTTCAAATAAAAACAGTACCACAGTGAAAATACTTATCTTTGTGCTAAAATTTGAACTTCACACAATCTATGCACTACTGATGGTGATACAGAGAACAAAAGTAGTGAGGCATGAACTTCACTATGTTGCATTCAGATTTTACCATGGACTTCAGTAGAAACAAAAGTAAACCTTAGGGTGGCAGAAGTTAGTTTTGGGTGGCAGCATTTTTATTAAAGTTTCAGAATTCTGAGGAATTGGTTGCTGCCATGTATATGTATGAATGCATCATAGAAAAACAATGATTTGGTTGAGCACTGTCATTAAAATTTTGCAGATTTTTGCCAGTTTCCTCTGGAAATGAAATAATGCTTCTTTTCCCATTGCTCACATTGGACAAAGTTCTGGAAAGTCTTCCCACTTCCAGTCAGAAACTTCCAGCCAAGTAACTACTCACAGTTGATTTGTACACAAATAATTAATACTCCTTTGGGGGGAAGTGTGGGAGAGGTGCAAATACTGTCCCTGAGTTAAAAGCACTTTCCCACAGTGCCTGTTTTACAACACCTTCGTGAAAAGCATCACCATCTTCTTCTACTTTTCGTTTCTTTTAGAGCTGCAAAATATTGGTGGCTTATAGTCTTCTCTGTGTATTACACCTGTTCTTTAAAAGGCAGATGAACTGAATGGTGAGTGACCTCACAGGTAGCTCATGTATGTCCTGCTTAGGTGTCCCTGTTTTGCTTCAGTAGAGGTTTTTGCCTTGAGGCAGACAGGGTGAGGGAGTCTGTTTTGCATATGGACTGCTGTCCTTGCAACATAAGCTGTGACTGACAGTCAGCCATGCAGATTAACATTAGTTTAGTTACCTGTACATAGGTAGGGCTTTGTTTTATTCTGCTTTATTCTGCTAGTAGTTGTGCTTTCTGTTTTGGTTTGGTGTTTTTGTTGTTTTTTGTGGTTTGTTGTGTTTGGGTTTTTTAGTAGATGTGTAGACTAGTAGAGTAATGACTAGTGTGCGTTGTTTCCTTCAGATAAAGGTCTTGAAGTAGCATTTCACTCAAATCTCACTGTAGGGTGCATATTACCTGATTTACTGAAGTTTCAGTATGTTAGCCATGAATGTATGATAAGGGCAGCCTATACATACCTCCTCCTCCAAGAGCTCATATCCAACCCTGTACATCACTGACTCTGGTCATTCTTGCTGCAGTTACCTGCAGTGCTTCAGAATATCCTTTCTTACTGTCCTCGGAGGCAGAAGAAAAACAGAGCCTGCTTTTGCTGTGGAAGGGCTGAGAAAATCCTCTAGCAGATCTCTCACTACAGCTTCCCTGTGTCAGGTCGTGTGTGTGTGTGCTGCATGACTGGGCTGGGAGGGCTTGGTGGCTGAGCCACTGGTATTCTGGTTTGGTTTAAAATTACTATGCTGCAGATGATGGGAGCAATTGCTTCCAAACAGGAGTAATACTATCGGTTTTGCCTTTGCAAAGATTATAGTATGTTCATATGTCTTTAAGGGTTAACGAACTCATCCATTGTTCCGTGCGGTGTATGCCATATTGCATTATGAAGACTGAGAGCAATGATATTGAATCATTTCCAGATTTTGTTATAGATTATTCCTCAGTAATCTGAAAAATCCTGCAATTTTAAAACACCTTTTGGTTTTTTATCTTTATATCTTTTGGGATGTGTTAGTCTTTCACTGATGATGATATTATGGTCTTCTATTTATTGTGATCTGTTTACACTTCTTTCATGTGAACAGCTTCAAGGTGGAAGCAGAGTAAGACATCCTTACTTGCACTGTCATAATTTGTGTTTTAAGTAAGAGAAGATGGTTTAATACTTCTGAAAATAGTGGGAGAAGTTTATTTTATTTAAAGTGAGTCCATCTGCATGGGTAACCAAAAAATAGGTTTGGGCTTTACATTCAACTGCAAAAATGAGGTAAGTGCTTAAAATATTCAAAATTTTGGTATCTAATAACATTTTGCACTTTACTGGAAATGGCACTATGTTAAATCAGCCATCTTACGTGGCCCAAAAAGTACAGATTTTCAGAAAAAACTGAAAACGTTAACAAAAGAATGGTTTCGGCTTGCTTATCTGTTATAATTTATTGGTTTATATCATGTGTTCGCTGTATAAAATAAATGGGAAAATATGAAAATTCAAGGTCAGTATGTTATTTCTTTACTGCAGTGTAACAAAAACCAAGTATAATTCTTTCTTTGCATGCTTTGTCATTGAAATTCTTTTTTTCTTGCGACGTGCCTTCTGCTTTTTCTTGCTGCTTTGTTAAAACCGGGCAAAAAGACCAATTTTTTTCATGGTAGTTCTCTGAATTCTTATAAGGACACATGCTGATGAGAGAGTAGTTGTCCAGGTGAATTAACTACTGACCGTTCAGTAGTTACTGGACAAATAATTGGAAAAAATCTATTTATATATAGAATCACAGACTGGTTGAGGTTGAAAAGGACGCCTGGAAATTGTCCAGTCCATTCAGGAGTCAACTAAAGCAGGTTGCTTAGGATGTTGTTCTTGAATATCTTGGAGGATGGTGACTCCACAGCCTTTTTGGACTACCTCTTCCAGTGCTGAATCACTCCTATGGTAAAAACATTTTATCTTGTGTGTAAGTAGAATTTCCTGTATTTCAGTTTGTGCGTGTTGTCCTTTCCTTTAGCACCACTGAGAAGAGTCTGGGTTCATCTTCTTACTCCTTCCAATGAAGTACTTATACACACTGGGATAAGATTCCCCTGAGCCTTCTCTTCTCTAGTCTAAACAATCCTAATTCTCTCAGTTGCTCCTTATATTACAGATGCTCCAATTCCTTAGTCATCCTCCCAACCTTTTGCTGGACTAGCTCCAGTATTTTCATACCTGTCTTTTACTGGGGAGCCCAGAACTGCACACGATACTCCAGACATGATGTCAAAACATCAGATACATGTTCTGTAACAGTGCCATGTTACAAACAGTAGCTAGCTTCCCTCAATAAATATTTCTTTATCTGAAAGTTTTAAATTACTTGAAAAACACATTCTTTACTTTTTCATGAAAGTTGCAGTAATAAATGGTTGTGGACTTCTCACTGCCTGCGATCTGAATCTGGATTTTTACTGACTTCCAGACAGAAGCATGAAAAATAGATTTGCAGCGTGACTCCCTATATGAATATAACAGACGCCAAGAAAACCAAGGGTTTGGAGCTGGTGTTTGTAAGTGAGTGCAGCCGCCGATGGGGCATGTATATGACATTAGACAGTGATGATGGGAAGGGAGGGCTGCAGCTCCTTCTGCTTTTATGGGAATGCCGCTTCTCTGTAATATCTCTCCATGAAACGACAATGTATCCTTTTCCCCACCTCCAAATGGCGTTGTCCAGGAAACCCCAAAGTAATAAGTCAAATTAACTTGGTGAATTGTGATTATTTCACCTCTCTGCTCCAACCACTGCAGAGCTGCAGCCCTTTTCTTCTTTTCCCTCCTAAACTGAAAGTTTCTGGTGCTTCTGCAACTTCATCTATCTCACTGTTAGTGGCTATCAAAACACAATTTGAGTTGTTAAACATGAGAGTGCTTGTTTCTCCATTCTTGAATGTTGACTCAGGAAAGTCAACATCAAAGCTTTAAGATTGCTCTTAAGAATTTCATGTGACGCTGGCATTCATCTTAGTAACACAATTGTTCTCCTTATGCATCTTTTGCATGCTAATAGGAGATCCTCCTGTGTAGGATCTGGAAGCATTGTTATTATTTTTTTTTTCCCCAGCTCAATTTCCAATCTGGTATAGCAACTGAAAACGGTGCTCTTTGGATTTCAAAGTTATCTGGGTTGTTATTACAAGCAAAAGCTTTTCATTTAATGTCCATGATAGTTTAAGGTAACATTGTTTTCCAGCTTTTCCAGTTCAGCATCCAAAATACTTAAAATTTACTGCATCTTTTCTCAAAATACTACAGTGCTGCTCTCTTAAGTAAATGATTTTCAGTTACCAGCTAGAGTGTACCTTATTTAGGTGTTTTTACTGATGATTGCAGAGACTGTTTGAATTGGCTAAGTTTGTGACAGCAGGTGGTCTCTGCTGGTGCTGCTGAGTTTTATCTGTGATAATTGGAGTGGTACAGTCTAGGCTTATTTGAGTTTCATTGCTTATAGGTTATTTTATGAGGTGATTTTAAGGTTCAGTAAAGCTGTGGCACTTGGATAAAGAAGTATCCTGTGTATGGACACAGTGTCTGGTAGTTTGCATAATTTGTTGACTACGAAACTATACAAGCATACTGTGCAGGTGGTATGGTGAATCTGTAAGGCTTACAGAAAACTGTTGTTTGACTAGGCTGGGAGGTTTATGTTGAAGGAGGAGAATGAGGAGGTTGTGATTGTTAGTTTTTGTTGTTACATATTGACAATTGGTTTGCATGTGCTTGTTGTTTAGATGGTGGTTATTTGATTCTGTCAAAAACAATTCATAGAATTAGAATGGTTGGATTGTAAACAACACTTTAGTTAACTCTTTTCATCAGCTGTCTTAAATCTTAACAGCAGAGCCTTTGCTGATACAATGCAGTATAACCATCAGGGTGTTTGTCTAAGTTGGGACTTTAAATTGACTTTATGAGTGTTGTGGAAGTTATAATGTACTACAATGATGTATGAGACAATATAGCTGCACAAAAAATCCCCAACCCCCAAGCCAATCTGTTGGTACACAGTAATCTTTAAAGTAGGGATGGATGGATGGATGGATGGATGGATGGATGGATGGATGGATGGATGGATGGATGGATGAATGGATGGATGAGTTGTACAACAAAAAGTCATAGTACTTCAGGTACTGAGGGTGCTGAACTAGAAAAAAATGTACTGCAGAGTAGTGAGAAATTTTCATTTAGTACAGACTTCACAGTTTCTGTTTCTTTCTTTAAATTATAGAAGCAGAAACAAGACAGAAAAATGATGCAATGAAAAATATATGTGTTTCTCTTTGAGGAAGGGTTGAAGGATGTAATGAAACTGAAGACACTAATAGAATTGGACAGTGGCTTGACTTACTTCCCCCCCCCCCCCCCCCGCTTCCCGAGGTGGTATACACTGAATGAACTTGATTTGACTTTGATAGAGCTGTGCTATCTTCTGTTAACAGGCCTGTTGACCTTACATAGTACCAGTCATTCTGGAGATTCGATGTGTGTGTGTGTGTGTGAAGTTGGTGTCTGATTCATGTGATTCATGTTCTTCCTTTCAGGAGAAGTTTTGAACCTCAGTACTTGTATAGACAGTAATGTGTATAAATTGCAATGATGCAGTTCCAGTTCTTTTATCTAAGGCTTAAGTTCATTGCATACCAAAGACTTACAGTCTAAGATTGATTAAAGCTAGATATACATAGGAGTTTTACATTTAATGTTAGGTAACTGATGGAAATGTCTTTTTAAAATTTCTAAAAATGTCTTTTAAAACCTTAAAAATCATTAAAAGGACTTATAAAATATTCTGTTCACTAGTCAATCTTTTCAGACTATTTGTTGCAAGATTGTAACTACTACAGGCATCATGCTAGTAGAAAACCGGACTGAATCTTAATGAATGACTGCTGTATACTATTTGTAGAAGGTGAACACTTGTCTAGCATCATGAATCTGTCCTTCAAGTTTCTTACAAATAAATCAGCTCTATCAAAGTCAAAGTTTATTCAGTGTACACCACCTTAGAAATAGGGGCCACTTTTATAATACTTTCAGCGGAGTATTCAATGTCAAGTTATTTTCTCTGCAGTTTGGTAGTCTGCTGCAAACTTAGATCTGGCTTAGAATAGAAATTATTTCTAAGATGGAATGTTTAACAGGTAATAGTCAACCAAGGGCATAAAATAAAATACTAAAAGAAAAAGTTAATAAATAACTCTCTAGATGAGTTCTTTTTCTGGTAAAAATGTGAACAACCTTGACTTGATACTTTGTGTTATGCGCTCAGGTGTAGTTAATAATAACCTATTATGAAACGAAGGAAAGATCTATATTTCTGTAGATATTGTGGTTCAGTTGGTAAATGTGAAGCATGCTTCTCTTTAGTTTTCATCAGTTCTGATAGTGACATCTCATTATATAGCATTAATGTCCTGCTATTATGTGACAGCTTTTCAAATTATTTTTCTTTCTCTTATAGCTATCATTTGAAAGAATGGCAAGGCTCAGAGGGAATTTGAACATTATTGACCCTTAATTTTCTAAAAATCAGGGGTTTTTTTTACAATGTTTTTTACAGGCAGACTACTTTTCCCATATTCATCAATTATTTCTTAGTTTATTGTATTAATCAAGAATGAGACACTGTTGTTATCACTGCAAATTACAGATATGATATGTCTTCCTTCTATGCATGGTTTCTTGTACATAATGAAACAAAGTCATCTGTTACATAAATACTAATATACTGCAATTAAATCTTGATGAAGTGGATTTTATGATAATTGAATGTCTATCTTGAACAGATTACATTGTTTTCTTGCTTTTTGTACAGTAACTATAGTCTTGCAACACTTCAGTATAATTTTTTATTGAAAAGCTTTGTGTTAGACTTTGGGAGCCTGTAATGGTAGAGGACAAGATGACAGCATATTGGTTTCTTTTAATATAGAGCAATAGCAAGTATATGTGGCTTTAAGTTTTTTTTCCAATGAAGGAGATGTTCTTGGAGTCTTCATGTGCTTCATACTGTAGACTGCCGTGTAATACAGATGATACTTTTGTGAATGGAAACTGTTTAATCCAGGAAAAAAAGCAAACAACAGGCAAAAAACCCCAAGTAGTGACAGTAAAATTTTGTTAAAATTTTGGTGATAGTACAGGTTAGGAGGAGGTTTATCACAAATTTTTTTTCCCTTAGCAGTACCCTTACCTTTGATTTCTGTCTGCTTCTGATTTTTGTGTAACGTTTACTGGAGATGCAAAATATATGTATGATAAATTAACTTACACAGAGCACTGTATTGTTGAGGCTAGATGACTTACAGAACTTGCCTGCTTTTACATAGACATGTGCTTTACATAATTTTTTCAGTTCATGCATGCATGTCCTCTAGTGGAAGTGGTAATACACAAGGCAGACTCCTTTTTTTTTTAGGAGGCACATTCTGTTTCTAGCTCTATAGAAAGAGTTTTCTCTGAAGGGATGATTTTCTTAGAGACATCAAAGCGGAACAAATTACCTTAGTGTTTTCTGAACTACATCTGAGGGATAATGCAACTGTAAAAGCTCTGTATAGACTCACAAGCAGAAGTGTTTGCAGGATGAGATAGTAGTGTGGTCCTCTGCGTCATTGCAGCGTGTACGTTATCAGGGAAGAAATCTTGAAAGTGAATAATCTGCTTTCCTAAGTGAGAAGGAAAATGTGTTGCATTAAATTTAGCAATTCAACAATTTCATTTTTAGAAAGGTTTTGTGTCCCTCTCTAAGGAATACATTCTGGATTAATGTTAACACTGTTACCATCTTGATTTGCAGACTGCTCTTGGGGCCTCTGCTGCTCATCCTTGCCTTGTACAAGTGTACAAGTTCGGTAATTTTCACTACAGGTGTAAAGAAAGTCATAACTATAAAAAGTAGGATTAAGAATTATTTGTGTGTGGGGTTTTTTTTTTTTTAATTCTTGGTAAAACCTCAAGATGTCACAGGTGCTGGAACTGTTGATACAGAATGTAGAATCTGGAGAAAATACAGGAAAAAGAAAGGAAGAAAAAGAAGGGATGCTGATGGTGAAGGAAGGCAGATGGTAGAACAAAAAAACTTTGACTGACACTTTTCCTAGTTGGAAAGGGATGATGAAATTGGAATAAAAGGCGTTCCAGCCATAAACTCAGCTTATGATATTATCTAAAATGTCATGACTTTCTATGTGGTGGTCTGTGTTTCATTTAAGAATAGGTGACTGGAGAAAGCAAACTATATCTCTAAACCCAGGACTTTTCTATTGGAGGCAGATCATAGGTTTTTTTCTGAGTTTATCTATCTCCATTTGTTCTGTGGGGTGTTTTTTTTTTTTGTTTTGCTTTGTTTTGTTTTTTGGGTTTTTTTGGTACTGTTACCATTGGAATATTTTCTAACAACTGATGTAACAACTTGAAATCTTTTTAATTTGTTTTTTAATTTTTTTTTTAAACCAAGATTTATTTGCTAGTGTTGCCACTTGGCAGAGGTAGCTTTTGAAAATTTCTTCCTTTATCTGTGCTTGAATGTTTGTGCATTAATAAAGAAAGTCTTACTCCTTTTATTAATTTGATAGACTCTTTCTCCTTTTGATGAAACAGAGAGCTTGTCTGTCTCTACTTTGATTGAGTTGATCTTCATAGAAGTGTGTATAGTACTGTAGGTTAACTTTAGCCAGAGCTTTGCACAGTGTTCCTCAGCTTTACTTGAACTATCTCTTTTGCTACATCCCGAAGTTGCATTTCCATTTTGGTGGCAGATTGGCAGCTGACAGCCATGTCATGATCACCTTGTACACAGAAGGTCTTTTCCACACAGGTTTGTGAATTTTAGTGAACTTCAGTCTGTAGCACAAAGCTAGTTAGTTTGTCCTCATGGTTATGGTATCAGATATTGCCCAATGGGAATTCTATTCCACTTCTAAGTGTCTGTGAGATTTACTTCATCCCCTGTGTATTGTCTCCTAGCTTTGCTGGATCAGCAGACTTCCTCAGAGCATTTACAGCATTTGTGACAGGGTAATTAATAAAAATATTGTATGCTTTCAGCCAGCATCTCGTTAAGGAGTTTCATGGCTGTTTCCTCCTGACCAAAATCTACTGATTTTTGCATATCTAGAAAACCAGTTAACTAAACTAATCAGCAGTCTACATGGATCTGGCTGTTCAAACAGTATGTATTTAAGTTGTGGAATGCATTGTCACTATACATTATGGAAAATGTGCTTTTCCATGACTTGAAGATTCCAGTGGCCAAAATTAATAAGAGGGAGCTCTCTAAATGCATAGAAAAGCCTAGAAGCCAGCTGAATATATAGAATGAAGCACCTGTCTCAGGAAAACACTGAGCTTCAGGTGGCTGCAGACTGGGAGAGTGCTTAAGGAGACTACTCATTGTGCTCTTGAGCATCTGTTTTTGAACACTGTTGGAGACAAGATGATAGGCTAAATAGCGGTTGATCTCATCCAGTATGGCTGCTTTTACATAGTTTTATTATCGTAGTTTAGACAATTTTATTTACTATCTTTTTTTCTTTCTCACAGGCATTTTCAAAGGTAAGGGGTTTCATTTTAGGTTTATCAGGCTGTAGCTGCCATCCTTCCATTTAAATGTGAATACTTTTTCTTCATCACCTGGTATCTCACTTGACTGTCAAGGTTAAAAATTCTTGCTACTGGCCCTGGAGATAACTGTGTCAGCATTTTCAGAGCAGCACAGCTGAGCTCATCCCATGCTGCTCACCTTGGCGCATTGAGTTTCTGGGCTTTCATTTCTGTCTCTGATGTTTGGAGTTTGATTTCCATTGTCCATCTTGCACTTGAATAGTCATAACTGATATTCAGTGTAGGAATAAAATTAGAGTAGTAAAACCAGCACTCCTGAAAGTTAATACAAGTCAAAATTTGAGGGCCACCTGTCTTTATACTGGCAACCATATTCCTTACTTTTCTTCAGCATATCAGAAGAATCTTTCACTAGCTAATATCAGTTGCAAAGTCTTAATTTGGGTTGTTAATTACCTCTTTAACAATATATTCTTCTTTACTCTGCAGTCTTTATTTTCCTGAAGTCTCGGTGGACTGATATTTCTGTGTGTTCTTTGGGGTAGTTTCTCACCAAATCAGTTCTGAAAGTGAAAGGCCATGATACTTCTGATTGGTTTCATACTTTTGCTTCAATACATTGCAATCCTTCTTTGTATCCAGATTCATGACCTTCTCAATTAACCTTGTTAATCAGTTCCTTGTATTCTGTCAACACCTGTTTTGAAATTCAAGACCCGTTTCTGTTTTGTTGTTGTCGTTTTTTTAAACTGTTAAGCCACTGTAATTATAGGCAGGGCTGTCTCTATTATTGCTCTTTCTACAGGGTCTGAAAAGTCTGCAATGACATAATCTCTTACTGAGAAGGATGTGCGTGGTTTCACTTTCAGGAATACTTGTGCATTACCATTAATGTGTTACTGGACGTACTTGAGTCTGGAGGAGATGGGGAGTGCAAATGTCAGTTAATGAGTAGTTTACTGGACAATGAATTAGATTCTGCAGGTTTAGTTGGTCTGATAGGTTGAGAGGCTAATAGTTACCAAACATTTTTATGAAACAAAAGGTTACACACCTATAGCCTTATTAAATTATTGTTACAATAATAGAAATGACGGAACTTGAGACTGCAAAGAGATTATCTGAAAAAGGCAAGACACAAAATGAAAGAAACTGATGTTGGTCTTCAGAGTCAGAGTAATGGCAGTGCAGTTTGGCAAGGTAATCCGAAATGTCAGGAACACAACTTCAGCAGGTATTTCCACCAAAATTTATCCTTGCTATTCTTGTTTTTATTCTACCTCCTGTGAAAGCTTTCTTTTAGTCACCTTAAATTGCAGCTCTTATGTTCATGAAGAAATATGCCACAGAATTGAAGAGTGGTCAGGGTTGGAAGGACCTCTCAAGATGATTTAGTCCAACCCCCTACTAAAGCATGTCCACCTAGAGCAGGTTGCACAGAATCCTGTCCTCATGGGTTTTTAAAGTCTTCAGAGATGGAGACTCCACAGCATCTCTGGGCAGCCTGTTCCAGTGCTCTGTCACCCTCAAGGTCAAGAAGTTCTTTCTCATATTAAGGTTCAGGTGGAACTTCCCCTGTTGCAGTTTGTGCCCATTGCCCCTTGCCCTGTCACTGGGCACCACTGGAAAGAGCCCGGCCCCATCCTCTTGACACTTGCTCTTGAGATATTTGTATTTGATAAGGTCCCCTTCTCAGTCTTCTCCAGGCGAAACAGGCCCGGCTCTCTCAGCCTTTCCTCACAAGGGAGATGCTGCAGTCCCCTCATCATCTTTGTAAACCTCTGCTGGGCCCTCTCCAGCAGTTCCCTGTCTCTCTCGAACTGGGGAGCCTGGAACTGGACTCGGCACTACGGGTTCATCCTCAGCAGGCCGGAGTAGAGGGGGGGGGATCATCTCCCTTGACCTGCTGGCAATGGTGCTCCTAATGCCTCCCGGGATCCCATTGGCCTTCTTGGCCACCAGGGCACACTGCTGGCCCATGGGCAACTTGCTGCCCACCAGCACTCCCAGGTCCTTCTGCACAGAGCTGCCTTCCAGCAGGTCACCCCCAGCCTGTGCTGGTGCCTGGGGCTGTCCCTCCCCAGGGGCAGGACCCTGCACTTGCCTTTGCTGAACTCCATGAGGTCCCTCTGCCCCAGCTCTCCAGCCTGTCCAGGTCTCCCCGAATGGCAGCGCAGCCTCTGGTGCATCAGCCGCTCCTCCGGGTTCTGTATCATCAGCAGCTTGCTGAGGGTGCGCTCTGTCCCCTCACCCAGGTCACTGGTGAATGAGTTGAACAGGACTGGACCCAGCACTGACCCCTGGGGAACACTGTGAGCTACAGGCCCCCAGCTATCTAATCCAGGGGTCCTCAAACTACGGCCCGTGGGCTGGATACCCCCCCCAGGGTCCTCAATCCGGCCCCCGGTATTTACAGACACCCCCCATCCCCCCCCGCCGGGGGTTGGGGGGCGAAACCAAGCAGCCGCAGATGGCTGCCTGCCACTGCATCCGCGCCGGCCCCTGGTTAAACAGTTTGAGGAGCCCTGGTCTAAGTTCTGCCATTCAGCCAGTTCTCAATCCACCATCCTGTCCACTCACCCAACCCACACTGCCGGAGCTCACCTATGAGGGTGTTATGGGAGACACTGTGAGAAGCCTTGCTGAGGTCAAGGCAGACAACATCCACCGCTCTCCCCTCATCTACCCAGCCAGTCATTCCATCACAGAAGGCTGTCACGTTGGTCAGGCATGATTTACTCTTGGTGAATCCATAGTCTGTTCCTGATAACCTTATTTTCTTCCCCATGATTTGAAATGACCTCCAGGTGGGTGGGAGGTGGGAGGTGAGGCTGACTGGGCTGTAGTGTCCTGGGTCCTCCTTCTTGCCCTTTTTGAAGGCAACCTCAGGCACCTCTTCTGTCCTCCATGACCTTTCAAAGATGATGGAGTGGCTTGGAATAACACCTGCCAGTTCCCTCAGCACTTGGGGGTGCATCCCATCAAGGCCCATGGATCTGTGGGTGTCTAGTTTGCTTAGATGATTTCTAACGCTGCCCTTCTTGACCAAGTGAAATTCCTCCTTTCTCCAGACCTCCTCTCTGGCCTGCAGAGTCTGGAAAACTGGAGGTCTGGCCTTGGCAGTAAAGACTGAAGCAAAAAGACCATTCAGTAACTCCACCTTCTCTGTGTCCTTCATCACCAGGGCACCCACCTCATTCAGCAGTGGGCCCACTTTTTCCCTTGTCATCCTTTTCCTGGTGATGTACTTGAAGAAGCCCTTCTTGTTGTCCTTGACCTCCCTTGTGAGATCTAATTTTAAATAGATGCCTTCCTCGTCATGTCCCTGCATGTACTGACAATGTTCCTGTATTCCTCCCAAGTGGCCTGTCTCTTTTTCCATATTCTGCTAACTTCCTTCTGTTTGAGTTTTGCCAGCAGCTCCTTGCTCATCCATGCAGGCCTCCTGCCCCCTTTGCTTGATTTCTTGCTGATAGGGACACACCAATGTTGAGCTTGGAGGAAGTGATGCTTGGATATTAGCCAGCTCTCTTGGAACCCCCTACCCTCCAGAGCAGCAGAACCTTGAAGATCCTTGAAGTTAGGTCTCCTGAAGTCCAGGCTTGCAATACTACTTACTGTCCTGCTTCCTCCACGCAGGTTCCTGTTCACTGTGACTTTCCCACAGTGATAGTCTCCTGTTGTTATTTACAGATTTATGCATGGTTTTATTTCTTTGGAGATTTTTGTTGTTAATATTTTGTTCTTGGGATTTTAGAACATCATAGTGTTTTTGTGTTGTGCTTGATTAAGAAAGCAAACATTGGAGTTCTGCTTTCTCTCTGCTTGTTTTCTCAGACTGTGAGTATTTTCCAAAAGCATATTTCAAAATAGTTTTTCCTCTTCTTTTACTATGTCTTACAGGAAATGAAGGCTATTTACATCCCTTAAATTCTGCTCTTGTTCTAAGAGAAAGTGATGCTTCTGTTTAACTACCGTTAGGTGTTCTGGCCTGGCTTGTCTTGTGCCAACCCTTTAATTCTCTCAGCAGGGAGGTGAACTTTCTCCATGTTCCTGTCTTCCTTGAGTGTTAGGTTCCATGTTGGTACCATGACCAAAGGGTAACACCCTGTTGGAACTAGAGTGTCCTTTCTAGTAGATTTTTTTCCCCTCCCCTGTCCCCAGTCAGTAGACTTCTGGTAAGGTTTTTCAGGCTCTGGGAAATGTTACATTGAGATAGCAATTTAAGTGATGTTCTTCTGTGAGGGGGTGACATAAAGCATTTGTCTTTGCATGTTGTTATAAAGCTGCTTTTATCAGTGAAGTTAAATAATGTCTGAAGGACTCATTTGCTACAGCGTGCTGTATATTAGTGTCAAAGGAGCACTGCCCAAAATGGCACATTTTCAAGGGCATAAAATACCATTCTGAAGAGTTTACTTAGTTTTGTTTTTTTTTTTTTATTTTTGCTTTGTTTTGCTTTGCAGACAAACACAATGTTACAGACATTGTAATACATTACTATCTTGCCAGGTGCTTCCCATTATAAAATACCATCTTCAGTTGTTTGTAACTTTTGAAACCAAACAGTTCAGACAGAAATTCTCAGTGCTGAGTTCTACATCATGTGGGTATTATTAGTTAAGAAACCTTTATTTTAGTCTAAGTGGTTGATCTACTTAGAGCAGTAAACATGGGAAAACTTCATTGTTCTGATGCTTGTCATCTTCATGCTTGAAAGCTTTTTTCCCCCTTCCTTTCTGTACTCTAGCCAAAGAACCTAGCCTTTGCTAGAGTATAGGTTTTTTTTACCATGGAAGCCTGTATGACATGACCAGGGGATGTAAATGCTTCCTCTGAGCTGCTATAACAAGTCTGAGTCCAGGACTCCAGTTTGTAATTAAGGAGGGATTTTATTTTAATTTTTTCCCTCCTACCCTGAGTAAACCGTGCCTCTCCGCTGAGCTAACTTGGAAGAGAGATGCATACCTGAAATGAAAGGAGGTTGAACAGCAGCTTGAGGGTAAACTGGGGTGAGGATGCTGCTGTACACATAAACTGCATGTACAGTGTACCTTTGCATAAGGACAGGGTGGCAGAGGGGGATGGGAAAATGACTCTAAATGAAAGACTGATACGATGATAAGGCTGTGACCAGAGATGCGTGTGTTTGAGGGCTCTGGGAAGAAGATGCTAAGTTTAAGAGTTTTGTGCAGAATCTGTGGCGGAGGTCCCTTTTCTTCAGAGTGCTGAGTGAACAGGCTTCCAGGATCTTGGACTCTCTTCCACCTTCATCAGTAAATGTGTGAAACCGCCTAGTAAAAGGTCCATCGCTCTCTCAGATCCTTCATGTCATGGCTTTCAGTTACCTTGTTTCTTCACATACCAATGGTCTTACAGTGATCTACATGACTCAGCTATCACTATAGTGCCGGATGATGGAGTTGATCTTTCCCTCTATTTTGGTTTGTTTTTAAATTACGCAATGCAACATAAACTTAGGGTGTGTATTTAAAAAAATATTTCTTTACTGGTTTTGATGAAGTTTTCAGTTGCATTCCTATAGCTGTCTTACGTGGGACTGCCTTGCTTGGAGTGTTTTGTGATGGTTCATGCTTGCTATGTAGTTAGCTGTGTGATACTATGTTACAATTATTCCGTGTGGTAGCCTGTGGCTTATACATAGCATGATGTTCAGAGCTTTTTTTCTGAATGGAGAATTTCCTATTGGGTTTTTCTGTGATCAACATCACTGTGGTCCTGGAAAGTCTCATAAATGTTTAATGAATTTACTTTCATATTATTTCATAATACATTTAGGAGGGTATTATCTCCAGTTCACAGATACAAGACTGGAGGGTGCCACATGCAAAACAGTAGAAACCTCGGTTTTCAGTTTATTAAGAACTTCATAGCTCCACTGACTTCGGCTCTAATAGGTTTATCTTTGGCAAATCAGATATGAGTATTTTTGGTTGGAAAATAAGGAATACACATTTGCAAGGTAGGTGCGATTTTGATGGCAGTGATTTCCTACAGATCAGCAATGTGTGGCAGAGGCAGGGATAGAATCAGGGTATTTCTAAAACTCACTTATTATATTAGCTACTGGACTAAAACTCACTTATTATATTAGTTACTGGACTCCCCCCCCCCCCCCCCCCCCCCCCCCCTTTTCTTTTTTTTTACTCCTTTTTTATTTTTTTAAAGTCTTTGTTGCTTTTGTACCTTCTAGTACAGTATTCCAGGGCTCTTTCACCAAATGAAATTGGTCTAGTCTCAGGCCAGCTTGACCTTTTCTATTCAGTCAGGTGGGACTTATGTTGAAAGTACTGTGCAATCCAAGTTTGGGCCATGACATATATATGCTAGGAACTCCAGCTAAAATTGTACGGACAGTTTTGACCCAGTGACCCTAATTTTTACCTTAATTTTTAAGCTTTAGACTTTGGTAGAAAGTACACTAAAGGGATGCAAAATTTGCGTTAATTTAAGTGGTTTAGAAAAAATTAATAATGTATAATGAAACCAACATATAAAACCAAATCCATGACTGAAATGAGGGCACTAAAAATGATAAGTTCTGACATAGTTTATGCAAAATGAATCAACAGCTAGCTGAAATTAACTAACTGAATCATGGAGTGGTGTAATAATGTGTCTGTCTGTTAACTGTTTTCAGTGGAAGTGCTATCAAAACCTATATGAATGAAAGGAGAAAATACCACCAAAAAAGGTGACTATTTCAAGAGATTTCAGCCTTGTATTTTCATTATTCTCTGTTCTCAGAATCTGTTTTGCAGAACGATCTTGTAGCGCTCATGCAATGCGTACTGATCACAAAGGTGTCAGGTATAAGCAGCTCGCTATTTAAAAGGTATTTCA
This sequence comes from Falco naumanni, assembly GCF_017639655.2. Taxonomy (NCBI): domain Eukaryota; kingdom Metazoa; phylum Chordata; class Aves; order Falconiformes; family Falconidae; genus Falco; species Falco naumanni. The sequence continues at coordinate 20,477,209 of NC_054080.1, forward strand.
AAGGTATTTCAGGATCTGTGGAGTCTAATCAGTCTATGGAAATATTTTTACTTACGGTTGATTAAAGTAACTGTAAACATTAATTTTAAATGATCTGAATTGCATAATGTTATTAAGTCAGCATTTTGTGCTATTGATGTGAGATTCAATTTTATTTCCTGTAGTCTAAATTTATATAAATCTCCTGATTTAAATTTCAGTCCTGTTTTATCTCACTGCTCAAAATTAATCTACATTATTTTGATTAAAAAATAGGCTCTTGGATGTGCACTTATTTTACCATGTTAGCCTGATCAATAATCACCTTTAAAGGTACTATAACACAGAGAATCTTTTATTCCCTAATTATGGATGATCTTGGTCACTTTCAGAAGAAAGTTTAAAAAGAGAAAGAAAGTGGAATTTGTTTGCTCTTCATTATAATATGTACTGTGAAAACAGACTGGTTACATTTTTTCACTGGAATTTTAATTAAGGAAAGCCATCAAGGAACTAGGGTAGATGCTTTTTAAAATCGTAAATTGAAATCCATAAAAAAGTAAGCATATTGCAAAAAGGAAATTCTTCCTGTAGGTGAACTATGTAGTGCACTCTACTGTGTTTCCACGGCACATTTAACTTTCTTGTAGTGTACTTTTTATGTAGTAAAAGGACACTGAAAATGTAGATACGAATCTTTTACAATGCACACTCCTTTTATGTCTGATGTTCCCTTGTTTCTTTCACTGGATATTGTCAGCATTTTATTTCTTATTGTAAAGGCAATACAGCTTCCGGCATAATAAACCATTAGGGAAGATGTTTAGCTACTACTCCAAAAGGTTTTTCATTCCTGAATTGTGTTGCAGCATAAACCCAAAGTCAACAATGTGAATTTCATTTCACATGTGTTGAAAGGGTCATTACAACTTGGAGAGACAGGAATGGGGAATTTTCTTTGATTTTTTTTTTTTTTTTATATTTAGAGGTGACAAATCAGTGGGTTACATGTAGCCATATTTATGCCTAAGTAAGCAGTTGAAACTGAAAAAAAAGGTTGATACTGGTCTTGTGTTAATTTTCATGTAGCTTATGTGTTTTTAGGTTAGGGCTTTTAAGCAAAACAATTTAGCACAATTTTGATTTGAGTGTACTGCTGTTTGTTCTTTACGCAGGCCCATGCACAGTCTCTTATCTCACCTGTTTGTTTTTTTACATGGTTTCTTTCAGAACTTCTAGTCATCCCTCTAGATGAGGGTTGCATCATTGTCAAAGGTCTGACATGTTCATGGCCCATTTGTCAACTTTCTTGCTAAGCTGTTGCTGTCCTTCCATTTAATGTGCATCTGTTCAGATGCTAGAAAGACCATCTTTGCTGTTTCAATAGCTGAATGAGAATTAGTTTTACATTTGGTGGGATTTGGGAATTGTTGCAGCAAACATCCAAAACAAGCCCTGGTCCAGGCTTTAAACTTGGGCTGCAGTACAATCTATTTAAAAAACATTTTAACATCTGAAATTGATTTTATATATGAAATGAAACCCTGAAGTTAATTATTTTTCCTTGGTTGACCTAGTTGTAGGTTTTATTACAAGTATAGTGCACCTGGAAATACCTCCTGACAAAGGTTTTTTAAAATGAAATGCTGTGTAACATTATAGCCTAAACTCAGCTCAACATCTGTGCGCTTGGTTTGACTGTATTTCCTGACCTCACCAGGGTGCTGTAAAAATAACTGCACTGAAGATTGTAAAATGCCTATATATTATGGTAATAGGGGCCATGTAAGTACTTAAGATAGATGGATAGACAGATAGCATTAGTGCATTAGAGGGTTCCTTGAGAACACTAACCAGATTAAGTGCCAGTGTTCTCCTATGTAGCAGTGTTAATTGCCAATTCTTGGCAGTTGCACAGGCACTAATTACTTTTTAATAGAACCAATGGAAGAAAATTTTCCACTAAGCTTTTATGGATAATTATTGCAATTTTTTTCCTTCCAGGAGCTCGAAAGTTTGCTCTTAGAGCATCCATCAGACCTGTCTTCCAGATAAGTGGTAGCATTACAGCACGTGCAAGATTATATTCTATAGCTTTATGCCATCCCTGTCTGCTTTTTAAATGATATCATTTAGAGCCTACTCCCTCACTGAACAAAGAGTTTATACAAATAACACATTAACACATTGCTTTGTCTCATTCAAATGCATTGTGTTTCTACACAGTGCATTAGCAGCCACATCTGTAGGGACTGTCCACTCTACTTGGAGCTTTTGAAATCAGGCCTCACGAGTGTGCTGAATAAAGATGCAGGAGTGTTAGGATTCGATGTACTAAAGTTGCCAATGACCATTTCTAAAGGTTTCCAGGATTTACTCTTTCTATGGCTCATCCTTTAATTATGGATTAATGTTGTGCTCAAAACAAAAAGAAATTGCTGTAGCAACAATCTCAGAAAGACAGGATCCATGTAAAATGATGAACGTTAAATCTTCTTAAAAGATGAGTGTGTCATTGCAGTTGGACTGAAATGGTATTGGCATCATCATGGCACTCTTCTTTCAAGGGTTTGTTACAGTTTATTGGGATTTTAATGTAACACTCATCTTCCATAATACTTCATAAACCAATATGCCATGTCTTCTCTGTGGTAATGAGCTTACTGATCACTGATGGTTTTGGCTGCAGACCCCATTGTGGCTTCAGTATTCCCCACTGGCTACAAGGTAAAATCCCAAGTCTTCAGCTGTAGGAGATTCCTTGAAGGACAAGACGTATAGATTTAAAAGGGAATGAGGGTTTGTGTTTTTCAGATTCTAGTGGTTTGTCAGAAGGTCCTTAAGACAATAGGTATCTGTGAAAACAAGTGTTTTTGTGGGCTGTGGGCAGATAGGGACAGTGTGCCCCAAACCATCCCCTCTGTGGGGATTGGTGCAGAGTTCACTCAGGTGTGTGTGTACCCCACATGCACTCTTGTCCTGCATTTGTCTCTAAACTACCCCTCTGACAAGCCTGGTTCTGTTTGAAAGATTACCAAAATTTGGACAAAACATTTCTGTATTTTTTTTTTCTTGAAGTCTTTACTGGAATAATTATCTAGCCAATAAAAAAAAAGAAGAAAAAAAGAAAACAGAAAAAAAAGAGGAGAGCAAATCTTTACATTTTAAGTATTATTCATAAGGATTTTGTTCTTAATGTTGTGTTGTATGTAATAATTTCAGCCTACACACCTAAAATCGTAAATTACATTATCACATGAAATGGTTACAGAGTAAGAAACCAATTTAATTTAAAAAATAATGTAAACATTAGCAATTGCTAAACCTGCTTGAAGCAATGTTTGCTTAGAGACACATTAAAATATCTTTTTAGTGTTTGTTTATATATAAGGATAATGTGTTCATAATGTAGTGTGTACTCATTCTCTTCTCTAGAGCCATTCAGTTGATTTGCACTAATTGCTCCCCATTGCTTCTCTTTACCTTTCTTTATGCTTGTAATTAAAAAAAAAATAAAAATTACTCCTCCCCCTCCCAAGCCCACCTTTCCCTTCAAAGCCATTTCTTTCCATTGTCCATATGACTTTGTGATGGAATAGTCAGTATCACAAACCTCACTTACAATAATTCATATGGCATTCATTCACACATTTCAAGGAGTTTAAAACTACAGACCCTTATGGTTTTAATCATGATGAAGAATCTTGTTGTTCTTCTGAAACTTAAATACATAAAACTCCAGGTTACAAGGTTTGTTGCACTTCCTTAAGTCTTTTCCAGAATGGTATTATAATCAGCTTGTATTGAAGTATTCTATTCATTTTAGAAGTTAGAAATTTATACAGGCACAGACAAATGAACAGATGAGAAGGAGCAGAAGCAGCATTGGGAAAAGAGGCTTCCAGGGAAAGGACAATACTCTTAAGGGTTGGAATATATGGAGTATGGCAGAAATATAATTTGTGTGAAGTTACCTTCTGCACTGGTTGTAACTAAGTTGACTGGTTCCCTTATCTCCTAATGGTAGGAACTACTATAGATGGTTCAAACACATGATGTGAATAGCCTGTGCAAGACTGTTGGGAAGATGATTAAATCTAAAAGGTGCAGTTTTCCAAGACTGGGTAAACATGAAACATGGAGCAGGAAACAACCAACACCTATCAAAACAGGTAGATGCAGGAAATCCAAGTAACACTGAGGACAAGGAATGACACTACTTATGTCACTCTACATCTTAAGTTAATCCCGAACTCCCATTAACGTCTGGCTGTTGGGCTAAATGAGTAGCACAGGGAGCAATAATAGGATTGTCCTCAGCATCTGTCTTTTCTTGTTTACTCATAATTCATTAACAACATATTTCAGAATGCTGATACATGTAGAAGTTCATTCATAAGAACAAAATCCTGACTCTCTGATTGTCGTCCGCAGTTGGATGTAGTCCAAGGCACTCCTTTCAGTTCCAGGCTCTCAATTCATGGATATCGTTAAATGTTCAAGACATCCTGCCGTACGTTATCAGAACTGGTGATGCCACTGTTCTGCCGCTTTTTTTTTTTTCCAGGAGTACACCAGGAAATTTGCTATATACTCTTTATTTAAGACTTCAGTTGTTGATTTGCCATCAGTACAACAAGGATTTTGTGATGGGTGTTTGGAAAGTAGGATTCTCTTCTACTGGATATGGAGAAGGGTCTTAGTTCTTACGATAGCCCTCACTGTTTCTGAAATGAGTTTGTCATTCATTTGAAGCTGAGTTCAAAGGCAGTTTGTTCTTAATTCAAATAAAGATATGAAACAGCTTGTGGTTCTTAGTGGGAATAACTGCTTACAGTGGTAAAAGGCGGCAGTTGGCCACGCATGGAATGTTAAGCTTATCAGTCAAATCAAGGTAAGGACAGTGGATATGTTTTAGTAATTGACAGTTTTCTAAACCTATGTCTGTAAATTTTAGGAAAGGCTAAACAGGTGGTGGTCATTCTAAAGAAAGTGTAATGATGGTGCTAGAATTGGCTGGGTTTCTGCTGATAAACTACATTGTCCTTTTCTTTATTAGTGTAAATTTTTTAGGTATAAGTATGCTTTGATTTTTTAAAATTGTAATTATAAGTTTTTAGGGAGAATATAATTAAAAATGTGAAATTATATTACAGTGAGAAGTCATCTTTGATGGTTCAAAGACTGTATTTCTCGGTTTGGTTTTGATTATCACCAGAAGCTTTGTGAAGAGGTGTTTACTTGTGAACTGTTCTTTAAAAGACCGTTAATTAGATTTAATCTTCCTAATTTTGTCTCTGAATAAGTGGGTCTCTAGTGACCATTTAACTGCCTGGATCATTTAGGTTGTAGTCTTACTCTTTTTTTGCTTCTTGCCTGAGATAAGAGAATTGCAATGGCTTTAGAGGTTTCTAATTTTTGTAATGCCAGTTCAGTTTTAAAGGAATACTAAAATTTCTTGGGTCCGTGCTTTACAAAATACTTTCCCTTTGAAAACACAATAATTTGTTCTGTAAGCCTTAAAATGCTAAGAATGCTATTCGAACATTTTTATGTGGGACTTCTTTCAGATTTAATTGTTATGATGACAGCAAACCTACTTGGCAGCAAAAGAAAACAAGCTTTGGTGGTTTGACCTTGGGTGGCTGCCAGACCTCCACCCAGCTGCTCACCCCTTGGTGAGGACAGGGAGAAATAAAAATAAATAGATTGAAAGTAAGATGAAAAATGTTGTAAGTGGAGATGAGGATGGGGACATCACTCAGTAATTACCGTCATGGGCAAAATGGACTTACTTGGGAAAAGGAATTTATTTCCAATTAGAAACGGAGTAGGATGGCAGAGAAACAAAGGCAAAACCTAAAACACCTGCCTTTCACCTCTTCCTTCTTCCTAAGCTCAGCTTCCCTCCTGACTGTTACACCTTCTCCCCTCAAGCGGTGCAGGGGGATGGGGAATGGGGGTTGTAGTCAATTCCTAGTACTTCATCTCTGCTGCTCCTTTGTCCTCACATTCTTCCCGTGCTCCAGCAGAGTCCCTCCCATGGGCTGCGGTTCTTCAAGAACTGCTCCAGCTTGGGTCCTCACCATGGAAAACAGTCTTTAACAAACAGACTGCTTCAGCATAGGTCCCCCATGTGTCACAGGTCCTGCCAGAAAAACCTGCTCCTGCATGGGTTCCTCTCCATAGGCTGCAGCTCCTGCCAGGAGCCTGCTCTGGTGTTGGCTCACCATGGGCTGCGGCTTCCTTCTGGTCACATCCACCTGCTCCAGTGTGAGGTCCTACACATGCTGCAGGGTGGATGTCTGCTGTGGTGTGGTCCTCCGTGGGCTGTAGGGGTGCAATGTGCATCACCATGGTCTTCGCTAGAGGCTGCAGGGGAATCTCTGCTCCAGTACCTGGGGCACCTCCTCCCTCTCCTTCACTGACATTGGTGTCTGCACGGCTGTTTCTTTCGCATTCCTGTCTCCAAGCTGCTGTTGTGCAGTGTTTTTTACCCTTGAGTAGGTTCTCATAGAGATGCCACCATCTTGGCTGCTATACTCACCTGTGCCCTTTGTTGGGTCTGTTGGAGCTGGCTGGAGTGGCTGTGTCTGGCACAGGGCAGCCCTGGCCTCCCCTGGCAGTGGCCACCCTGCATCTCATCTGCCAGTACCTGGGCACCTGCACCCAACACAGAAGTCTTGTTCCGGAAAGTAAATGGAGTGTGCAACAGAAATGGAGTGCACCTTTGATTAATAGGGGAGGCTGTTCATTTTTAGAGTAAACCCAGATGTGGAAGGCAAGATATGGTGCAAAGTCCTTGTCATAGCTCAGGAAACTTATAATTCTGTTCTAGATTTTTAAGGTCCACTGACCACTTTGGAATAGGTAAAGCTGTATTTTTTCTTTTTTTTTTTTTTTTTTTTTTTTTTTTTTTTTTTTTGTGTGTGTGTGTGTGTGCTTGTGTGTGTATGTCTAAGGATACCCTCTTTATCAAATACAATTGGAATCATGCCTTGTCAATGAGATGCTTATTTGTTTGCATTATGGTAGTGTATTTTGGACCTAATTCAAAGCACTAGGGGGGCTGTAGGATCTTTCCTTTGCTTTTGGTTTGTAATGGAAAGCCTGCTAGGTGAGTAGCTGATTAGCCTAAGTGTGATGAGTGATCAGCCTGCTAGGCTGACACCTGACAGGTTCCTTTTTGGTGCAATACAATTTTTTTTTCCCTGCCTCCTTCAACTGTATTAGTGTTACAGCAAACTTGATCATTTTTCCATAGTTTCGTCCTTGAAATTTAATATAAATGCTTAAAATGTCATTAGTGCTTTTTTTTTTTTTTAAAAAAAAAAAAAAAAAAAGACCGTGAATTAGACATCAAGTCCAAAAGGGCATTTGGTCTTAGGTTGCCATAGGTAAGGTGTAGGTTTGAGTGAATGCTTCGTTGCAGCTTCAGAGGGACGTTTCAGGTTTCCTTACAGAAGCCATCTGCAGTTCTGACACTCAGAATGCTGAATTGTCAGTGCATTGTTTTGGCATGTACCCTCGGATCTGAGAGACTTTGTTAGGCCATGAAGGTTATTCTGACTTTCCTGAAATGTAATTCGGTCTCCAGAGATGAAAGATTGTGGTTATTAGTACAAAACTACTATTTTAACAGGTCTGATAGTAACAAGCTGTTAAAGTGAATATCCTGAACAGTATCATATTTAAAGTCTTTACAAGGAAAGAGCTGACATCTTGCAATAAAAAAATGAGAAGCAATATTAAATCAGTCATGTCACACTTGTTTCAGAGAAAGTGATTTTTAAATTATTTTTGTGACCCAAAGTGATAAATGACTGATTTTAAAGGCCCTTAACGTCAGTGTTGCAAGGGACAGGTATCTGGGGTGGCAGAGGTGGATACGACCTACATCTAAGGCAAAGTAAAAAAAGCACTATGCAGAAGTAGACCAGAAATGACAATTACAAACCCTTAAGTGTGACCCCTTGAGTCCCTTACAAAGTATTTTATGTTGAACAAGTACATTGCTTTTCTATTCATTGAATGTGTTTGTCTTGTGAACAGGTGGATGTTACAGTATGTCCCTGGGGGAAGCACAGATGTTGTGAAGTGCTGCAGGGACTGGGAGGGGTAAGGAGAATAAAGTGAAATTTACTTGACCTTTTTAAGTTCAATTTTTGAAATGTTTTAGTTCTGGAAGAAAAAGCAAAACTGAAAGAAGCAGCTGAGAATGTCTGTACACAGCTGTCTAATTTTGCTTTGGGGACAACCATAGCCTGTCACCAGGCTTCCTAGGTTTTGTGCGAGTGTTTACATCGCTGCTTAGAATAAAATACCTTGGGCTGGCAAGTGGGATAGACTCAGTAATAGTGGTGAAGTGAGAGAAATCCACAGGTTGCTTCCACAGTTACTTTGTGATTCAAAATGACTTACATAATTTGGTTACTTATCAGGACTATATTGTACCAGATACTGTAGAAGAATTTCCCCAGTGATTAGCAGTGTAAAGACAAGACAAAAATCAATGAGTAGATATTAACTGGAAGCGCAGGAAAACAGTATCAATCGATACGATTAGTTCAGCTGTGGCTTCTCACGTATTTTGTAGGAGGAGATAGAAGGAAGGTAGTGCTTTTCTGCAGAAATATCCACCCTGTCTCTGTGGGATATCATTGCTATCAAAGCTCATAAATTCTCATTTGAAAATCTAATGCTGTGGGTCCATCATGGATGCTCTGCTACTGCCGTTCCTGCTGCAAAGCTGAGTCAAAGCGTACAGTGGAGGACGAGGAAGGGAAGACAAAAGAGGTAATGCTTGAAAAGGTGTTCCAGTAGAGAGGAACTTCTTTCAAAAAGACTTGTTAGGTTAGTCATGTTTGCAACAGCAATCTGGATATTTCTGGATGAGGCAAATTTATCTTTCCCAAGGCCTGGGGAAAAGGATATGGCAGTAATCTGTACAGTTGCTGGTGACTACCCTGTCCGTCAGGAGTCACTGGTATTTTTCATAAAACTTCTACCACCAGAGCATAACAATATTTTTTTGCCTGCAATGATTATGAAAACCACTCAGCAGAGTGTATGAGTAAGGGTGCCCAGCACAATACACAGGTATTATAGATCACAGAATAACTACCTTCTTGTACAGCTGCCCTTTCTCTATCAGTAATCACTCTGTCTTGAGGAGTGGAAGCCTGTATTTGTCAGTGGCAGTAGAACCTGTCTCTGAGAACAAGTGATTGCGACACAGCAAGAACTGGATGCTAGAAGTGGTATTGATGGCTCGACTGCTCCCAATTAATTACAGCCTTCTCTGGTGAAGCTAGAAATCCTAGTGGACAGATGACAACACTGCCTCTTCCTTCTTTCCCCACTATTTACCCACCACAAGATGATAGACTACAGAAACTTGTTATGAGTAGTTTCTCATCTCTCAGAGCCAGCCCTGCTCTGTTTTTGCAAGCAATGCCATCCTCAAACATGCCAGCTCCCTTTCAGAATTGCTGCATTGTCAGATTCCCCAGTTTACAAACTCCCACTGCAGCACCATGTTTTGAGATTCCTCTTTGTGTGGTTTTCTTAAAATCGACAAACCCCAAACCCAGTGTCAAATACTGGCATTTGGAGCACCCCTTTCATGGTGGGTGAATGCCAAGGATTTCAAGACTTCTAGCTGTTGTCATTGCAGTAGTGCATTTGCTGCAAAGAACTAAAGGGTGTAAAGAGTTGGGAGTAAATATATTAAAATGCAGTGCTGGAAAAATCTATTTTTTAAGCTATCATCATGAATTTTGGGGGCCTGATTTCTTGGTTGGTTTGGTGGTGGGTTTTTTTCAGTTCCTTATTCAGAGGTAAGGATATCCCATATGTTAGGGCAACTAGCACATTTTTGCACTGTTTTTATCAGTTACTCTTATAGTGTAGAGCCACATTCCAGGTTTTATGACCATTAATCTCAGAAGCCCTCTGGCCTTGCCAATAAATAATTCCAGCTGGCTGTGAAGAGTTTTTCTGGAGGAAGAAGAACTGAACAGCTTCTCTCAGGATTGTTTTAAGAGTTTCAAAGCAGTGCCATTTTGATGAACTGGTCAGAGTGGACCCTATCAGTGGGACAGGAGGAGATGTCAAGTGTCATGGGAATGAGTGTTGCATCACCTAAAGTTTCTGGAGGTGTAAGCCCCCTTAATTCTCCTGATTTCTTCCTTTCCAGGTCTGTATCTGGTTGTATGCAGTATCTGGTTCAGGAATACTCTTTATTTTACTAATCCTAATTTTATAAAACTCTCCTAGCATATTGTTGCTGTCTTGCCTGTGGGAAGGCTTTTATTGTTTGATCGTAGCTCTCCAAGTTCAAAAGTATGTTAATTGCATGTTCATTGCAAATTGTATGTTAATTGCACTTGAGTTTTTTTGAGGAGACATTTACTAGCGAAGCTCTGAAAGCTCTACTTTGTGGCTGCAGTGGGATATTACTTTGCGTCAGCTATCAGAAGAGATAAAGTATGTGATGTACAGAACTGTACATCTTCTGGATTCACTTCTGTGTATGCACAGATCTGTGGCTCAAATCTATTGCTTTTGCCTTTTCCAGATTGATTTTGAGGCATCTCCTCTTTATCTGAAGACTTTAAAAAAAACAAACCAAACCAAACCAACCCAAAAAAATACCAGAATGAAATTTCCTTCTTGGACAACTATCAGAAATGAGCAAAAATGCTCAGCTCCAGTGAATGACAAGAATGAATGTACGGATAAAACTGGCAATTAATTCTGTACCTTTGTATCTTTTTTATTTTTTCTCTAGATCATGCAGGCATGATTTTTTCCTATGAAATGTCTTTTAAATTCTTTACTTCTGTATGGCTTTAAGGGGAAAAGTGTTTTTCAGCATTTCAGTGTATTTGCTGCATGAGTGATGCAGCCTGATACGACTTATCACAACATGACTTGCCTCAGAAAAAGGCTGAGAAAACAAAAGTGAGTTCCTGAAGCTAATGCTGAGAAAACCAGCATTAAAGGGCAGAGCACGAAAAATACATGCTTTTAAGAACAGCTGCTTCCTTCTCCTCTTATTCCCTTTCCACTTAAAAAATAAAAGCTGCCTAACAGAAACTTGGCAAGTAGCAAACTTTGAAATAAGGTCCTGGATTTGGAGGTTGTTTTTTAGTGATCAGGCAAAGGGGAAAAGAAAAAAAAAAACATGATATGGCTTTGGCTCTTTTTTTTTTGGGGTGTTAATCTGTTAATAGGGCAGGAGGGCTAATAATTAGCAAAATAACTGTAAAGGTTTCAGATTTTAAGTGCTGTTGTAGTCTTAGAGGTCACTTACGGTAATCTGAATGTTGGAAGCATTAATTTGCAATAGTCTAGCCTTTCAAGAATGCGTTATCAGCATTCAGTTTTTCTTTTTTTTATAATTAATTTTTAAAGTTTGTGTCCCTAAGGCTGTTCTTCTCCAAATAATAAACTTTGTAGAAGTAAAAAATAAAGCACAAATGAATATGTTGTATAGAGTCAAATAGAGGTATTTGGTGATTTTATACATATTTAAGCATGTAAATACACTAAGGAGCATAATTAGTTTACCAAGGTTGTACTGCTAAGCACTTGTAACAAGTATGACTTGTAGCAAGATGAGAAGACGGTAGTAAAAGGATTGCTATCTGGTGTCTATAATGAGTTGAATTCTGTATTTGATTTGGTAAGAGTGACTTTATCTAAATGCTAATTATAATGGAAACAAATTTGGAGAATTTTTGAAGTTATTTCAAGGCCTCAAAGTGTTTAAGAACAGAAACTTTAATTCTGGGGCTTGCACCTCCAGAAACTTTAGGTGATCCAACACTCGTTCCTGTGAAACTTGACATCTCCTATTGTCCCACTGATAGGGTCCACTCTGACCAGTTCATCAAAATGGCACTGCTTTGGAATTCTTAAAATAACAGTCAGAACCTATAACATCTGTTTTCCGGTTTCAAAATGTAGCTTGTGCCCTAGTCCTCAGTGTTCACTAACATTTTTGCTGGCTTTCTGCTTTTAACATGACAAACAGAAGTGGGAACTGAGGTAGGATCCTAGTACAAGGGACCACTAGTGGTAGACAGATGCGTAACAGCACAAAATCAAAGTTAGTGAGTACTATATTATTTTAGTAAGCTACTTTCACTTCAGGATGGAAGAGAGTATGAGGACAGATATAATGAGTCTCCAGGTCTACCAGCATGAAAAAAGCAAACTGCTGGAAAGGAGAGCTAAAGAGATGTAGTGTGGATTCAGTAACCAGCACTGTTATACGTCTGCCATATGATCTTATTTTATGGGTCACACCGTGTGAATATATAAAATTTGTCTTCATTATAAGAGGCAACGGTCACAAGGGACAAATGAGCAGGAATTTTTGTACAGATGACTTTTAGAGGTCCCTTCCAGCCCCTGCCATTTTGTCATTCTGTATTTGCATTAACATTGGTTGTCATTGGATCCTGAGAGAAGTGAGTATTTGAAATTAAATTTTGTTGGGTTTTTTGTGTTTTTAAAAATTAACAGGCTTGAACTTTACTAGCATGAATTTAAAAAGAAAAAAACCCATATTTTATAGTGTATCGCTCACCATCATTTTCTAATTACATGTTTTAATGTAAAGTGTATAATTGTATAGTACTTCTTAGTTGCCATTCAATTTCAGAGGAAGAACAGCAGGAAACTTAAGACGTAGCTTACCAAAAAAGCCTATATTAGAAATACTTTTCAGTTCAATTTCCTTTCTGTGCTGGAGTTCAAATGTGTTATTTACTAGTTAGGGGAATTAAAATAAATTAGCTTAATATTATTTTATAATGCTTAAATAATTCAGAGTGAGTTAATATCCTAAAAGGTATATGACACATTTGGAAAAATTAATAGTCACCTCTTTCAATACATGTGATTCTTGTTCTGTAAGCATATCTTTTGCTAGTGATAGCTGCCAGCTGCCTACCATTTTTTAAGGTGCTCTATGATATTATTGGCTAGTAATTGCCTTGAAGCTTTAAATAGATTCAGAGTTATTAAGGAAAGGTCTCAGACTAATATTGCAGACGGGTTCTTTGACTTACTTACAGCAAGTGCTGAACTTCAGCTCTGGAAATCTTACTGAACTGTACAAATAAAACAGGATGCGTTCAGGCTAATGTTTAGTCAGTCTTCTGTAACTGACATGGAAAATGTACCTAACTCAAATTTAGGTATAAGGTGTCATTGTGAAGGACTTTTGAACTGGCAAGATGAAAAAAATTGCATACTGATGTCATGTGGGTGAATTTTTTCATGGCTTATTAGAAGCCTGGAGAGGAGTCTCCCAGTGTGGATTTATCAGAGCATGCTAAAAAGAATCCCACTGATCTATTTGTATTTCCTGTATTACAGTAGGGTTTCTTTATTTTTTTATATATTATTATTTATTTTATTTTTCAACGGGAAGATATGGTTTATTTTGGCTGCATTGCTGCTTGTTTGGTAGTTGGCAGCTTAGAAAGTTCATGCAGTTAGTTACTCTTCACCCTTATGAATGTGTTCCTTTCTGATCTGTCTGTGACTTTTCAGCGTGGTTGTAGGCCAGCCTAAATTGGTTCTGTGAAATAAGCATCAGCAACATGTCAAGTCAGTGACTCCTGAAAAAAAAAACCTTTAAGAACCCTATTGAAAAACATAAACCTATACGAATGCGTCACTTAGAAATATTTATTTTTCAAGTATTTTGAAGTGTGATTGTACTTTTTAAGATTGTATTTTGGCTCTGTGCAGTGTATATGTGTGAAAAATAGCTTTTTTCCCCAAAAGAGGTTTCATCTAGCTTAAGGCAAGGATAGAAAAAGAAAGGAGAAATGGAAGAACATGACTAAAATGCAAACACAGCTTTGAAAACACCTTTAGTGATTTTAGTGGTCCAAGTGTTTTTGCAGAGGTAAGCGTCCTTTTACTTGTCTAGAGTTAATACATGTTATCACATGTGGCATCTGTTGCTTCCTCAATTACCCTTCCATCTTCTTTGCAAGTGCAGAAGAAACATTTGTTCAGGAAATAATTGTCAACTTGATAGAGTGGTTTGACAATTTTTTAATATTGTAATAAGTAGTGTTTCAAAGCTCAGTTTAGGCACCATCTGCAAGTATATAATTTATTTTCAGACAATGTAGTTAAACACTCAAAGAAGCTACCTATCTGATGTGTTTACACTGCCATCTTTGGCTTATCACTTGTTTTCTTATCACTTGTTTTCTCCATCCTTGTTTTCTCTCACATCTGCTTATTAGTTGGGCAGTTTGGGAAATGCAAGATTTCTTGAGAATGCCTAAATCAATTTATTGAATGCAATTTTTAACATAATGGACAATGCTGAGTAACATTATTCATTACTGCATGGGATTGGTGAATCCACCTTTGGTACATTGAGATCATTGAGTCCTATCAGTTGCAAGTCCCTGTAACAGTATTATGGGAGCCTGTTACTGATCACTGAATTTCCTTGTTCTGTTAAAATGTCATTTTTTTTTTTTTTTTTTTTTCTGTGCTAAATTTCATATAGATACATTAAAAAGTGGAAGTGTGTAAAACACTCTATTTCTGCATTTCTTTTCTCAAAAAAAAGCTCCATTACCTTGATAGTTAAAAGCATTTATCCGGAGGCAGAGATCCTCATGCAGATGTCTTTATCACTCCAGGAGCAAGATTTCCAAATCACAGTATGTAAGGTGATTAATTAGGCCTAAAGAAACATGATATCATTTGAGAGGAGGAGAAAAAGGAATCCATTTGGAATACTTTGTGTAATCCCCAAAGACAAAGCTGCTGTCTGGGTTCCAGAGATCATTGAATACGAGTCCTGGCTATGTTTTCTTGCTCTCCTTGTAGGACTTGCTGAGGTAGGCAGCTATACAACGTGTTTCACTTGCATCCCATGTGAGCAGTAGTCCAGGCATTACGAAATATGCACGTAAGTAGGTTCTGCTTAGCCTTCAGTTTGCTCCCTGTGCTAGCCAAAGTATGTTGTTTGAGAGAATTTACCCAAGATTGCTGCTCTTCAGAGAGCTGCTGGCTTGCTTGGGAGTCCTGACAGCTGCTTCCTGCTAGCTCTAATGTAGAGTTTCGAACCAGGGAGTAGTGTGTTGTGTTATCATTCACAGAGTGCTTTCTTGGAGTGGGTTTTTTTTGGTTCTTTCAGCAAACAAAATATGGAAATGACAAAGATTCCAGGTGATATCACCGATTCTTTAATTCGTATGCTATAGGGTATCTGTGAGCAGGGCGGTGGTGAAGGCAAATGTGCTTACATATGTGTTTTTCTTTGAGAAATACGACTAAAGGCAGGTTAGCAGATACGAACTGAAGGACATCTGTCTGTGCTACCCACGTGTGCCGTACTATTTAATCTCTTTGCAGAGTATTGTGGCTGTTCAGTGCTTGGTTTAGAAGGTTGGAGAGGAAAAGGATATCAGTCATAATTAAAAAGGATTTATTTTCTGAACATTGTTTTTATTTCTTCATGTCCTTCCCTTGACCTTGTATTGGGGATGCTGAATACCTTCAGTTTCCTATTAAGTAAAAGGGAGGCATCTTCCAGATGTACAGCATTTATCAAAGCTGCCTATGTGTGATTTGCCTTCTCTTTTTTTTTTTTTTTTTTTTTTTTAATCACATGTGATGGTTGTAGTCTCCGAGATAGAAATGTTAATAGTAATTTTGTAGAATAAATTATTTGCTTAGATTAACAGGCATTTTAGAGCTATTGTCCTGGCCTATTTGACCAAAGGTATTGAGAAAGGAAAAGTGTTTTAATGTCTAAATGCCTGGAAACTGGTTTTGTTTTGGGGTATTTTTTTTAAGGTTTGGGAAATTTGAGGTGGCTTTCAATGAACTGCCTTTATGTCATCTTAATTCTAAATATATTTTACCAAAACTTGCTTGTTCTTTAAAAAGAAAAAGAAAAATTGAACAAAATAAACTGGCTCATCTAAAAAACTAGGAATGTAGATAAAGTAACCTTTAACTCCCTCTGTTTTCTTCTTTGACCATGAAAAATAAAGACTAATTTACCTTTAAACTTTTAAATCACAGGGCTTCACTGAATACCTAACCTGTTCAAGAGTGGGTCAATACAATCTAAAATTCACAAATATTTGTAAGTCTTCACAAGTGTTCTGAAGTCTATAGACAGTGAGCGAGTCCTTCTTCTTTTTGTAGAACTCGTGCTATTGGGAAGAACTGAGGGGCTCCATTTGTCCCAAAGACTTCTCTGTGGGCCTGCGTGATGGGAACAGCTTAACGTAGGAACTACGTCCCCGCTTGCCTGTTGGGTGCATGTTGAAGGTGAAACAAGAAGCATCTCAACAGGGGGGCTTCGTGAATGGAAAATGCATTTTTAACACCTTACTATGCTGGGTTGATCGTAGCTAGCCATTAGGTGCCCATGTAATGCCCTGTCTGTCAGCACCAAGCAGCTCTGTAACTCACCCTTTTCAACAGAACAGGGGGAAAAAGTGCAATGAAAAGTTCGTGGATCGAGGTAAGGACAGGGAGATCGCTCTGCATTTACCATCACGGGCAAAGCAGGGGGCTGGGGAATGGGACTTGTGATCAGTTCATAACACGTTGCTACTTCTTCCTCCTGACACTCTTCTTCTGCTCCAGCGTGGTGTTCCTCCGTGGGATACAGTCCTTCACAAACTTTTCCAGTGTTGGGTCCTTCCCATGGGCTGCAGTTCTTCAAGAACTGCTCCAGTGTGGGCCTTTTCCGTGGGGTAGAGTCCTTCAAGAGTGGACCGCTCCAGTATGGATGCCCATGTCACTGGTCCTTCCAGAAAACCTGCTCATCTGTTGGCTCTCCACAGGGTCACATTCACCTGCTCTGCTGTGGACCTCCAAGGGCTGCAAGGGGATAAGCTGTTTCACCGCAGTCTTCTTGAACTGCAGTAGAATCCCTGCTCTGGTGCCTGGTGCACCTTCTCCCCTTCCTTCACCAGCCCTGGTGCCCCCAGAGTTGTTTCTCTCACATTTTCATGCTGTTCCCTCCCAGCTGCTGTTGCACTATGTTTTTTACACCTTCTTAAATATGTTATCACAGAGGCACTACCAACATTGCTGATGGACTCAGCTTTGGCCAGTGGCAGGTCTGTCTTGAAGCCAGCTGGAACTGGTTGTGTCTGACATGGGGGCAACTTGTTGATGTCTTCTCACAGAAGTCATCCCTGCAGCCACCCTGTTACCAAAACCTTGCCATGTAAACCCAATACACTGACCAAATGCATCACAGAAGTAACAAAGCTTCCTTTTCAGTAGCAAGTCAGTTGTTTGTAGCATCTTTTACACTGTGCCTCAGTAGGGTAATAGACATTTTGGTTCATGGTATGAGGGAAAAATTCTACTTTGCAAACTACTATTATACGTGCCAATTAGACACTAAAATTTTCCTTTGCTATTCTTTGTGTCTTATTCAAAAGGTTTATTCTAAGAGACTTGTTTTATTAAAAAAAACCCACCCATGTTTTCAATTTTCTGTCTTGCAAAATAAATCAAATGGGGTGAAATTTGGTAGATTTTAATCCTTTGGCAAGGAGGGCATTAGGGCTCTCAAACCTGGGAGCTTATTAAGTCATTATTTGTAACAGTTTTAACACTGGGTAATTAAGATTTTGGTGGAGAAAAAACTCTTCTGCAGACTAGTAAACTGTCAGCATGTATGTTAATGGCAGTTTGAAGCTGTGACAACCCATGTGAATTCTAATACAGAAAAGGCTGCTTGAGAGGTTGATGCATTCCCTTCCACAGCTTGTTTACGGAGAGGATCTGCTGGATGCTAGTACATCATTGTCTGGGTATGCGCAAGAATGGTCTGTGCGCTCTTGCAAGTACAGCAGCCGTCTTGTCATTTAGCAGAACGAATGAGATTTTTGGTGACTAACACCTTTTCCCCTTGTCATACAAACTCACTCATATGGATAGTTTCCAGCCATTTCCAGGTTTCGGTTAGATCTAGCAACAGTAAGGAAGCTAGATACATAGCTCACCTGAGCTGCATTAAACAATGACAAGTCAGTGAAAGGATAGGTGGGAAAGGTTATAGTGAATTTTTAAGAGAGGGGCAGGGAGTAAAATGTGCTTAGAGAAAAGAGGAAACTTTTGCTGTTTTATAGCACTGCACATTCTAGAGGATCCCAGAGTATTTAATGAAAAGTTTTTTGTGGATAACCCTTGGATCTGTCTGTGGTGATGGCATCATTCACACTGCACCACAGATTGTAAACAATGCAGTATTTCCCTTTCCATTTTTCTCTATTTCAAGATGGTAAATCAGAAGGGAGGAGGTCAGTATTCAAAGTGCAGGTTATTAAAGGATATTTTTAGTAAGTGACAGGACTTTCTTTGGATATTTTTTTTTTTTTTTTGTAACATGCATATCCTTATTAGAAGGTAACCATAAGTAGCATACACTGTTGAAGCTTGCTTACTTCATGCTCTGCTTTGCTTCTTCAGCCAGCTTTTTCCTCTCCTGGCTCTAAAATGGATATAGACTTCATAATTGCACTTTTGCACTTTCTTCTTTTTCTTTTTTTTTTTTTTTTTTTTATTTTATTATTAGGAGATAAGATCTTTAAATAATTAAAGTACTATTTCTTTCTTCTGGAAAGACAGTGTGGTTTCGTTTAGTGGTTTGGTAATATAAATGGCCAAACCAAAATGCCATTTGCAAAATATTTTAATTTTTTTCTGTTCAGGGTTTGTTTGACACCCCTAATACAGATCCAACTTTGCAGATAGACCACCTATCTTATTCAGCAGATATATTTGTGAATTAATTTCATTACTATCTCTTACTTTTTATGTCGTTTTGCATATTACTTTCTTTAGAAAAGTCTGTAGACAAAACCATGTTGTTGGAGTATTTGTGTGAAAAGATGAAGTGTCAAGCCTTTTTAGTGAAGTATTCAGTCCCATTTGTTTTTTATAAGGCAAGACAGTGGGAGGCCTGGCAAACAAGCATAACTTAATTTGCTTTCAAAGATGTGAATGCCTCTTGAAGTGAAAAGATCCACTCTGTTGCAAATCTAAAATTAGATTACATATAACATATTTGAAGCTGACAAAATAAAACTGCTCCATGATGAGTGTCATTTTGTTGATACAAAACTTGTTTTAAAATGCTTTTTATGTGGGCTTTCTTGTTTAAGTTTGAGCTGGGGTTGGATACCTCAGACCTCAGAGTCCTGTTCTCTGATGGATTTGTATATCTTTTTATCTTAAAATAAAAGGAAAAGGAAGTGAGAAGTGACTGGAAAACTTGATGCACATTTCAGTATGTGCAAATTGCTGGATTCTTGACATGGCTTCCACAGCCTTAACTCATGAAGATATTCAAAGCCAGCAATGAATGAAAGAAATTATGGAGAGAGAGCAGAGCTTCCTGCCTAAAACAGGCTCTTCTGCAATGAGTCTGTTCCATGTCAAACCACATGGAAATTTTTTACTGATGCTTTGTTTTTGCCTTGTCTTTGTTTAAGACCAGTGCGTGATGTGGCACTGGAGACTCGGAAGAGCCGAGTCTCTTAGGACATGTTAGCTGTGATGCAGGTGCCACAGGAACAAAGTAAGACCAAGTCCAGCCGAAGCAGGTGCTGTTTACGCAGTGCTGCACCACTGGGCGCCTTGCGTTAGTTGCCTTGCTTCGGAGCCTTCGGGGAATCTGCCAGACAAGGTGTAGCAGCTTCATGGGCTGGATCTCTTTGACACCGCTGATTTAAGCAAACTGCTGCAGCCTTTTTTAACAGGTAACTGTATCTTGCATTCTCTGTATGGCACTGAAGCATAGTTTACTGAGGCTGAAAGCACTCAACCCACTGCCTTAGGTAGGAGTGGAGAAAATGATGCATGTAGTGGGAGTGCACCCTAATTCAGGCATGGCTGTATGATGCTTGCTTGAAGCTTACTCTTGATGGCATAAGAAAATGAAATACAAACGTGCTGTGTGGGCGATTTCACACCTACCTGTACAATCTTTTTAGACATCATTTCCACAATATATTTCCTTCTTATTGATTCATCTCTCTGAGAGTTCGTTTGCTGTTTCATAAAGATCCACATTAGTAGCACTATCCGCAATAGTGAGCAGTATTCCACTTAGCAGTGGTGGGAGACAAGGGCATTAAACATGAACAAGTTTAGTATTTTGCAACTTCCTTGCTTATTCTTTGTCTTCAGCAGATACTGGTTGTGCTAATGACCTTCTTGTTTGTAATCTCATTTCCTTTAACCCTTACGTCATTTATCTTAGTTTTAATCTGTATTTGACAACTTGTATTTTCCCAGATGATTCGCTTTATACCTTTTTCGTATGCTGAGGCAGATTTCTGAATGGATTACCCATGCCACAGCTGGAGCATGAGATTGATTTAGGGACAGAAAGTGGGTCATGTCAGGCTAGCCTAAAAAATATACCTAGGACTTAGATGACCTGCTTTACCTGGTATTTTGTTACAATTTTGATTTACTAGAAGAATTCTTAGAATAGATACTATACTACTGAATTTCACCTTTTCTGTAAATGATACCTTTGCCAAGACAACTATCAATTTTGATGAATATTATTAATATATTACACACACACATACACACACACACCCCCACCCCCACACCCACCCACCCACCCACCCCCACACCCCCACCCCCACCCCCACCCACCCCCACCCCCTATTTGTTAAGGAAGTGAATCAGGTATCTTTTCACATGTTAGAGTGATTCTCTTACTTTAATGGCTTGTATTCAATATGTATGTTAAAAGGTAGACTTTCAGCAGAAAAAAGTTCTTGTCCACTTGCAAATGTATGTATTTGTATCTGTGACAGCAGTGGTAACACACATGGTAGCACAGCAGTTACATGACCTAGCGCAGCAGATAAGATTTACAGCATCAGTTTGCAGAGCAGACATTCCTCATTTACGAGCAACAGAGTTCTTGTATTCTGTCATTAATTACTTTTCCATATTTACTCTAAATACAACAATGTATGGATTGCACTTACTACCCAAAATTAATAGACCTAGCCTCAGTGAACAGAATTGCTCATGTAATGTGTATGGAATATATAGTTTGTATACTTTACAATATATAGTTTACTCCATATATATAGGCATGGTATTGACTTATAAATCAAATAGTACAGATTTACAAGACTTTGTCTCAGAGATGTTATACAAACAAAACAATTCAATAAATACTTGCCTGTGTTATTCATTGATAAATTTTGTATTTATATAAAATCATCTACATAACATTTTTATATCATGTCACATAATGGTATGTGTGCACACACACATAAGGCACCAAGTTCTGCCTGAAGTAATTGTATTGCCATAGCTTTTTAATTTTCTTGGTTTTGTCAGAAAGAAACTTGTTCAAATAATTTATTAGTAATTATACTGAGACATAAACCTAAGTTGACTGTGCACTATCTAAGCACCTAAAACCCACAGCAGGGAAGGGAGGCACCTTATGGACTGCATACACAGGGTGTGAGATTCAAAATACTAGCATGAAGTAATTATAATAGAAAAAAGTTTCTAATACAGAAGTGTATTAGAATGCATTGCATGACTGTAAACCTTTGGCTTCTCAGAGTTGAATCAGTCAGGGAATTTCTGTCTTCCAGGCTCACGCAGATGTCTCTGAAGAGTGAATAAAATGCTCGCTCTGTCACTTGGTTTGTCCTTCTTTAAAAAAACACAAACCCAAACAGTTAACAAGAATGATGGAATTTTTAAAATACTGATTTCAGTTTAGGTGAGAGGCAGGAGGCTGCTGTCAACCTGTCTGTGCTTAAACTGAATATAAAAGAAGGTATTTGAAACTCAAATGTTTTGAGAATTAAAAACAAACCAGTGCTAGTTCCCTTATTATTCTGCTCCACAAAGTGTACTATAAGTTCTATTTATATTGGATAATAGGGAGTTGTGACCTTTAGAAAACCTGAGTTCAAGAAGGATGAAAGCTGCTATTAAAAGTGGAAGGTTTGCTGCAAATACAGGAAGAAAGACATATACTTTGAAAACATTTTTATATAAAAAAAGCAACATTTTACACTGTTTATATGATAATTAATTAGTATCATGCCAGGGGTAATCATGATTCAAATGACTTCTAGGTTTCCTTTCTAACTGCTGCATTCTGTTCTTTTTAATACTTGATGACTTTTATCTAGCTAAGAGCCTTTCTGAAGGTATTTTTGGTGCAATACTTGATGAAAATAGATCAGGCTTTTCTGCAGAATTCTCTTTAGATTTGTATATTTTTTCCTTTTCCACACCTCTGCAAAGGCTTTCTATAAATTATCTCAAGACCAAGCCAACATCACTGTAAGACTTTTTTATTTTTTATTTTATTTTTTAAGTGTAATCTGAAGTGTGTGTAAGTAGAGCTGATTTGAGGTGAGCAATGGTATACAGTTAGGTCTTTCTTGACATTAGCACATAGTTGTATTGTAAAATGGAATGCCGTGCAGAGATTTCTGAGGCCGTGGAAACTAATTAGTTGTAAACCTCAGCTGAGTACCACGGGAGAAATCTTCAGCCTAGACAAATCTCGTAATGTAATCATAATATGCATCTGAATTTTATTTTATTTTTTAAATTTAAGATGATGGGGTCATGCTTTCAGAGGTGGCGTGCTATTTTGTGAGCTGGAATGGTAGTTCAGTGCCTCAGTGGTAAGTTTTTATGAAATGGGTAAAATTAAAACAGCCTGGGCATCACAGGGAAATACATTATTTGTAAGGGAAGTCATTGTGTTTCTCCCACTGCTCAAGGCATGAAAAGATGTCAAGGAAGCATTGCCCTCTTGCCAGCAACGAAATAGGAATCACAGATACAGGACAACTGCATTGGGGAAGAAGCTTGGCAGGTGCCTGGTGCAAGGATCTGCTCACACAAGGCTCAGCCATAGGGTCAGACCAAGCTGCTCAGGGTTTTGTCCTGTTGGGGCCTGAGACCCCTCAAGGATGCACAAGCCTTGGGCAGCCTGTGCTAACACTTAACCTGTCATCGCAGGGAAAGCTTTTCTTGCAGCCAGTCCTAGCCTGTCATGTCCCAGTTCCTGCCAGTTGTCTATGTGGCTTTTATTGTAAATGGAGAACATAGCCTGCAACCATAATGAAAAATCCAGTGTTTATATTGCCAAGGCCAGGCTATTATTAACTGGACCTAATGCATTAAGTGTATTCGGCAAAGGTGTTTCTTTCTGCATTGACATCCACTTCTATGCATGCATCATTCTGTGTGATGATACTGATGATATAATTGCAATACTTACAGGGTCACTGTTTCCTGCAGTGAAAACATCACAGCTTGATCTGAGCATTAAGTACATCTAGCAACAGGAGCTGACAATGCAAGTAGGGTTCTTAGATGTGTTGAGGAGGTTTTCAACTAAAGAATGTGAGAGTGATGTGTTAGAAATTACTCATTTGGAACAGTGTCCAATTTTAGGCTGCTTTTCAAAAGGAAAAAAATAACAGACTTAATGGGATCAGGTAAGAGATTAGAATGGCTATGGCATGGTGAGATTTACTGCATGTGAAAGTGGAGATTACAAATAAACGAAAAAAATCAGGATTTGGGTAAAGCATTCAAATGGTAAATGGTTATGACAATGAATGGCTCCTTTTTCTTCTGTTGTATGAAGAACTGTAATTATTATGGAATAGAATGATTTACATGCACTCCCAGTCTGTAACAGCCTGTGCTGCAGCGGGTCACTGAGAAGTGGTTTACAGATGGGTATTTTATTTTCAGTGTTAACCTGTGTGACTAGTTGCTGAAATTTAAAACAGCTACGTTTGTCAGTTTCTGACTCATGCCATAAACTGAAGACTGTGGGGTACTCAGAAAAGTTGAGGTGCTCTGAAGACAGGATTTTCCTCACCTGTTTGCCTGAAGTTCTTCAAAACCTGTGTCTGAGAGCACAGTATCAGGTAAAATAGTACGATCAAGCATGGCAAGCTCAATGCACTGTAGGGGGGTGGCGTTATAAACGTGAAACCTTTCTGGTATGGTATAACAGCAGTGAAAACACAAATGTAGGTTTTACCTGTTATACCTTATTTATTTATATCTATATCTATATATATATATACACATATATATACACATATATATCTATATATATATCTCTATATATCTATATCTATATATATATATACATATATATATATATATATATAGTGTTGAGCTAACCATGTCGTGTTGGCTGCTAGCTAGACTTGTCAGGGAGTCCACTTCCGAGCTCTTACATGTTTTGAGAACCTGTGAAGTCTGTGAAGCAGGTCCCTGCTGCAGCCTCTGGCTGTGCCCAGGTGCCTTTGCCTCTCACCTGCAGACCCACCTGGCTGTCTCTGGTGAGGTGACAGGATAACCTGTGGGCAGGGGGCTCAAGAGGTGCTGGGTGCAGGGCACTGCTCTTGCAGCAGGGATTGGCCGTGGGGTTCAGGCCAGGCTGCTCAGAGAGGGAGGATCATGCACAGCCCCTGGGCAGCCTGTGCCACTGCTCACCTGCCCTCCCAGGAAAGGTTTCTTTACTGCTGGTCCCAGCCTCACCTGTCCCTCGCTCTCCTGCCATGCCACACTGAGAAGAGCCCAGCTTCCTGACAGACCCTCGTAGCCTCTGGGGGCTGCTGTTATGTGGCCCTGGAGCTGCCACTTCTCCAGGCTGAACCAGCCCTGTTGCTCCAGCATCTCGTCATAGAGCGAGTGCTCCAGCTGCAACCATGCTGGTGGCTCTTTACTGAGCTCACTGTGGTTTATTGATGTTTTCCTCATGGTAGGAGGCCTCAGCTGGACACAGTATCTCTGTGGTGTGATGAGTGCTGAGTAGAGGTGGGGAAATCCCATTTTTGGATTTACTGGCCATCCTTCTGTTAATACATCCCAAGATGTCGTTGGCCTTTGCTGTCAACTGGTTCAATCTTCATATGCAAGCCATTGATGAAGAATAATCTTTCCTAGATATGTACTGAAGATTTACATTTCAACTGCTAAAAGCACTGTTTTTAAGCTGTAGGTGTTGTACATCATTTACCTGTGCAGCATTATCTCTGCCTGCTAATAAAAATTATCATAGTGAATACTTACAAATCCTAAATACAGCTCCCTTATTCAAGAGCATTGTTTCTGCAAGAGTCTCTGAAGTCTGTTGGAGTTTTGGGATGGTGTCACTAGAAAGGTTCCCCTCAACTTGAGTTATTGAAAGTGTCAACAGATAATAAAGAACTGGGTTTTGGAAGTCTTGCAACTTTCCAGCCAATTACCTGGGCAGCAGCCACAGCGTCTGAGGTAACCTTTTTGTTTACCTGTTCTGACTCCAGACAGACCAGTGGTTTTCTACCAGGAGCTACCCTCTCATTTAGAGTAAACTACCAACCACTAGTAGTGAACTAGTTGTTCTCTAGTAGTGAAAGGGACACCTTTGTTGAGGTCTTAGATGTTGAGCTGCATATCACCTTTCTTATCATAAGAGCATTTATAGCTTATGTGCCTTTATATGAAATAAAATACGTTTTCCCTGATGCTATGAAGATATGAATGGAGTAGTCATTGAATTTGGCTTCTTACAGAATTTGCTAACTAGTCAAACAGCTAGACTTAAAAAACAAACAAACAAAAGCACCAAAAAGCCCCCAAACCTGAGACATCTGTGGTTGTTAAAGACTGGGGACGTTTTAGAAAATGTCAGATAAATAGCGTGGAAATCAGTTATTTATGCAACTCCTCTTTAGTTTTTCCCTTTTGTGATTATTCAAGCAGCTCTGCTTTCTGTAGCCAGGTTTTTCGTTTATTTGATTGTTTTTCTAAAACAGAAACTTCTGATTTCTGCTTTGGGTGCTCTGATTTACAGCTAGTTAATCAGAAAGGTGCAGTAACAGTGTCAGAGAGCTTACTGAAAAAAAAAAACCACAACCACCAGAGCAGAGGAAACGTGGATTTACTGTAGTAGAGATCTGACAGGGAGCCAGATCTATTGATGGGCCAGAACCACTTCTTTTTTAACTCTGTGTCTAGTGCCAAGAGTCACTGAATAAAAATCTCAGTGAACTATGAAACCCATAAAAGCCAGTTAAGAAGTTACTATTTCGGTGCTTCAAAAGCTAGCAGTAAAAATGCTAAGATAGCCTTTGCCATCTTTGTTGTTCATTTGAATCTGTAAGACATTTTGTTTGTTGTAGTGTTTCTTCTGAATATTGAGATCTTTCCTCTGAATATTAAGTACTAATATGCTTAAATTTCTGTGGTGTTTATTCGATGGAAGCTGACTACCTTTTCTCTAGATCTAGGAGGATAATAATACTCATTACTTACATTAGATTTTTCTACATTCAGCGTTTTGTAGCGTCATTAATTTAAATAAATAACAGAACCCTTAGTGCAGTTGGATTCAAACGAATTAAATGCAGGATTTAAAAATAAAACCTTGGAATGTAATGTTATCGTATTGGCAAATTTAAATGCTTTCATTTTTCTTCTGTTGAATAGATGCTTGACATCCATGACAGATTCACTACTTTTGATTCAGTTTCCAGAGGTAAAATTGAAATTTTGAATAATTTAGCATGCAGAGGATATTTCTAAATTTAGGTTGCCAGAACCACCATCCAAATTACCTTTTGTTGTTTCTTTTATTGACACTAAGATCAAAGTGGTGCGGCATCCTGAATTTTACTGTAATTCACATTAAAGACAAATGTGTATTTTAATATAATTTTATATGTAACACAGTTTCCTATCTCATCTTCTGTTAGCACTTCTAGATATTGTAAAAGATGTGACATTATTTAAATGCAGATTGGTGTGTCTGGTCTGCTCATCATTTGTTCAAAGTCAATACACAACTGAGTTACACGTTTATGAGCCATTTTCCATCTTCCATTTTCATATTCAATTCCATTTCACTATTTCCATATTTTTTAACTTAATTATGAAGTCTGAAACAGGAAGTGAAGTGCTGCTTGTTGTTTTTGTTTTTGGGGTTTTTTTTTCATGTAGTAAAAGATACCTAAATTCTGTGCTGTAAACTGAAGAAGGCTACTCTTCAGTAATTTTCAGGTAATTTTCATGATTGTGACTACTTTAAATAGAAACAAACAAGCATATTGTGTCTTAAAATCATTTATTATACATATTTATAGCAGTTGTTCATCTGGATCATTTATACTCAGTTTGGAGGGGAATGTATAAAGTGTGTTCATATCACATTGCAGTATTATCATTTATGAAAATGTTTCATTGACAAAATAGAACATAATGGGTATTTTGGAGCTCTGATGCTTTTCCTGTGGTGGTAATCCTGATTGAAGCAACATAAGCAGGAATCAACACAAGCTGGTGTAGACCATTATGCCAGTAATTCATGGTTAAGGGTCCCTAAGGTCTTACGCACATCGGTATGAAGGAACTTGGTAGTTAAACCATCATGTTAGTGATCTGCAGATAGATTTTATTTCCTCAGTTTCTGCTAAGCATATGTTTTGTGTCCATGGGGAAAAAAATTTACAGGATGATTGAAAAACTATTGTCTATAAGCAAAGTCTCTGTAAGTAATTGTGAAAACCAAACCCTCAGATAAATAATCTGTTAGATATTTTACAACCAGTAAATAAGTGCATATGATCTATTATGAAATGTATTTTAATTTTGCAATAAATAAATCTTTTATAACAAAAGTTAAAATCTCTTGTAACAAAAGCTAACAAAAATAATTGACAAACACTTTAAGATTATCTCAAACTGTTGCCGTACCCAATCACAACAAAAGGAGGGGAGGGCTGTGTGAAAGTTTAGCTTAATTTATGTTAGTATTTGTAATCCTTGTAACTTTAGAGTAGCTAGGTGTTGAAGGCAGTGTGTAAACCATAATGTAAACCACAGCATTTACTCCTGTAATTAGCAGATAGCACTTTTAAGTTAGATAATGTGTTGAGAGCTACGTAACTGATTATAGGTGCTGTTTGGAAAAAAAATTCCAAGTCCTGCCATTTGTGCTTATCATCTCTTGCAGATAGGAAATTCAAATGATATTTAAATACTGATTGCACCAAGTGATATGGTAGGAGATAGTTGCTGAGTTATTTGAAAATGTCAGGCTTGCATTAGCATACATGGCTTTTTTAAGGCAATGTTGTGACAGTTTCAATTTTAAGACTTTAGTTCCTTGGACAGTTTTAAGGAAAAAACCTCAAACAAACAAACAAAATCCTTGGGAAAAAAAAGTATCAGATGGATTGATTGAATCTCTGTTTATGGGCTTACTTTGATGAAGTACTTTGAGCAAAGTTTTGTTATTATAAAAGAAACTTCAGGAATTTGAAGAGCATCTGTCACAGACAGCAAAGCCTGAGAAGTATTTTGCTATAGTAGACACAAAGGTTTAGAGAAGATCTAGTGGGAGGTTTTGACTAAACCTCTGCAATATATATTCACTAGTTATGAGAAAGTAGGAAGCTGTTTGATATAAATGATGAGTTGGAGGTAGGAATTTCAGTGTTTTATATGCCACCATCTGAAGCCATAAAGGCAAAAGCTGTAGTCTGAATGTTTTATGGGTATCTAATGATACTGATGTTGACTTTGTAGTAGCTGGGCTTCTCCACATATTCAGAGTCTGAAAAGTCTGTGAGTTTTCAGCTTAGACGTTGTCTGTACCTGGTTGAGCATGAGTTTTACTGTGGATCAGCATCTAGATCAGCATCTGGATCAACAAGTACATGTATGTCTAAACAGTGTGATTCAGGAATAATTCTGGGTTTTGGGGTCACAGTGAGCATGCTGGCTGTGTTTCAGTTCCCTAGCAGAGTGGGAACAGGGTGCGCACTGCTCCCGGAGCTGTTACCCTTGGGAAGGGCACCTACAGGCACGGGACAGCCAGTTTGGCTGTGGAGTATGTGTGTGGGGAATGAAAAAGAATAAGCATCTTCCAATTCCTTTATGACTATCTGAACTGGCAGAAATTGTCACAGTTCCAGATATTTCTCATGAAAATCTCTGAGTGGCGTTAAGATGATTTGTGATGCTGAACACAGTAATAAATTAATAACTTAAATTGCTACTTACCTCATCCCTCTACTGGTAAGAAAGTACTTAACAGTTTACTGATTTCCACAGCAACTTCTATTGTATGAAATATATGCCTGTATTTTGATGTTGGAGAAATAAAGGTAAAGTGACTGATCTAGTGTCAGTCAGTGAAGTCATTAGGTTGTTGAGTTTTTTGGTGACCTAGGCAAGATGAGTCTGTTACAAAGACAAGATTTAGCTAGGTTTCTCATGTCTCTGTTCTGCTCTTTAACTGTCTCCTTCCCATGAAATAGACAAACTCCTCTGAACGGTACAAAATCTGCTTGGAATGGAAGATGGGCTCATTGATTTTTTTTTTTTCTCCTACGTGGGGCTCCCAGAAATAGGTAACAGTGCTGGGTATTTGAGTGCAAGAGCTGAGAAATACATCTGTAGAAGCCAGGAATTCAAATACCCTGTTCAACATAGAGTGTAGTGAAGTCATAAAAAAGTTACTGTGTCCACATAATATACAAGGGCCTGAGAAAGAAGATTTAAAAGTTTACAGTAATTTAACTCAACCCCTTCTTCCCTGATGAAGAACTTCTATCATTTCATCATGGAGAATTTTTTTTTGGATAGGAGAACTGACCCATTGCCCAGGAGAAAGATGTAAAGCAACATAAATTGCTTTGAGAACCTTTTCAGCTTCCACATGCTTAGCTGATAGAGCCCTAGTATGAACAGATGCTCTTAACAGATGTCATACTTCTCAGAAACAAGTTGTTGATTTAAGGGTTTCTTGACTGGCAAATATCACTGGCAGAAGATGTAGAGCGTGTAATGCAATCCTCTGTTAGCTGATTGTTGTTTATACCCAGCTAGACTGTGCTTTCAGATGGGTCATTGCCAGCAAATAGGTAATGGACATGGTTAAGAGGAGGTCATCAAAAATGAAATGTAGGAACACGGAGCACTGACTAATTTGTTTCCTGATTTTAAGAGTCTTGACATATGTAGGATATAAAACATCTCCAAAACAAAACCAAAATTGGACCCAGGGTATGGGCTCTGAAATTCATAGCTGCAGCCAGGTGCAGAGGTACTGCACTTCTTCCAAAAGCTTGGCATTCTCAGTGTGCAACCTAGGTGGTCATAGATCCTAGTCTTAGCCTGCAGGTGTGGGTCTTAGTAGTGAATTCCCTTCTCCTCTTAGGTGCCTCAGTGTTATTTGTGATGCAGAGGCAACAGGGAAGATGACCTGTTCTTTCCTGTGTAACAGCAGTGCATGGCTTTACAGATACAAAGCACTGCTGGCAAGAAGGAAACATGGTTTGTGGGAGGTAGGTTTTATGTAACTGATTTTCCTAAACTTGAGTCTGCAGAACTGGATCGAAGGCCTATAAGCAGCTCTTCATCTTAATGAAACTTCAGAAGAGAGCTAAACTCATGAGGTAGCGTTGCCACTGAAGTTGGGGAAGTTAGGGTATAACTCCTTTTGACCAAACTGAAACCAACCTGAAGCATATTCAGTGTAAAATACGGGGTTTTTTGGTGGTGTCGTCCCGTCCGTCCCCCCCCCCCCTCTAAAATGAGAAACCAGATGTTTGTGCTCCATAGATTGCAAGACTTGAAGAACCCACATTATAAGACATTTGTATCTGTCCTGGTGACTCAGTTGGAGATCATGCACAATGCAGACCACGGGGGTATCAGGCAGTCCTGCTCTATCTTAACCAGTGGGGAAGGCTGCTGTTTTCCATTCTCTCAGCTGGGGAACAAGAAGCTGGAAAATGGACTGTCAGCACATGAGAGTTAACATTGTAATGGGCTTTTGTTTGATACAGAGATTGTTTAATACAGGGAATTTGCTGTGGTGGGGTAGGGTCTCAGGCTGTTGTTTCGCTCTGCAAACTTGCTGATAACGACCATCAGTTCATCTGCTCTAGCAGATGTGGCCAAAGGACAGACAAGACCTTTCCGGCTTAAGGGAGGGCTGGCTAGAAGTCAGTGTAAGGGATACATAAGACCATAATACTTGAAAGGAAAAACTCCTATTGAGAGGCATCTAAAGGGAGGAGAGGTGATGAATTTTATTTTGTATTTACTGAGGAAAAACATAGCAGCAGAGTGAACCTATCAGTCAGCTTTACTGAAGAAAGGGCAATTTTCTTTTGAGAGATGCCTAACTTTGTTGATTGCATTTAGGACTAATTATATAGATGTTCTAAAGCAAACAAACAAAACCCCTTGATTTGTTTTTGCAATCTTGGATTCCTCAGAAAATGTGTAAAATTTTTACTTTAAAATGCTTAATGCATGAACTGCTGTGCTTTGAAGAGAACTGAATAGAGATTTATTTTTTTTTTAGAATAAATGAGTACTCTGCACTTGTCAGTGAACAACTGCAATGAACATTTAAAGAAATGTCACCATGTTGTACCTTTGCACCTTTAACTGTTTTCAATGAGTTTAATATAGATTTTTTTAATTGCTGCTTTCTCAAGGGAATTCTATTTTTTAGCACAAGTACATAGGGCATTAAAGTATAACCAGTCAATTTATTTAATTCTGCTAGTCTATTACTTCTGTGCCTAAGAGCCTGCAAATCAACGGATCTGCAAATCAACGGATATTTTTTTTAAGAAATACTGTGGAATGAAAGAATAACTTTACACATTTTCTGGTTGAAAATAATTTGGAATTTGTGAATTGGTACACTAATGTCACAAGCAGGCCATGTGCTTGTTGTATTTTAAAAACTAATTCATTTGGGGGACAACTGGTAGGAATTCAGCTGCAGTAACAAGGCATTCTTGGCTAATAACTGAGGTTGTTTCTTCATGTTATTGTTCTACAGGTATAGATGCATCTAAGTGGAAGATTAAGTGTTTTTCAAAAACAAAATAGTACATGTTTTTTTACTAATGAATTATGAATGTTGAACTGAAGTTAGCAATCTGAATGTCTAGTCTGATTCTTCAGCTAGTAGAGACTCAGATATATCTTCTGATCTTAACTGAAAAGATACGGTAATTTGGTCTGTTTCAGATCATTTCAGATCTGTTTCAGATCATTCCTATGAAAAATTCATATTGAAATTATAATAAATCACAAGACATTTATAAGATGGTGGTCAGATTTTTCTATGCAACCTAACTAGAAATGGAGTAAGGATTTGGTGTTACGTTAAAACTTTAATATGAAATTGGAAAAGTGTATGTGGGAGAAAACTGACAATGTGTGCAATTTCTTATTCTTCCTTCAGGTATAAAATGCAGTTTTCTGTTAAAAATGGGATCTGCCCTTTCCATGTAGCAGAACAAGGCATTCTATATAACAGCGTTGAAATTATCTTACAAAATTATGGGACCCCCTCACTCATTCACAGTCTCTTCTCCACACTGGAGTGAAATGGGGATAAAACCAGTACATGAGTTGCTGACCAGATCCAATCCAATCCTGCCTCCCTAGCAGAGAATCAAACGATCTGCAGCTTCATCAGGTAATCATAGGCAGCAGGCGTGCTTTTGAGAAGAACTGGGGCAAAATACAGCTCTATGGACAGACACCAGAACAGGACACCAACAAAGGGCAGTCAGAAATAACCATGGTGTGGAGGGGATGATACTAGTGTAAATCATAAACTGGATCAGCAAGTTAGAAATATGCTGGTTTTTACATTTTTGCTAGGATATCCTATTTAGTCTTGATTTTATCCTTAGAGATGTCGCTTCTTCTAGCAAACAGCCACTATCTATAGGTAAATCAAGTCTTTTCTGGAAATTCAGGTCATCTGCTTCATATATGGAATTTTAACTTTATGACACGTGAAACAAAAGCATTTCCATAATTTGTTTAACACTATTCATAAAGGTCAATCATGTTTTTCCTACCTCTTTTCTCTGAGACACCCTTTCTCTTTGAAACTTTAGTTTTCTTTATAATGCAAGGCCACTGAAATGGCTATTTCTTTTTGCATTTGCTGAGAAGACTAAATGTAATATAAAACCCCATATTTAAACACCCCCACCCTCCAATCCCAGAAGCCAAGCTAGCAACTTTCACAAAGTTAATGAAGGGGGGAAATTTCTAACCTTTATCAACTGCTGGAGTGTAATAATGGGCACAACATGTGGAATAAGTGATTTTATCCATGTTTCACAGTTTTTTTCAAATACTGTGGCTTTTTTTTGTATCCCTTCTTGCCAGCTTCCTGACTGTGTGTTTGGGTACAGAGTACTTAAGAATATAAATTGTGAAGAATAAATATTAAAGGGGAAGGAAAATGTCAGTCTCAAGGCATTTGCTGGTGCTTCATTAAAGCTCTTAGTTCTAAGAGTGGAACATCTAGGAAAAAATGCATATAGTGCATGCATGCATCTGAGGTGTGGCTTTAGCTGGAACAATACAGATGTCCAGGCTGGTTATCTATACCAACAGATGTAGTTAGTTTTCCTGCTAGACTGGTTAAAGGAGACTGAGGAAAGAAAGCTGGGGAAGAAACGCTTCTTGCTCAAGCTGGGAGAGGAGGGGTTTGGCTCTTTATTTTTAGCACAGTAGGGAAAACTGCTGTCTGTCACTGCCTCACTTCAACCTGATAGAGCAAATTGTCCCTGATCAGTAAACCCTTAAACAGATATGGTCATCATTATGGTTTATATTGAGTAAGGTTTAAAGGAGAGGAATTAAAAATGTTTCATACCTTGCTCAAAGTAACACTGATAGTCAAGATAAGACAAATTCTATTACAGTAAAGCTTACAGGGAAAGCATTATTTAGAATTCAGGCTTCTGTATTTGTGGATAGAAGGTACTCAATATTTAGGAGATGGAAGATGTTTAATATTTGTTTCTACTTTTGAAAAGAAGTAATTTGATATTCTCAATTTGACGTAAGATAAAGGGAGAGAGTAATTTATGTGCACTAATCTGTATTTCTGTATGCATGATGTCACAATTCAGTTTTCTTTTGTGCTTCTGATTAACCTTGTTCTCTTCAAAGAACATTGGTGTTATCTGTCATTTGTTGATGGTGGAAGGGAACAAGTGGCTTCACAGATCATGGTTTGAAAAGGCAGCTCAGTTCATTTTGGCAATTAATTTGATACTGGCCATAAACTGCTCAATTTTCCTTTAGCAAATTGACTGATCTCTTTTCTGTTTGGAAGTATGCCTATCTAAAAACATTCCACTGTTTGTGATTTTTAAAAGAAAAATTACATTTTCTTTTTATGTTTTGCTCTCTGTCAAGATGTTCTGCCGATGCATGTGAGCATTCATCTTCGTAGTTCTGGTATAGCTGGAACTTCAATGAGTAAGGATGTAGCTGCTAAAGATGTCACGGATGTAGAGACCTGCATGTACCATGGATGCTGTATGAGGTCTGGAACAATTTATTTGTGTTCATCACACTGTTGCTGAAGTGTAAGCCTTAATCTCAGCTTTTATCATATTGTCTGAAGAAGCAGGGCTTGTACGTGTGCAAGGAGCCTCAGGATCTCTGTGCTGTGCAGTGCTACGTGATGTAGTTAGAAGCTACTGCAACATGGAAGAAACAGACCTGAGTGCTTAAGCTCTTTGTGTAACAATACAGGGGGTTTAGGTACATTTAAGCAGAGATTGCAACAATCAACAGGCAAGAGGAGGCAGCTGAGCTGTCAGGAGAAAATGTTTTTGACACTGTGCATGTTTTCATCTTGCCTCTGATCACAGGTTGGATGTCCAATTCCTTCCTAGTGTGAGTGCTTCCTTTCATAAACAGCAGAGCCATCACTTTGGTATAGAAAATGACAGGAAGTGTATGGGAGGTGGTATCTAAAAATAACAGTGATAATTGCTTTCTGCTGGTGGGAGGTTTTATTTTTGGAATGCAGTGAAAGGAGGAAAGATTGGAAAGGCTGCAGCCAAGGGAAACCGCATTAGGCTTTAGCCACCATTTGGTGCTACCTCTCAATTAATGCAGATATTTTCAATGCTGACTGCTTATGTGCGTACCTGATGTAAAATTTCTTAGCAGTTAGCTGACCAGCCTCTCTGACAAAGCATTTGTGCCATTCTTTGTTGAATCACGGCTCTCCCTTGGCCATTGAGGTAGGAGCCAGATAGTGCTGGTTGGTAGGGAAGCAGCTTGCTGTCACGTGTTGAGCAACATTAGTGCAAAAACCCCAGACAGTGCTGGGGAATCACAGTAGGTTTATTGGAAATGTTGGAGGTGGAGAGTAGATGAGAAACGTGTAGAAGAGGAGATAGGTGTCCCATTTTAGCCTTCAGGGTTACAGGACAAATGGTTGAGATTAATCTGCACTACTCCAGTGCTAGGAATAGAAAAGATTACAGCTATCCACCTGTCTGTTTACCTAGCCTATTGCATCTTCTATGTATTACTGCCTGAAAGAATAAAAGTGGAGAGAGCTTGAGAATTTTGGCTCAGGTGGTGATAATGTGATGTGAGTATGTAAGACTTGCATGAGCCGCATGTCTGTTGATGTTTGAGGATCGTTAAAGAAGCATTCTTTTTTGTATATTTGAAGATAAGTATCTGTTAGTGTACTTATTTTTCTTAGTCCTTATTCGTTATGTCTTTCAGGTATTAAAAGTTTGCATATTTATCAATTCGAAGATGTAGTTACCAAAACTAAATGTGCTCAAGCTTGAGAGATGCACTTCTTACAACATTTGGAGTACACATACTTACCTAGAAAATGTTAAAAGTACATAGCACAAGTAGTAACATGCAGAATTGTGGGCTTTCTCATTTTTTTAAAGAAAAAGAATTTTGTGCTACCCTAAACTGATTTTCTCACATCCATTCTTCCCAAATAATTCAATAATTCAGCTTTCCAATCCTGAAATCAAAAGGGAAATTAAGAGGTGATCCTTTCCCCTTTCTGTGCGCTAAGGTTGGATCACAAAATCATGTCTTTTATGAGTATCTCAAACGATGTACATTACACAAAATTCCCAGTTGATCTGGTCTGGTGTTCTGTTGCCCTTACTGTTACAAAGGTTTTCTTAATGGAATCCTCTTTACTGCATTTTAAGCTGATTATTTTTTCTGTACAGCTGTGATGTGTTCTGTCCAGTTTTGTTTGCCGGGGTGTCTTGCAGGAACTTTGGAAAATTGTTCTTGAATGTTCTGATCCATTTTTCTGTTTTTCAGTGTACTGCACTGGGAGTATGCAGGGCTGGTAGGAAAGAGTTGTAGAAAAATAAAAATAACAGTCCACAGCAGAAAAGCATAGGGAAGATGGTTAGACAGAAATTACAAATTTACTGGGTTTAGTGTCTGATCATTCAGCATAAAAGATTGGTAGTTTGGAGAGTCTAGATTAATACTGATTGGAAAGCATTATCTGGTGCTGTAGTGAAACAGCCTAATGATTTTTGTTAGATTTATCGTGTACAGGCATCTGTATCTGAGAATTTGTGCAGATTTGTTCCCCTCTTTGCAATTTTAATGGAGGTAACAAAGAATTGCAGATTAAAGACTAGATTGGTCACTCCATTGGTAAGGATTGAAGTACATTGACAGTGAAATTTCTAGGGCACATCATCTGTCAAACTTGCATTGGGCAGAAATACAGTATTGTTTCTGGATATGTCAGTCATGCACCTTTCAGAGGTAATGAAATGCAAGAGACTCTTTTCTGAATTTGGTCCTATTCTGACACTCACCCCACTTTAGAAATTTCACTGCTGCGGCAGAAATTCCATATTTCTTTTCTAAGATGGAATGCGAAATTTTTCCTTCATTGTTGCTGTGTTAGACTACAGTTAGCTGTAGATGTTCCTAAATCTTTTCACATATGTAGTAGTACACAGACAGCTATGCCAGAAGGATGTGTCTCCAGTAGATTCTTCATTTTGACCCCTCTCAATCTGTGCTTGTTTTATTTTTCACTGATTTTTAAAAACAGTTTTCTTTAGCAGATTTATATAGCAAAATGATGGGAGCTGACTGCAGTCTATGAAATGATCAAGTCTCTTTTTATTGTTAAATTTCCATGTGTTTTTCCCATCTTGTTAATTAAAAAAGGTCACAAATCACAAAAAGACACAGATGAAGAATAATGCTCCACATTAAACACATTATTTGCGACAGCATGTAGTTATTGATTGCACGGGAGTTACAAAAGAATAATCAAATAGAAATTTTTAAAAAAGTTGAAGTAAACATTAATTTAGTTTTTAGTTTGATAGCTGTCCTGTGTTCTGGGAATAATTCTTGTTCTTTCTAACAATCTCAGATGTTACATGGATTTTATTTTTAAGGATTTTCCTGGCTTTGGAAGCATAATATTCTGCTGATGTTATTGTAGAGGCTGTATATATAGACATGCAAGGAAGCTGTGTTCTGTTAGTGAGACGCCGACATGAGAATGTGCTTTTCCATCCATTCACTTATTATATGCAAAGAAAATTATAGCTGATGCAAATGCCCAAGTAAAATTAGTTTCTTATCTACAAAAGCTCGGATTGTCTCCTTTCCTTTTCTGGATTTGGGACAGGGACACAGAGAAGCAGCAGCACATACAGCATTATGCCCTGCTTCCCATGTGATTAGTAAGCACAGCATCAGGAACAGAAAGCTGAGTTTCAGGTGTGGCCTCTGAAACACTTTTATTTCTGGAAGAAGGAACCCACAACACAGACCTGCTGCTACTATATATTAATAAATTCTGGGATCGGACCCCTTGCTTCTCTGTGTGTACAGGAGTGTTGGACAAAGCACAACTATTGCCTTCCATGTGAGGCTACTCGGTGACGGAAATTCTTCCACGAGGTCTGCTAAACTGTTGTCTGAGCAGTGTAGTAAGATTCAGGCGGTGGATTTTGACACTGTGGGAGTATACGTGCTACACAGCAGCTCATGGCACTCCCATGCTTGAGGGGAAGCTCCTGGCCCCTTATTTTTCAAATTAAAGCAGAATCAGCCAAATGAAAAATAGGTATTATTTTACTGTTTCAGTCCATGGAGCACATTTCCTTCTTTTCATTGTGAACCCTTTCAGCTGTTTTGCTGTGATCCTGTACATCCTGTGACCATCTAAGTAGTCTCTTTCTGTCAGTCTGCCCTGCTTCACATCTGGTGCTCCATCTCTTACAGTCTCTGAATTTAGCCAAATGTCTCCTGGATTGTTTTGAAATTATTTTTTTTCCCAGCAAATCTTCTAAAGCCCTCTGCATATAGACAATG
Organism: Falco naumanni; assembly: GCF_017639655.2. NCBI lineage: Eukaryota > Metazoa > Chordata > Aves > Falconiformes > Falconidae > Falco > Falco naumanni. Next base: position 20,515,438 of record NC_054080.1, read on the forward strand.
TAATCTGTGCTTAACCAGGTCAGATAAGATAAAACGTTAATATTTCTCTTGGCTTGAAATTTGCAACAGGATTCAAGTGTCTGTGAGGTGTTCTCAGGAAACAAGAACTCGGGATTAATACAGAAATTGTCTTAACTCTTTAATCTGTCTGCCAGGGTAGGGTAATATAAACAAAAGACAGAATATCACTGTATCCTAGGGAACTGGCTTAGTTAGTGTGACTTATTATGTATCAGAAATAGTGAATACACAGCAGAGAAAAATCTTTCCCTCATATAGCATGGCTATATGTAAACATTATTTGTATAATTTAATGCTGTAGTATCTTTAAGCATTGATGAAAGCTTGTTGCACCTAAAAGTTGGTTAGGTTTTGAGGCAACTGAGTTTACTGTTTCTGTAAATATCTGGAGATTGCCAGAGGCATCTTCATATCATATTGTGGAAATAGAATTTTTTTAAAAAAATCTACATAATTTTCATATATAAATCGAGACCATATTCCTGCATAGGTTTTGTAGTAGCTCTGCACTACATTCAGTCCTGGTTTTGATCCAGTGACACCTTCTGTGAAATTTAAATATTTATATTTTTGCTAAATCTCCTCTCTGCTTCACTGTATTATAATTGCTGAAGGCAATTTTTTCTGTGGGAGATGGGGGTGGTGGTGGGGTTCTTGTGGGGGTTGCCCTGTAAAGGTGGGGCTTTATTATTTCAGAGCTGTTGACAAGTAGCTTTTTACAGGCATTTGTAACCTAGCTAGCATTAGAAGTCAGGAAAAAAAATTAAGAAGTTGAATCCATTGAGTTTCTGTAGCTTTGATGAAGTCTTCAGCATTGTTAGTGGAGACATTATTTGTTGTAAGCTCTTTTTGATTTGTTGGGGATTTTGCAGAGGTTTGGGTTTTTCTTGGTTAAGGGTTGTTTGTTTTTATAAAAAAAACTGCTTTGATATGATTTACTTTGGGTCCAAGATCTTTTCTTCTGTTTTAGCTGGTTCTTCCCCATCTTGTATTTGTTCAGCTGATTATATTCTTATCTAGGAGTAGCATGGAGTTGGCTTGCATCCTATCTATTTCAGATCATGTCTCAAGCTTGTGATTGAATTCTAATCCACTCCTACAAAATAACGAAATTGCCAGTGTTTTCAGATTTAGAGAGGATACTCTCCCTTTCTCTAAGTTACTAGCAAGAATGCTGGATGGCAGAAGACCTAATCCACATAGCTGAGCAGTCTCATTTGGTCAGTGTTCCCAGTTTGGCAATGACCTGTTGGCAGGTGCTATGTTAGTACTGTGTTCTGGTGTGTTTTTCTGGGGGTGTCATGGGATCACTGTACAAGATGCTTTGGAGTCTGCAAATATGTGTAGACAAGCCTCGCTTGTTAGTTAGTTAGTTAGTTAGCACGCTTTGGGAGCAGTGGCAGGGTGCAAGGATCATTTTCCCAGGTCTGCCTGGTATTCAGGCTTATCCTGCGTTTTGGCTTGTGGGGCAGCAGGGGTCAGTGGGAAGGACTTTGTAAGGCACTGGGACTGTGGCAGTATTTCTGACATGGAGAAGCATTCACGTCTTACACCCCTTACTTTGGGCTCCAGCCTTTGAAATGGGAGGTCTGCATTGAAGACACCCTAGAAAAAAAGAGAGAAGAGCATAGGCCTAATTCAGGGGCTTACAGGGTCAGTATCAAATGGGTAATTCATGACCTTGATGCATTGGAAATCATGGAAAAAATCATGGACAAGTTCTGTACCACTAGGTGTATTTGCAACACACAGGGTAGTGGTTAACAAAAAGTTTATTTCTGTGCTCCTTTATTAGTCTAGCCCCAAATAGACATATGGGGGGGAGCGAAGTAGTAGAACTTTGCTGTATCTGTTGCAGACTGTATTTGCCTAACTAGCTTAAAAGGATGACATGTGAGGAAAAAGCCACAAGTTACTGCATCTGCGTTGCCCATCCGTAATACCTGCTACCCTGTCACAGAAGCAAATTAGATTTGTGTTGACATGGTTTGCTCTTGACAATCCAGAGCTGGCTATTACTCATCTCCTTGTTGTTTTGTCGGTTTACAAGTAGTTGGTTTGACTGTTTCTTCCTGTAGTTAGGAATTGAGGGGTTTTCAGTAATTCCTTGCATTGTGGTTCTGTACATTCTTAAATGTAGATGTTGTTTTTGTCCCTTTCTATTAATCTTGGATCACCAGTTTTCAACACACTTATTAAAGGGCTATGTCATTGGTGCAGGCAATTTCTTAAATGTTCTAGAGTGATTTTTCAGGAGACTCAGGTAACTAAAAAAACTGTAGTTTAGCTAAGTAAGACTCCAGACTCCCTAGCTAGTCTAAATTGGATTCTTACTCCTCGATTTTTTGTTTTTGTTTTTGTTTTTGTTTTTGTTTTTGTTTTTGTTTTTGGTTTTGGTTTTGGTTTTGGTTTTGTTTTTTTTTTGTTTTTGTTTTTGGTTTGTGTTTGTGTTTGTTTTTGTTTTTAATTAAATTTATTAAGAGTGAAGTATGTTAGCCTTCTCAGAGTGGCTTTTTTTTTTTTTTTTTTTTTTTTTGTGGCTATTGACCGATAGATAATGTATTTCCTTGGTCTTCTGTATGTTAGTATTCTCCAGGAATTATTTTGTTATTCTGTTTACTGTATCCTACATGGCAGTTGTGGATTTCTTTAATTACTATTTTTTGTTTGACCTGTGTGATTTTATACTCACACCTCTATTGCTATAGCTTTCATACTTATCCATAATTATTTGGTCTATTGCTCACATTTTAACAGGGGGGGGTTTGAGTTTCAGATGAGTAAGGAAATCATGTTCTAGTCTACTTGATTTCCCTTTATAAATGTTTTCCCTACATTTGGGTAGATTGTATTTGTAACTTACATATTGTTTAAGAAATTAAAAATATTTTTCCTTAATTCGTCCTTCCCATGGGGTCTTGCTTATCAGTTCTTTGATTTTATAAATGGTTTACTTGCTAGAGATGATTATCTTTATGCTTAACTGATGCCCCCCCCAAAAAACCCAACCAAAACCCCAACTAAACCCAACCAAAACCAAAACCAAAGCAATCACCAAAACCCAAAGAACCAAACTCCCCCACTCCCCCACTCCCCCACCCCAAAAAAATGGCGCCCCCCCCCCCCCCCCCCCCCCCCGCCCCAAACCCAAGCAAAACATCTGAAAGACCTGTGGAGCCCATTCAGTCTAAGCCTCTGCTCTAAGCAGATGTAGTTTCAAAGTTCAGTCAAGTTCCTCTGATGAGGTTATTTATTTTCCTAAGAACAACATGTTCCCTGTTGTGTTAGCTGCCGTTTAGGTTTTGGCCAGCTCCTCCCTTTTCAAAGTTGAATGTAGCAAAGCAATTCTAGCTTTTATTTTCAGTCTTTTGTCTCAAAAAATTCAAGGAAGATGCTGGAAATGCACTGTGCACTGCCATATTCTTTTTGAAGAGATGTCATTAAGTGATTAAAAACAAGTTGTGCCATCCAGACAGTTCTATCTGTGGCTCAAGAAAAGCCTTTTCTGTGATGGCTCTGCACTTGCTGGGCTGAGTCCAAGTCACTGCTGGACATTCACTCTTTTTCTTCTCTTCTGACCAGGGATTTTTGTAGTGTAAGATGATGCCTGCCTTTTTGTTTCCTGCTTTTCCTTCTTGAACATGCTCTTTCCTTCTGTATCAACTTACACATGTGCTAATTACCTCATCTGTTGCTGTCATGCTACCTAAATTACCCATTTAATTTCCAAATTTTTTAAACATGCTAAAGTTTCTAGCATGGTATAGAACACTGCCCTGACCATACTGTAAGCTTCAATCAACTCAGCAGATCAAACACACTTGCCTGCATTGATCTGGGATTCACATACGCCTGCTAGGAAATGCAGTTCTTCACTCTTCCACGTTCCCCAGCTTCCTATTTACTGCCACTTGTCTGCTACTTCCAGCATGTTTCATTTGCAGCCATACAGAAGGGGAGCAAAAGAAAATACAGCAAATGCAGTAGACAGCTGTATGTCGCTATATTATTTATGTCTAGTCAAGAAAGATTAAGTTATAATTCATGAGAGGCAAGACACCAGGGTCAGACTTTTCTCAGCAGAAATAAATTGTGCGTTACATATTGTGGTCCACCATTTTTGGCAGTAACTACTACTTACCAAGCCAGCTGTTACGTTCTTTGTTTTGTCACTTCAGTTCATGCTGAGAGTTTTTTGAAGGTGAAGCTGTTTCTGTTTTGTGTCAAGGATGGAAAAACCCCAATAAACCATAACAAGACATTACAAGCCAGGCATGGAATACCTCAGAGTCCTTATGCCCATGGACAAGTCATGAATCTAGCTGCATAATTACATGTATATTCAGCAGCACAAGTCTGATATTTCATGACTAATTGGCCTTTTAAAGTAAGAATCCAGTTGGTGGTTAAAATACTTGGTCTGTATGTGACTGTTTTACTCTCAGATTGGAAATACAAGCATAGAAGTAGACGATAGATTTTCCAGATGGAAAAGAGTTTTCGGCACAACCAGTATGCTTGTATCCAGATTGATAGGTAATGCTTCAGAAGTGTTTCAACACAAAGTGGAAGCTGACACCAGCACTTTTAGCAACTTGATGTCGATGATGGTACCTGAGTAAGAGCTGTCTGATAACCTCTGCTATGGCAGTTTGCATTTTTAGCCTGTGGACTGCTAGGGTCACACAACACCCCCCCCCCCTGTGATGAAGCTGCAGAGTTTCCAGGCTCTCAGCCAGGCAGTTAAGAGATCTGGCTCCAGTTTTTCAGCTTCATGCCTTTACGCTGTCTCATGTTTGAGCTGTTGAACTAAAATGGCTTGGTAGTATTACAAAAATATGTAAATTAGTTTTCAAGAAACTAGAAGAAAATGCAGTCTTTCTGAGGTGGACTGAAAGCATCTTCACAATTTTAATTTCAGAAAAAGGGAAAACTGTAAATTTAATTCAGCTCTGAAACCAAGCACTACTACTGGCAAAAAAGTCTTGCAGATTAATTGATGTATACTGTTTATTGTATAAAACAATAAGCATGCCTGCCTTCCTGCAAAGAGAACCCAACAAATAAGTAGATTTAGCTAGGTAGACAGTTCAATTTGGAACATTGTTTTCATCCTCTTACTTTATATTCTCCAGACTTCCTTTAGAGACAGTTGTCTGATTCTTAAGTTTTACTTATCTACAGTGCAGTCAACTTGTCATGTATTAAGTAAAAAATATTTTTGTTTTTTTTTCCCCTCCAAAATCATAGTTGTCTATATAAAGGTGAAATGTGAAAGTTAGAATAATTTCAGATTAATGATTTTCTAAAGTCCAGCTAACTGACAGGCTGTGGCTATACTGATTGCTTTCAAATCTCAGTTCTTTCACTCTAGGTTCTGTTGTGTTATCTTAAAAAAAGTAGTCATAATTGAAAGAAGGCAGGAGGGGTAATAATGCTTAATGTAAATTTAATTAAGAAGTTTTGGAAGACTGAATGAATCACATGTGCATTTGAAGCAAATTGCACTGCTTTCACTAGTAAAGAAAGCAAGAAACTTACCTCTTCAGTCTAAAAAACCAAATCCCTTAAGTAGCTTCTCCTTAGAAAGTGATGCATGCTTTCTGTGACCCTCTAGTCATTCATGTATGTACTGTCTTTAAAATGGAGGATGTTTGTGTGCATCTGCAGCGTGGACACTCTTCCGAGTGGAGCTAAGGCAGTCTTTTTTCAAGTGGTATTTCCAGTATAACCGTTAGAATTCTTATTTGGAAAATATTATGTCCTCAAGTGATTTTTGAATTATGATTAAGCTGCTTGTTGCACATGAAATAGCTAACTTTTTTTTACAAGAGTGTCTGTGTCTGTATAAAGTATCGTAAAACATTATTGTTTATTGCTAATAGGTTTAGATGCTTATCCAAGGTACAGTATTCACACTTTTTCCAGCTGACGCAGGAAACTAATGTGTTGGCCCACGTGAGAAGCACATGTGTTAAGCAAATGATAGTGTGGAAGGAAATGCAGTTAAGATGTCTGTATGTGGGAAAATCCATCTTTTGCTCTCTGCATGTGGCAAAGCTTCCAGGACAGTGAAGTATTACAGATTCCTGCTTTTTTGGTGACCTTACTCTCCAGATAAAGCTGAAGCTCAGTGCTGGGGCCAGGCAATAGTTTGTGCCGTGTGAGATCTCGGAGTGTTAAGAGGAAGGTTAGGAGAGCTTGCACATGCCCAAGTATGGGAGGTGCAGCAGGGAACTGGATAGTCTGGTAGCATGTGAGGCTAACATATCTGCAGCATCTGGTGACTGCACTGATGATACAGAGGAAAGAAATTTTAGCTGGAAATGATAGTTTGAATAACTTGAAGGTATACACCAATCTCGTATTGATTTCTGATGCAATCTGCAAGCAGTGGGAAAACACACAGTGGGAAAAGACTTCATTCTCTCCCCTAGCTTGTATCTGCAGCCTCACCAGTTTCACAGGACAGCAGAGCTGCATGGTATCACCAAAAATAAACCAAAACAAACCAAAAAAGTCATGCGAAAATAGGCTGACAAGTTGCTTCCTTATGGTTTAAGTGCAACATCATCTACATTCCCCTGGTTTTATTCTAGTAAGTATTTAGAAAAGGTTCTTGGCTTGCACTAGCTTTAGTTTGGGCTCTGCAAGCAGCGTCGCCATACCAGTGCAGAGAGCAGTACAGATACAAAACCCACCCGACTTTTTTGTAACCGATTTATTAACCATAGAGATGGTTCACAAAGGCTAAGCTGTGTGTTACCTTGGAGACCTTGCTAGCAACTTTACTTTAAGCTGCGTTGGGTACATCCCTGTGAGCTGCAGTTGCAGCGGTAACTGCAAAGGAATACCCGGAAGGAGAGATGATGATATTTTTCATTTTCCTTAATCTTATGTGCAGTTTTGTCTACCTCCTTAATGAGCAGTGATAAAATTGTTTAGCTTCAGTTATCCCTGATGCTGGGTAGGAGCACATTTTGTAACAATGTTTGTGTCCCCATAAATTCTGGAATTTAACATGAACAAGTTGTTTTGCTCTCGGTGACAAGCTGCTGCCTCACCTCTGTGTCTGTATTGTAACATGCTTTCCTGCGCATACTTGGACTCTTGCAGCTGTGCTGATGAGGAATAATGCTTATTGCACCGTGTTTTAGCCCTTGACCAGTTTCATATGCCTGGATTTCAAGACTGGCATTGGTCACACTGGCTCATGTTCACAGACATTATTCTTAGCTGCAGGAGCCTGCCCAAGAACCTCTCTGATTTATAGCCTGAGATGTGCATAGGGAAGAAAGTGACCTATTTTGACTCTCCAGAGGATACTTCTAACCTTTTCACTAGGACTATTCTTCGCTTCTTAAAGAGAAAGTTGGCTTAGACTGCCTGTAGTGCTATACTGAAGGTAAGTTTGATTGCCTTGTACATAGGTAGGTATTGTCTGCAAACTCCTGACGGCCTTTTAGAGATGCTTGAAATGCACATATGGAAACCAGTGTTCAAAAGGTGCAACTGCTGCCAGATTTGTATGGTGAGGGAGAGAGACCCTACTTCAACTTCTATTGTTTTTCTGTGTTTCCAGACGGTTTTGGACCCATCAGTTGGTGGGGTATGTATCCTCAGACAATGCCTTGGTAATATTATTTCCATTATCTAGTCTATGGATGGAACTGAATTGGTGGTTGTTCCTGGGAGTGCTCATTTTGTGTGTCTGTATAGACTTTGACTGAGTAGTAGCCATTCTGGGTGAGTCCCTTGTTTGTCAGTGATTCTTACTGTGCTGTATACAGTAATAAAAGGACAAGCCTTCTTACCTTTTTTGGCAAGGATCTGCTCTGATGTATTTTAGATGTGTTTAGAATAGGAAAATATCCCATTCCCGGTATGCCAGATGATGCTTTTTTGCATAATCTTTTCCTTTCTGAAGGCTCACACTTATGTTTAGATTGTAACTGCAGGGTAGTTCGTAGCTGGCAAAGGGCCTCTTCCTTAGTTGTGCAGCTGTCAGATGATTAGTGAAAACCTTTTACAAAATATAGCCTTAAACTTGGCATTGACAAGCTAGCATTTAGTTTTGTGATTGGCAGCCTCAAAAATACTTTTCAGCCAGCCCCTCTTTTCTTCCCTGCACAATACAATTTGGGGAGAGTTTGAGCAAGATTGGCTAAGAGCAATAATGCGTCTGCTCTAGCTTTTGCAACTGTGAACCTGAATTGTGGTTAAATTTTATGGGTTAACTTACCAGTCCAGCTGCCAGTTTTATTTAAAGTCTAACAAATTTACATCTTTCAGAAACAGTATGAAGTTCTTCCCCAGTTTAAAGATTTTGGAAACAGATATCAAGGTAATGTCTTCACACAAATTCTTCAAAAATGGTTGTATTTGCAGTTAGTCCATTCAGAATCAACAAAACTGAGTCTGCAGTGCAGTAGGAGAAACAAGCTTTGATGTTGGTAACAGGCCAGCACAGTCAACATACATTCTTCTTGTTACACACTGTTAAAATTCTTACGGACACCTTTCCTCTTGTCTGTCCCTTTCCTTGGTGTTGTGCTCAACTTCTATCACCGCAGGGTGGGTGGTCCCAAAGGTGGTTGGGTTCAGTTTTGCTTGGTTGGTGATGGTATAAACAAGCTGTTAGCACACTTGTCATGTGCCAGGACAGGTATGGTGTTGATAGTGCACATTTCTTCCTCCTTTTTGCCAAGAGAAGCATGATGTTGGTATCTTCTTCCTCCTGGAGTCTGCAGGATGCTTCCCCCACACTTTATGCCACACTCATTTTCACTGGTCTGTAACTTAACTTTACATCAGAATGTGATGTATGTGTTGGGTTTTCTGTATGTTGGTTAGTTGTTCTTTGTTCCCTTTGCTCTCCCTAAGAGAAATGCTTTTTCTGTTTCCCAGGTTGCCTTCTACTGATGGTGAGGGAGTTGCATATAGCTGTAGGATCTCCACTGTCATCCTCTACCCACTCTTATCATATAGTGCCCATACTCCTCTGTACTTCATCCTGTACCTCCACTTTTGAGGCTGCAGTTGTCATACAGCGCTTTTGTTTTGTGCATGACACCATTATGACATGGTCATACGTATTTAATTCTATGCAATCTCACTGCTTGTTAGATACTACTAGGTATATAAAAATTATGGTTTACCACAAGATTATGCTTAGATAATTAAAAGTAAAACAAAATAAGACAGTAGGCATCTAGGCTTTTACAGCTCGTCCAGCTAAAACAAGCCAAGACAGACAAAGCCTGACAAGTCCTGAGGCCTTTCAGGGTCTCTGAAATCTGTTACTAGCAATAGTGGTACTGTAGTCACAAGGCTACAGAGTGACAATACAAAGCATATGCAATGCATATTTCATATGATGAGTAATTTGTTGTATAACAGTCTTAAAAAATTCTTTGCAGTCAGGAGATCTTTCAAATTAGCTTGAAAGCCAACTGTGAAGGAATTGAAAAACATGATGGAGGCAGGGTAATAAGGGAAGGATTCCAAGTTTGCAACCCAACTTCAAAGGCATTAGACACAGGAGATATGCATCATCAAAGTTATGTTTTTATTACACAGGAAGCAACTCCCCACCCACCCCATTTGATATAAAAGAAGTAGATCTAAAAAGCCTTATTAATACTGGCTCAAAAGCAGGGCACCAAGACAAAAGCAAACAAACAATAGAAAACTGAACACAGAGACTAGAAATGCTTGAAGGCAGGACAGCTGGGCATGGCGAGTACATCACTAGCTTTCAGACCAGCTTTAGGACAAGATTCAGAAAAAGCTACTGGTTTTGCAGGCAAAATCATAGATCTGGTGACTTGTCGGTGTCCACCATAGATGTGAGAATGCTGGGCAACTTAATGCTATAAAAACATAGGTGAAGATTGCACTTACATAGTATTTTATCATGCTGTTTCCATTCTTATAATAGAAGCTTAACATCAGAACTTAATGGGATGTCTTTGGTTTTACTCTTTAGTTTGTCTGAAACTGTAATTGAGTCAGGGAGTGATCATTATCAGTGCTGTTCTGTAGAGAAAATGGATCCAAAGCAGAAGCGTTTCCTGCTGTGTTGAAAAGTTTAATGTGATCTGTTTCTAGGATTTTGAGAAGAGTTATGTCATGCAGATGGCACATCAAGTGTCATACCCATATTAGCCCTATGGCTTCTTATCCTAAGCAGCCCTATCTTTTTAATACCCTAGAGGAATTAAAAGTATTGATGATGGATTTATATGTATGTCTTCATTCATGATGACTTTAAGCATCTTAATCTTTTTTTTTTCTTTTTTTTTTTTTGGTAACTTCCTGCTGCAGTCTTTTCACAAGTGTTTTAAACCAAAATTAATTTACTAGGTCTTTAGTGGAAGTAATCCTAAGTGTGTCTTGTGTAATTGCAGGCTTAATTTGTCTTCATGTACTGAAATATGTAGATGCTGTTACAACTCTGTGGGGAAGGAGAAACAAAGGTCTTGGGAAGAAGACACTGGAGGTGGCATATGAATGAGCAGGGAATTCCTGTAGAGTAGCTGTGAAATCTTGTACCCTTCTTATGCTAAGGTAATTTGGTATAAAATGGCAAAAACACCTTTGTTGTATGGATCTCTGAACTGCAGAGTAGATAATGGTATCAAAGGAACAAAAGCAGTGCTTCACAGAATATTGTTCCCTGGTTTTGTATACATGTGCACTCTTGAAATTGTAATTTTTTCAAGCCATAGATTCCATTTATTTTCTTGATGCTCATTACAAGCTCTCAGGTTGTTGTGTTGTGGATTTTTTCTACCTACCCTTCGTAGCTAGGGCTTCTACATCTGGTGATACTTTAATCTTTTTTCACCATCCACAACATACAGAAGTTCTGAAGTGTTTTCCTCCCACTGTATCTCTAGCCCGGTGTTTGATTCCCTCCTTTTTTTCATTGAGAAGACCAGAGTTTTTCTTTCTCAAAATAATACAGCCATTTACAGATAGTGTCCTAGAGCAGATAGGGCATATTGTTGAAACTGTCATTCTCTGAAAGCTTTCCAGTGAAACCGTGCTTTCAGTAAAATAAGGCACGTCTGCACTGGGAGTAGCTCTGTTATTATAGGCAACTTTGTGTTCAGTAGTACATTAAACCTGTGTTTACAGTATAACAGTGGATCAACTAACCGATACTGTGGGAAAAAGGTTATCACCATGGGGTGGGGAATGAAGGGAGAGTGAGCCATGTTTCTTCTTTACCTACAGGTAAGAATCAGCAAACCAGACTACTCTGAAGGAGTCACATTTTAGCCTAAGTGTAAATGGAGCAGATGTACTTATAGAAGATAGTTGGTACCACTTAAAAATAAAACTCACAGCTCTTGTGTCTGAAAAAGTCTGACCCAGAACCCTGAGTTTTGATGCGTCTGTATTCTTTAGGTTAGTTGATGTCCTGTGAGTTGACTTACAGCTTGTCTCCCCAGACAAGTTAGGCAATTACACAACAAAACTATGAAATTTTCTGTCCAAATATATGGATTCTTCTATGGGGGCACAGGATCTTGACTATGGGTTTGAAGAATCTAATATAGAAAACAAATTACATTAATGAAATGAAGTAATATTGTTCTCCATAGGTGCTCTGATGCTGGAGGGAAGCCTAAAGTCTCTTGACTCCTTTCTGTACCAATGGGATGAGTTGTGAAAGTCTTGCAGGTGATCCATCATGAGTTTCTGTGGTCTGAGATCCTTTGTTCTGACTTCTCAGTGCTTTTGAGACACCAGTGTTAAGAGTTTTGCTGTTTTGACTAATGGTTTGCTTCAGTAAAAACGGGGAACGGAGTCAGAACACAACATACTTACTTTAAAAGGGTTTATTTTATTTATAAACACTTTAAAAATACTAATATGAGGACAATGTTGGAGAACGATTACAAAAAGCTGAAAATACTGAAGCTAACATCTTCTGCATGATTAGATAAATAATGTTTAGGTTTCTGAAATGGCTATAAATTTGCAGTTTATTTCAAGGAAAGCAGACAGTAATAGCATGTAATGGTTCCTTGTCTAAGTTCAGATAATAAAAAGCCTTGCTAGTCTCACAGTAAGCCCAAATACTGCCTCTGAAGTTAAAAGAGTGTTAGCTCTTAGCGTTCTTCAGTAGTTACTGTGTTTTACCATTTTTCTGTCATTGTTAATTACCCGAAATTTAAAATAAATCTGGCAGAACTTGGTTATAAAGCTTTGGAAAGCAGTTATTAAATAAATATTACCTATTTAAATGCTGTGAGATCTGAAAATATGTGTAACGGTTTTCCTAAAGATCTTTAAACTTAATTTAAAGTGAGGTACCATTATGTACAGAGTGTTCTGAATATAGGGTTAGCTGTGAGAATTCTCCAAGTTAGGGATTGCTGGGTTAGAAGTTTAAGAGAATTCAGCAGGAATATCAGATCCCTCAGTACTACTGAAATAAATTTTAAGTCTATCCTGCAGGTTTTTTATGTTCATGACATATTTTTTTTTCTTGAGTGTCTCAGTATCAGTAAATTGGGAATGACAGAAAATAATAAATCAGAAGTGCAAAAAGATGAAGATGACAAGGCATTCACAAACTTTTTGCTCCAAAGTCAGCATCTTCCAAGGGAGGCTATCAAAGGCTAAAGTCGAATAATATTCTAGTTGCCATAAAAAGCCAAAGAGTTTTGGAAGGCAAATGGCCTTGAAAACCCTGCATTTCACAATTTGGCTTATATTGACTGAAAACTGAAGCTTTTCAGGACAGAAGATACTGAGTCAGAGTCACATTGGTGTGGGAGAACCTGACCTTTCATGAGAGGCTTTACTGAAGAAAAAAGGGTATAGCATTTTTCTAACGGGAAACATAAGGGGAAAAGTATGTCTCAGTTGAAAACTCAGAATTTTATATCTTACCCCATTCACAGTGATTTTAATACTGCAGTATTTGCTTGAGTTTTATATGTAAAAATCCTTATTTTGAACACAGAAAATTTTGTTGCTGACTTGCTGCATTCTGCTTCTTAGTGAAATTATCCAATTCTGTGCTGCACACCAACATCCTGTGAAGCTGTATTAATAGAATCCAAAAACCATATGCTGTGTTTCAAACTATCTTTTTTTCTGGGAATATAAATGATTAGATACCTTACAAAATGTGTCTGACAATCAGAAAGAAAGAAAAAATTCAAACTAACTCATGGGGCAAATTGAAGCTGATCTATTCAAAACTATGTATTACTTGAACCAGAACACTTTCTATTTTTTTACTTTTTTTTAGTCTATTTAATATGTTGAAGTGAAAGGCTTGCAGGTAGTCAAATGAGAAGCAGAAGGATCCCTTTTATTTTTATTTTCAATCAGCACAAAGCTCAAAAATGGAGGAGCTGTCAATGACCCGCATGCTTTCATATTTGAAATGTAAAGAAGATTCTTTTCCACTGACTTTTTTTTGCTATGTCATTTGTTTCTGTCCTCAAGAACTTTTTTTTTAAGTGCAAGTAGATGGTGTTTGCTGTTGTTTGAATTGCTTTGTTTATGATAGTACAAAAAACGTACTTTGAAATTCAAATAAATACCAACTTCTCAGACAAAGGAATTTTACTGTAAATTGTATAACATGAACCAATGTATCAGCTCAATACATTATTTATGTGAACGGTTAATAGTTTTGTTTCTGAAAATCTCCCAAAAGTACAGAACCCAGAAGATCATACTACTGTAAAACCAAACAAAACCCAAGAAACACTTCTGAAAAATGAAACATAAGCAAATAATATTACTAAAAAAATCATGAAAAGAGTACCAGTGTACTGGCATGTCATTGGTGTATAGGAATTTCTCTGTGTGGAATCCTTTCGTGGCTCTGCTGCCCTTCAATCACTGCATTGGGTTGTTGTATCTACGCAGAGAAAATTCTTTGGTCTTGAGGTTATTTATGGTGTAGATGAACCTTACTGTGTGTCTTTGCAAGTTGCAGTATTTCTTAAAACATCACCTAAACTCCACCTGTTGTTACAGTGTTGTGATGTGCTCAAAAGTACCGAGCACATGGCAGTTAGGGGACTGTTGGTTAGTTATACAGCATTTGAATCATATATCCCAAATGCTGGCCAAGCACATTACAAACAACATCTAGTAAAACCATGAAAGCTGCTGAGCATTTGAAAAGCTTTTTTTGTCTCATAATACGTCTAAAGGCCTTCTGTTCCGTCAGCAGCGTGCTCGGAGGTCACTGCTCCTGAAAGCAATTGGAAGCCGTAGGAATTCTGCTCACACAGTCATGTTTGTTGTACCTGAGGGAGGCTAAAGCTGACTGCCTCTGTACATCACATTGGTTCTCCTGCACTTGGTATTTATTGTTGTTCTTTTTTTTCTGTGACAGATGTTATTTTGATAAATTCAGTTCGGCGGGCAAGCTTGAGGAAAAGTCCTTGTAGTTATCGGTCCTTTATATACATGATTTCCACTCCCCATCAAAATCAACCACTGGCATCATTCCCAGTCTCCTCTCTCACTCTTGTCAAATTACTCCTGGTAATATACATCCATTGTAACTGTTTTTTAGATGTAATGCTGAATTCCAATCATAGCCAGCTATCTGAAGGGAAGCTGATTTTTCAGGGGTATCAGACAATACTGCTGATGCCAGACGCGGTTCGTAGTGCTGCAGTTGTGTGTCTGAGCACGGCTGTGCTTCCCGTGTCGAGGTTTGGTGCCCCAGTGTGAGAAATACATTAATAAACTGGACAGAGCCCAGAAGACGTTCTGGGTGGTTGCATGGGTTGTGAGGAAGGGCTGAGGGATCCATGGTCCTTGGTCCTGCAGAGGAGAAGGCTAAGGGTGGGTAGGGGCTGCCCAGTGAGTGTCTTCCACTACCTGATGGGAGGTTTTGAAGGAAGTGGAGCCAAACTCTTCTCGGACGTATGTAACAGAAGGATCAGGGGCCACAGGCAAACTGCAAGAACAGGCCTTCTGAACAAGTGTTAGGAAAATAAATTTTATGGCAAAGATGGTGAAACACTGGAGTAGGGGCCCAGGGAGCTGTTCTTACAGAGTTTTAAGAACTCATTTATTAGAGTGAAAAAATACCCAAGGAATGTGGTAATGAACGTCAAACAAGTAGTAACTTGAATTTAAAAAGTAGTTTAGTTGGAGTGTATTTTTAATTGATCCTTGGTGAGAATCTTTAGCAAAGGTAGTTGGGCCACTTACAGTAGAATTTTGCAGTACCTATAGTAGTATACTTAGGACTAAACCTGCTTAGAGGTTCTGTGATTCATAGGCCCATTTCAATCTTAGAGTATAGTCTTGATGAGGCTTTTTAATTCAACCTGCAGAATCTGTGTGTTCTTTATCCTCTCTCTTTAAAAATAAAAGTTAACAATTATTTTTTATACTGGTCTACCAACTCTGAAACAGAACAAATGTTTTCTTCCGGTTGTTCATTTTGAGTTAGGGTTATTAAGACAGTCTTTCAAAAAACCATATCGTAGGAATCCAGTTGAATGCTTTCTGATAAGGGCAAAATTAGACCATACTCAAAGGAAGAAATTATGACTGAAAGATATTTTTATATTACCGTGCCATTAAAGATATTGGTCATGTGTTAAAAACTTGTAGATACATTCCAGGCGTGCCGGAGTTCCTATGCTGTGGAAATAAAATGGTAACGAATAACATTTCAATGCTGATAGGATGTGATGATTTTGAGGAACAGTAGTACAAGCACACAGTTGAAGAAGATGCTTTAATAGTCTTAAAATGTGAGTCTACAGTTATACTCCAGACTCCCATAGATTTTTTCTCTTTAATGCAGAACACATACATGGACTTTCAATCCACAGGGCTAAGACATAATTTATGACCTTCGTATTAATGCTTAATTATACTTAGAGTCTACATTACATTTCTGTGTCAGACCACAGAAGACGGATAAGTAAAATTAAAAAAAGAGACATCAAGTCTCATCTCCAGTTGCTGTGTATAGTGTCTTGTCATTAAGCTAAATGAAATAGCATTGATGTTAGAGAAAGTTTGGGGTTGGTGGGTTTTTGGTGGTTTTTGTTTGGGGGGGGGTGGGTTGTTTTTGTTTTTTTTTTTTGTTGGATTTTTTTTTTAACTTCATTCATCAGGTGGAAAGGAACGTTGGAGTCAGATTTGTGTCCGTGACACAGGACAGAATTTAGACCCCTTCTGGCATTTCTGTACCCCACTATGGGATGATTATCTCTTGGGTTCTGCATAGTGGTCTTAAATGAAAGGTGGTGGGGTTTTTTTTGGTAATGAAGATGATTCTAGAAATTTTTAAAAAATAAAAAGGAAGCAAATTAAGGACCAATAAGTTTAGGTCCAATAAGTGTATAGTCCAGTATCAAAAAGTTTCTAGGTAATGTAAGCCTGGGGAAAAAAAAAAAAAAGGTCCATCAGAATTAGTTTTGTCAGTTTTGGTTGGTTAAAGAATGGTTAGATTTAAAATTAACTTTAGATGCTGCATATTTCAGCACTCTAAAGGTGCCTTTCAGATTAACTTCAAACACCTTTTGAATCAGAGGGTGTGATATGTAGTGGAAGGAGGTAGGTTCTTGTTACAGTGATCTGGCAATGAGTGCATTTTTATCCAAAATTGTAATCCAATTTTTATCCAAATTTGATGTATTCTAAATTTATATAAAACAGTTGTGCTGGGTAAGGCTACATCAAGCTCAAGTACCTGCCTCCAATGGCAACCAACAATAAATGTCTGGAAAAATGACATATGCATAAAATTAGGTGAGATTCACCCACCTTTGTTATGAAATTAAATATCTTTCCGATATTGTCTATTTGTACAAAATGCTCTCAGTGTTCGGAGAGGAAGCCACTACTGTAATGTCATATTAGGCTGATTTGTTTCTGTAGCGAGATTCAGCCTGCCATGCCTTAAGCTTGCCAGCCTTTCTGCTGGTAAATCCCTCTCTTTTCACTATTGTGTAAGTGAAACCTAGGCTTATCCCCTGCTATCTTTACTGAGCTCTCGTCTTGTGAGTATTAGAGCCGGTTAGGATCATGTGTGAAATGGCACACTGGATCTAGGTCACTTCCACTCTACTGCAGCGTATATAAAGGAAGGATGTACATACAATGCCATGGGACAAGTTACTCCTAGCAGCATTGCCGCTCAGTACCTTCAATCGAAACTTACATGGGAAGCATTGCGTTTACCAGCATTGCTTCTCAAACATTTACAGTTGATAATAATATTAAAACTTGATTTAGAAGAATAAAGCATTTACCAGAAGTATTTTTAGTAGTCTTCTGTTCTTGCAGCTGAAACATATTATAATTTGCCAAGTTACTGTTCAACCACGTAGCATCTTCTGCCATGTTGATGTGAACCCTTTGCAGTAACAGTTAAGCAAAACAAAATGAAAACCCACAAGAAGACCCACTGTCTTTTACTGGGAGCCCCGCCCTGGGCTGTAAGCTCCAGATATATCTCACCAGTGTTGAGCAGAGGGGAAGGATCACCTCCCGGGGGCTGCTGAATTTCTTTGCTGTAAGTTCACACTTCTTGCTCATGGGCATGGTCAGCTTGGTGTCCACCAAGACCCCCAAGTCCTTCTCTGCAAAGCTGCTTTCCAGCTGCATAGCTGGAAGCATGAGCTTCCAGCCTGCTTCCTCATTGCACTCGTGCCTGCATAGTCTTGGACTTTGCCTGCTTCTCCTTTGGTACCTCCAGTGGTTCAGGCCTGCAAAGCCACAGGGGCTTGGAGGAGATACAGCTCATCTCCTCTCACCTCAGATGCTTTCCAGGCTGCTGAATTCCTCTGTGGCACAGATGGCCCACCAGCACACATCTCCTGCAGGCACTCTGAAGATAAGACTACCCTCTTGTGTTCACCTCCTAGGAGGCTGGGACTAATGCTGGTATTTCATACTAGTTTGAGGAAAGGTAAAGGGTATGTTTAAAACCCTGTGCCTGAAATTTCAAGTGTTCTCCCAACCTCTTACACTTGCTTTTTGACAGCACGTTCAACCTTGTGTTTTGCCATAAGCAGTAGTTAATGCATCTTCACAAAATTTTATTTCTTTGTGATTTTGGGACTTCTTCATTTGTCAGTTGATGAACTTGGTTAGATGCATTGGTTCTTAATTTTCTCTCTTTGACTGAAATGTCACAGATTTCAAAAATAGCTGCTAAATTTTACTAATTTTCTGTGCAAGTAGAAGCACTGTTAGTCACGATGTTGGCTACTATGCAGGCCAAGAAGGTTTTCTTATTTAAAGGCTCCCTTTTCAGAAGGGTAACTAAGTTACAGGTTGCTGGGTGAGAGGAAATGTCAGTTATGCCACTGCAGTACAGAAGCCCAGTAGCTATGAGCAGAGAGGAGATCTACTATGGCTTGAAAATAAGCTTCCCCGTTCATGTAAAATTAAACATCTGCAAATAGTAAATAACCTGAATTTATATTACAGCCTGTTTTCTTGTGGTGTCTGGCTGAAATTAAGTTCTGCTCGTCTAAATCCGTTTGTTAGGGTAGCCTGCAGCTATGAGGAGAAATTAAAGTTTTTAAATGTTATTTGATGAGAAGTTCATGCTTTAATTCCAGAAACTGGAATAGCTGACCTCTCTGTAGAGGTCATATAATACATAATGCCAAATAATAAATCATATCAAGGATGATAATTGCTATCAGCTCCCATTTATAAATATATGTGCTCACTAACATCACTAGAAATTTTTAAATTAGAAGTGCCTTTTCAGTAAAGAGATTCATGGAGCATTTTATTTCCATGCATGAGAAATTAATTGGGTAATTTTACAATGGCATATAAAGATTGCTGATTCTAATGTAAGCTAAGAATTCTTGGCTTTTTTAGTTCAAAAGTTTTGGTGTTTAATATGCACAAAATTCCAACTTCAAAATACCTGTTTTTGCACTCATGTTTAGTCTGATAGTCCTTTCTGTGGATATCCACGTCTCTCAATGCGCAGGCAGCTTCTTCGAAGAGGCTGCCACCCCTGAGAGGCTGTTTAGCCTACTTTCCAATCAGTATTATTTTGGAAACCTGAGTTCAAGTACATTATTTTCAAAAGATTAAAAAAATATATATATCTAGCCTTCTTATGCAACATAAGAAAAACAATGCTTCAGGCAAACTAAGACAACGGGGAAGAACCAGCTCTTTCTTGAGAGGTTTCAGCCAGGCGGATATCGCATTATTATCTTACAATCAACATCATGTAAATAAGGAGTAAGAAGATGCTCATAAATTCAGTCAGTCCACCTAAGCAAAGGTTGTACCGTTTGAAGTTACCTGTTCTATTTGTACTTCTGTGCACTTCATATGATTGAACATGTCACGTTTTTCCTACTATAGACCACGATGGTCAAAATGCCAGTCTCCAAGTGTATTAAATGTTGTGTTTCTTGTCATCAAGCTATTGCAGTATTTGCTTACAGGCATAGTTTGGTTATCAGTGTTACTCATTGTATGTTTCTCAAACGTGAAGGAAAGTAAATGTTAAAAAACCATCAGAATGCAGGTTTTCTGCATAACATATGAAACATGAAAGTTTCTCCCTCCATTTGAGAGGCAGAGAGACTTCATAGTTAAAATCTGAATGTTTTGTATTTGATTGCCTTGCAATCTGAATCTTCTTTAGGGATAATTCCTGTACATTAGGGCCAAGGCACCCTGTTCTTCCTTTCATGGAAAAGTTTCCCAGAAGATAGTATTACTCTATTTAAAATGAAGACGAATAATTTTTTCCTTAAAATCTAGTTTGTGAAGTGTTCACTAATTCAGAACAAGTTAGGGTAGTAAAGGCATAAGACACAATTGTAAAAAGAATCTTTGGGCTTAGCAGATGTGAACTTAGGGTAGTAGGAAATGGCAGTCAAGAGCACAATTTTATTTTTTTTTTCTCTTGCCAAAGGTGCATAGATAAAGTTTCAAGAGGACTACTTTTCTTCCGCTCTGCTGCATAAAGGTGAAGTAGAGGTAGTACAGAAATTGTGTTTATAGAACTGCAGTTCTGTGGAAAAGGTAGCTTGAAACTCACCAGCTGTAAGGTGAAGTCTAGGAAATTATTACCCTTTCAGCAAAAGTGTAGAAGACACCTTGGAGAGAAATTAAAAGTACTTGATGCCTACAGTGTCTTTATCTCTTCATATCACCAACTTGTGTTTCATCAAGTTTTATAAAATAGCAGTTTTCCAGCAGTGTTTCAAAAGTCTTACCACATCTTCCCAGGCCACATTATGATCTCTGTCAATTGTTTCTTAGTCCTTGTACCCTCAACTTGTAGACCCCCAGCATTTAAAAATGTCCACAATGAAAAATATAGAGGAGTAAACTGGGGTGGATACTCCCTTGATCTTCCCTAGGCACCTCATCCTTACTATTCAGCTTTGCTATTTTTACTTTTTCATTTAGATGTGTTAGGAAATAGGCAATTAGAGCATTGACATCCTTTCTGTCACAAAATCTAACAAGGAAAGAGTTATGATAAAAGGTTACTCTTCTCTAAAGCTGTTCTGTAAGTTCCAGTGTGGCAGGTGCAGTGTTAAATCCTGTGAATCCAGTGTAGTTCTAAAGTTTGAGGTGGTAGAAGACGCTGTTGACTTGTCAGCCTTCTCTTACACATATCAAACTGGCTCTGATTTGTAGTTACTATTGGTTAAATGGGAAACCACATGGATTTCCCCAAATATCTTACGCAATATATATGCAAGAATGTCTTTTCAGTAACACTTCTGGAGCTTGATATGTGTGGTTTTTGCATGTGAATTAAAATCCCAAGATATTTACTTGGGGTTATACATACTGTATTTCAGCGTCTATTTTTAGATATATGAAATGCATAATGAGAAAGGGTGAACATTCAAAAGTGATTTTATATGATGCCTTCCTGTGTTTTCTTTTTAAAATCATCCCTAGTATAATATGGCCTGTCAGTCTAAGTATTTTTTTTTTTTCTCATTTCAACTCTTACTGTCCTGACATTTATTTCAAGGAAAGCTAAAATTTTCAGGCCTCTTCCTTATTGCTTTATGTGATGAACTCCATCCAAAATGCTGTTATTAAAGGAATAGTGCCAGTTGATCATTTCCTTGGATTGAACTTGCAAGGGAACTGGCACACTGCTTGTGCCCACACTTCTAAACACAATTGTTGTTAATGCACTTGCAAGTATTGGTTTAGGTTCTTTATTGAAGAAGAAAAAATAATTTTGTATTGCTTTGAAAGGAACAGGTAAATAGCTGATCCCTTAAGGTTAGTATGATGGGGTGGGTTTGCCTAGTCATGAAGTATCTGCAGAGATGAGAATTTTCAGTGGTAAAGGGTTCCGTGTTTCCATCGCCTAGGACTAGAGGACAACATTACATGAGGTAACATCTGGATTGTTGTTATCTAAAGTCTGTTTGAATTTCAGGCAAAGTGCGTACTATGCAGAAATAAAGGGTCTCAAATTGACTGATTTGCCTTCACTCAACCAAAACATTTTCTTTTTAGATATTTCCCTTACTTAAGTAAGAGCTGAGTGCAATGAGCGAAGTGCCTTGGATTTGGATTTCCAGTGTTCAGTTGTTCTGAGGCCTGGTTTTGTCTTTGAAGTCTTCCTTGAGAGACATGAAAAATTAGAAGCTTGAAAGGAAAGTGCTTAGGGATTTAAGTAAATTAGTAAATACCTTCTGAAAGCAGCATGTACAGAAGTACGTATATCTTTAGTTTTTGCATTCAGTATTCAACAACTCGCTTGATATTTAAGTAAAACACTTTCATGGTTTTATTATTTCCATTTCCTCCTTTCTGTTAAGCAAAAAACCCCAAACAAACAAGAAAACTAGTATGTTCTTTGCTAGGAAGTCACCTCTTTTGAGGGCAGGCAATCAAGTGTATGAAAAATAAAAGCATATGTTCATCTCTCTGTGTTAACCCAGAATAATTGTATTCCCTTAAGATGTGACTTAATTTACATGAGTGAGCGTTACAATAAATAAAGTTTATGTAGTATAGGTACTGTTCTTGCATCTGAATGGTGGGGTTTTTTTGGTATTTATATAATAAGATGTTTTTCTGAATGTGCTGGTATTTCAGATACAATGGCACATAACTTCATCACGATGAGCTACTTGTATCTCACATCTGAACAGCAGCAGAATATCAGTTGGTAGTTTTTAATTTCACATAAATGTATTTGTTTCTTCAATTTAAAATCTAAAAGTATAGCCAAACATGTTCTCTTTATCCTGATGGACATCTGTGTCTAAGCTGTATATGCTCAAGGACAGTTGCTGATAGGGGCTGCTGGACACATCAGTTAGATCAGTTTACTTTTGATGCGGTTTACTTTTCCTTTCTGTGGAAAATGCCAAAAGGATTAATCGGGTAAAGATACTTTTCTGCAATTCATCCTACTTATCTGCAGCTATGTTCCCTCTCATGTTTCATTATCTCCCTTATTTTGTTACATTTTTTAAATATTTATTTTTATATATTTTTAATATATTATTTTTATATTTATTCACATCAGAGTGACTCTCCCACTCTTAGATCAAGCTTTGGCTTACATGTCCTTAATTTTATGTCCTTAATTACTGGAAATACCCAGCTTTATTCAGTAACTCATCATTCTTCTTTTTTAGGGGAAGAGAGCAGGGGATGCTGCATGGTTGGAAGCAAACAGGGAAACCTAAGTTTCCTTAAATCATAATACTGTATGTGTCTTTTTTTTTTTTTTTTTTTTTTCTTTTCCCTAAAAACCATTTACTGTAGGAGAACATGTAGTCTGTTGAAAACATTCAAGTTCTAGTTCAACTTTCTTCATGGACTTTCTGAACTGAAGAAGAGTGTAGGAAATAGAAAAGGATGACTGATTTTAGCTAAGACAAGAATTCCCGGTATACTGTGTCTTGAAAGTGCATCTTGATGGTTTCATTTAATACTCCTTACGTTTGTTCTGCATTATTTCTGAATGGCTGAAAAGCCATTTCATTGCATTTGTTGCACTTCTATCTACCTTTTCTAATTCCACTGTGTCATCTTTGGGGTGAAGAGCACATCGGTCCAAATACAGCACATTTGGGATTCGTTCACTGGCCTACTGCTGCCAGTAATCAAATACTTGTTGTGGCTAAACTTTACCTTGTTCGCTCACTTGGTTTGGGGATTTGCTTCTCCCGTGCTGGGAGCCTCCCTGCTGGATTTCTAACATCTCCTTTTCAGTGATAGAGGAGGGAGAAGAAAGGAGAGGGGGAAAGGGGTAAAAGTGCGTTTCAGCTTCGTGCAGTCATGCTGAAGCATTCAGGGAGTTTAAAGTTTTCTGTAATGTACAGTTAGAGTTATTTGGAAAATAGCTACTGGGACAGTGAGCTTATTAATCTCAAACAAAAAATGGTGTGTGAGTGTGTATTCCTCAGATTCTGTTTTTTAAACATTGCTGGGGAAAAAAAATAGAAGCAGCGTGATGCCTTTTATCACATAACAACTGTTGAAGTTTTAGTGATCTTTCTCTTTACCTGTTCTGGGAAGATTCCAGGCATTGTTAGATGTTCCTAGGAATAATTAAATGAATAAACAAACAAAAAGTAAACAAAAACCCCAAGAAAAAGGAGAAAAAAAAATAAGAGGAGTTATAAGGGGAGATTCCACTCACACCAAGTTTGTGCAAGGGAGACCTGCCACACCATGCTAAGCAGTTTTGTATGGATGTCTGTCTTGGTGTAAACCTTAGCCATTTTCTAACAAACTGGTCTTGCAGCCTGTCGTACTAGCTGGGAAGTTGTAATAAGGAACACCAAGAGTAAATAAGAGATCAGTCTGAGTTGTCTTTTTAATGGTGGGCAGTAATCTGTCATTGATTCTGAGCAACAAACAAATCTTACTCTGGGTTTTCAAAATGATTGTTTATAGGAAAATGTGTGTACTGATATTCTCAGTATTTCTAGAGATGAACTCATTGGATTTTCTTTTCATAAATTTTCATGAGTAAATAGGTCATTTATAGTCTCAAGTATTTATGAATGAATAGATGCCTGTTTGTGAATTCAGTGTGCTGATCTAAATATGGAATTGCAGTAATTTATGCTATTACCATAAAAATAGTCATGTAATAATCAAAACTGAACTCTGACCTCAGCCTATGGAGATCAGGCTTATTAAGTCATTTGTGATGTTCCTGCATAAAATTTTACTGCATAAGATCTTGGTAATGCTTTGTCAAGCTTATTTTTTAAATGCCCCAATCTGCTATGCTTTTTACAAGCATTCCCCTCAGCTGACCTTACTGCATACACTTTTAATGTTTTCTGTATGATGAGATGCAGATAGAGAAATGCAGAAAACTTTCTGATTTTATTAGTTCTTCTTCAGATCAGGGGACTTCCATTCCTGTTTTCCCGTTTCCTCGGCTGGGACTGTTCACGTTCCTCTGTTCTCTTCACAGTACCCGATTCCTCCCACCCCACTCTCTGTCTGTTAAGGTTTGAAAGGAAAAATGGTTTTTTTGTTTTCTGGTGATCATTTTTTTATGGTGGTGTCTGCCTTGGCATATGCTTGGGGAACCTCTGCAGGTGATACCGGTGGTGTGTGTGAACGCCTGGGTGTCCTCCCCGGAGCAGCTGCTGCTCCAGCCACTGCAGTATCCTCCTCACCACGTTGTTCTCTCCAAATCTGCTGATGCTGTCCTTGGGCTTGGTCCAGCTGCCAGAGTCCTTACAGGTGAGATCTGGGAATCAGCCCTGGGGTGCCTTATAATAAGGGGATTCTTAGATCTGTTTGGTCCTTTAATAATTTAAACGGTTTTCGGAAGCTATTAATTTATAAAAATAATTTAGGCAATCTCAAATGATTTAATATATTGCCTCACTGAGCACATTATATGTGTACTGTACACTGAAAAGTGTGCATCTTCAA
Source organism: Falco naumanni (assembly GCF_017639655.2). Classification (NCBI taxonomy): domain Eukaryota; kingdom Metazoa; phylum Chordata; class Aves; order Falconiformes; family Falconidae; genus Falco; species Falco naumanni. Next base: position 20,540,356 of record NC_054080.1, read on the forward strand.
AAGAGGAATTTTTATTTTATTTTTCATTAATGAAGTGAAATAATTTCTGGGACATGATATGTTCCCCACCACTACCACCAACTAAATTTTTGTTTGTGTGTCATTCTTTGTTATAGTTATGTGTTTTTCTTCGGCATAGTTATATGCATTTTATACTTCCACGGATTATTGTTTTGGAAGTACTTGCATGAAATTTACTTGGTGTGTTTATGTATGTCTGTGTGAATGTTTGTAATAAAAGGTGTATAAAATATAAATATATATATATATATGTAAAACATAAACTGAAAAATAAGCCTGTTTTAAGACAAAGTGCATTTGTCAAGCACAAGAGAAATTGGGTACAGGTTAATGTTTTTGAGATGAGGCACTGCATTCAGTAAGGATGAAATACTCTAAATGTCTTGGTCTCACTTAGGCTGAATTTGAAATCAGTTAAAATTAAGAAGTTTTGCCAAGAAATAACCCCAGTCATATTTTCCAATATAATACTAGGCCATAATTTCTAGAAGCACAATATTCTGTTGATCATTTTTCTTTGTTTCTCTAAGAAAAACACCTAGCCAAACACATTGACAAAAGGAATATTTTCTCTGGTGTATGAACTTGCATAATTCTGTGACTTCTTTATGGGCAGTTACTCACTCCTTGAAGGTGAATAAAAATGATCCAAGTGATGTGTTATATAAAACCTTTCAAATTGCCCAGCCAACTTTCTAGAGCCCTCTTTTCTACCTACAGAAAATATCCCTAAAATATATTTACTAGCTTGCTTTCTGTAACATAGTATCACTTCCAACACACCATGTTCTCATTAAACTTGGAATAAACTTTAAAAACAGTTATGCATCAGTGGGAAGAATTACAAGCAAGAAGAGGCATTCTGTGGGTTTTATTTTTTGTGAAGTTCATGTAGTCAGTCAAAAAATTAACATCTTATCAGAAATAGTATTTAGTGCAAATATATCAGATAAACAGAAATCAGAATCAGTATTGAATTTGAACCCAGTAAACCAAAATAACGGAAATACATCTACTCTTCAGGAAAGTAAAAAAAAAAAAAAAAATCTACTTTAAACACAATAAATTGTAATTCTTCAGAGTCTTTGATGGCTATTCATTAAACCTATATACCTGTATTTTGGTGCAATGTAATTTTTAGGGCATTCAGAAAATGAGAAAGACAAATTAGAAGACATTATTTTTCAACACTGACTGTATTTTTAGAGTTTTTCTTACCCTTAAGTAGACAGTTCTGTCATTCAAGGCAAATTCTTTTGTACAGGTTAACATTCAATAGTTAGCAAACATTCAGTAGTAACTGAAAACCATGTTCACAGAATCCTCTCTCAGAACAAATCTTGGGGTCAAGCTGTGGGCTTGTAAGGGACAAAGTAACTTCTTATTTACTGTTCTGTCCCCAAAACTCACAGACCACTGATGTAAGAGAACCTGCAGTGCTGTTCCCCAGTAAGGTACCAGTTGGTAAGGGGTATCAGTTCCACCTCCTGGGTATCTCAGGAGAACTGATGGAAAATGCGGGAAGGTGGCTAGAGCTGGGGCTTCCAGGGTCAGAGGCAAAAGTCTGCAAGCATTAAACTACTCTTGGTGATCCATCATGAACCCTGGAGACAGGAGTTTTTGCATACTTACATTTCAGTTCATGTGAATATTTTTTGTTATCTGAAGTGGCTCCAAAGCTGTGGTAACATTTTCGGCCTTTTTATGCCCGGTATCTTGATGGCAGCAGAGACTTTTCTAATCCAGCACAGGCCAACAGCGGGAGGCTCTTCTGCAGGCACGGCTGCGCATCCTGTGCGTCAGAGACCGGAATGCAGCAAGAGCTCTGTTTCACTGGCACAGTGCTGCTTGATCCATGGCTTTGCTGGCAGAAGAGGTCAGGGAGGGGGAAGCTTGTTCTTGACCTCTAGCTAATGTGGTTAGGCCAGCAAAACTTTATATCATGCAGGTGGTCCGAAACGTGATGCGTAGCTTTCCACGGCTGGCTGCAGAGTGGGCAGCACAGGGAGGGTGCTCAGGCACCGCTGTTGCACAGGTTGTGGTGCCACCGGACAGATGTAAGTAGCCCTGCTACAGGAGCAGTAAATAAGGTAAAGGTGGAGGGTTTGGTCTGTGAGGGCTGCACAGTATGTTTCACAGCCGCTTTACATTCAGGTGGTGAACAGTTTTTTGCGTTTCTAATGGTAATGGATTCCTGAAATCCTCAGGAGAGTTTTTGTTAAGGTATGTTTAAAGATTAACGTGTCTTGTAGAAGTTTTGCTCTTCAAAGTCTTCCTTCTACCATCTTGTTGGTAATGTAGTGGCAAAAGTGAGAAAGAGATTATATGGATTTATTGTTAACTGGCTGATTTTTATAGTATCATGATTTTCATATGGCTGTAATCACTGTATACAGGTTTTCTCCCTTCTACGTTCTGCGTATTTCAGTGTACTCTAGGTATCAGACACCCAGGAGATGCTGATATGTTACACTCTTTCATGCAAAGATGCATTCTTGCATATTCTTCTTACTATCTGTTAGAAAGCAAGAATATTATCTCTCATTTAGTGATACACTCACTACTTTGAAGGTCATCACTTGTGAAGCTTTGAAGCATGGAGCAATATTAGGACAGTCAGCATATTTCTTCTTAGAGCTGGTTATATTGCACATACATGGTACTATTGAATATGAAAATTTTGTTGGCTAGTTCAGGATTATCAGTGAGGTTGCTGTGGTACCTCACAGTGTTGCAATCTGGAATACTGATGTCTTGGCAAATGTAGTAATTAGCAAATCTCTGTGTTCAGATTTTAGGAACATGAGCAGAGTAGCTTGTGCCGTTGACTGGAACAGGAGTTTAATAGAAAAAGAATTACTTTTGTTTTATTACTGCATATTAATGAAGTGAATATTATTCAGTTTAGCTATAGCTGCATTAAAAGTTGACCACAGTAAATGTCAGTTATGCTTTGAACTAACATGGCTTTACTTCTGCCTTGGCTCAAATGTTAAATATTTTGTACTGGACCCGTGACTGCAGGCAAGTTGTTTGGGAAAAGATAATAGTGGAAGATCTGAAGTGCAAATAAGTGTCTGAAATGTCAGATACTGAGATTGTGAAAACTATGTTTAATTCTGTTTACATGTTTAAACAAAACAAGGTGGAGGATTAAAAATAGCATGATAGAAGTGGACAGTGTAATGGACAGTTGCAATGTCTGAAAATAATAGATTTCCAAAGATTTGACAAGGCAATGGAGTCAACAGAAAACAGAATTTAATTTGATTTTCATTGGATGTTGCTTCTTTGATCAAAAAAAAATCATAGCTCATGGATTGAAGACAGCTATGTCTTCCCCTTTCTTAATGAAAAGAAATTTCTCCCCTGACTTCTGAGATCACAAGAATTAATTTTCACCTCCTTTTCTGGTAGAGTGAACAAAATGAAAAGTTGGAGCACAGTCTGGTTTTAGCAAAGAATTTGGATGAGACAGTCTTGCTTTTTTTCCTTTCTTTTTCAAAATTTTTATTCTATTGAGAGAAGGAAGTAGATGTATAAAGGAGTCGATCTGGGCAGAAGGTTGGAAAGAAGTGAAATCTAAAATTCTTTTTCTTTTCTTTTTTTTTTTTTTTTTCCCCCTTACTTAGTAAAGATCTTTTGTGTTTGAAAGCTGGAGCACTTTGTTCCAGCCATCAGATGGTCTTATAAAGATATTACTGCTTGCTTCTTTTTGCCAGTAAACACATTAATCTGAGAGTGAGATGCACCTGGATGTCTAAGCTGAGGGTTTTTTTAAATTAAACTCCAATGTCAACCTTTCAGTAAACTCTCCTGGTTTATTAGGAATAATTGCAGCCTGACTTAAATATGTATTCTTCAGAATATTAATTTTCCCACCCTGGATTTATTTATTTATATGTTCATGAATTCTCACCTAAACTCTGCCCTTAGAGAGAAAGAATAAAAGTAACCCTACTGGTGTTAGTAGCAATGGAAAGAACTGTATCTTTTTTTTTTTTTTTTTACAATTATGATTCACCCTTTACTACTGCCCAGTGAGAAAAAATACATATTTTTACGCTCTGCATTTTGCTTTTCCACTCCATGAGTAAAAACTGTCAGCATCAATGAACATGTTGTATATCTTCACGATATCTTGGCTCAGGGATTCCCCTTGTTATTGCCTTCTTTATGTCATCATGATGTTTTCTTTATTTTCTTTCTCCTTTTAGAGAACAATGGGACTGTTTTAGATCATACTTACCAGTTGGGAGGAACCTGTTTTTATCTATGGAATCAGAATCAGTCAGTGAATAGAAACACATTAATTAAAAAGGGAACAAAGTCCTTATTTCATTATCTGTAATGTGGGTGTTCTTTTTTACAGAAATCATACTACAGCTGCAGTGCTTAAAAGATTCAATCTCTTAGCTGTCAGAACTCTGTTTTGCCTATTAACTCCATTTATCCAAAATAATTCTAGAAAGCCTGTATACTGCAACTAGATAGTCTGAACATACCGAACAACTCTGTCTTATGCTCACTGCCTATTTGATGCTACTGTGCCTACCTAGATCTGCAGGCTGTCCTTTTTCAGTCGTGCATACATTAGTGTCATGTTATTAGATGTCCCTGAAGCAGTGAGTCTATCAGTAGGACACTCTCCCATCTTTCCCCCCGCACCCCTCCCCCCCCCCCCCCCCCATCCCTTCCATCTCAAAGATACAGGGGTTTTTTTTCCTCTTTTCATAGTGAAGCTGGTTTACTTGAAAGTCTAAGTGAAAAATCTGACAGCTAATGGTGGTTGGTGCCCAGATTTCAGTTGCTTTTTTATATTCAGTTTTAATACAAACAGAAATTGTTTTTCTCATTTTGGACATAGGACTCCAGCATTTTTCTTTTATGGTGCATTAAACTATCGTGATTCTGGGACATATATTTTTATATGTCAGAGATGGTAGAAATTTTGAATTCTTTAAATACCTGTCCATAAGGCTGTACATACAATGCAAGCTTATGAATAACCTGTGAAATTTTTGTGCTTCATTTGCTTTATTACCTTTTGGCTGTGACTGTATATATGGATGAAACATACATGTGCTTTGTTATAATAATAGACGTAATATCCATTTTGAAATGAGTGCATGTCAGTGCAGCATATAATTGTTTTTGCTAGTCACTGAGACATCATACTGGTGTTTATTTTTATTTTTATTTTGAAAAAAATGCTCACTACAAAGTCTGGTAGTCATTTGTATGAAAAAGTAGTATTTTCTATAGCAACTTAAAAACAGTTAAGTTAGAACTGCATCATGTGTGTGTAACCAATGCTGTGTAACCAATGAGTACATTGATCTTAGTGCATCTTGGAACTTCATGTGAGAAGTTGAATGATGTCTGAGAAGAGCTGTGCGTGCTCAGATGGGTGAGGTTGCCTTGGTTAAAATGCAAGTAAAAGCTTACTTGATGGAGAATTTGTGAACAGTCTTTTGTCAAGAGATATTTATGGTTTTATTACTCCTAGTTAATTAACAGTTATGGATCCCAGAGAGCATTCATTGTTTTCTGAGACCTAGAAACAAGCAGGGCCAGAGAATTAGAGTGTATAGTTTAGGTAACCTTGGAAATGGACAACGAAGTGGGTGTAGAGACATGATAGCTTCATCAGGTCTGAGTGATTTTGACACAGTGTATATCCATTTATTAACTTGCAGTATAACTTGATTGTACTGCATGGAAACTTGGAGGACCAAGCCAGCTGGTATTGAAGCAGAAGTAGCCTGGGAGTTCAACAGAAAATATAAAAAGTGTGGTGGTGGGGACTCCTGCAGTCTGATACTTTGGTGTCCTTTTTCCTCAAAGTGTCGTGATTTTCAAATGGGTAATCCTATGAAAGCTGAAACCTTAAAATTCCTCTGAAACTTGATCAGAAAGTTTTATCTTTGAATACCAAAGATAACATGGCTCAGCTGCTAAGACAGGTCACTGCTGCTTTGCAGTTACTTCATGTACTATATCCATCTTTGTAACAGGTTTTATAGGCTCTGTTCCTGTGTGAACTTCAACCCTTAACTCAGGGGTATTTAATCTTATGTTTAATGAGTATGTTTACTTTGGAATTATTTTTTCTTTTTTTTTTTTTTTTTTCCAAAAAAAGAGGTGATACTGCTTTCTCTTTGAAATGTGGGTTGTGGGACAAGCGTTTTAAGTCACTTCTTGAGGAATTAGGCAGATACGAGTAGTATTTGAATGGGAGAAAGATCTAAGACCCCAAGTAGCGCAATGAGTGTAACGAACAGTGTTTGTGAGAACATGGCTTAGTGGTCAGGGATGGTTTCATGCTTTCAGAATTGCCGTGGGGATGTTCAGTGTTATATAGCCTAATATGTCATATACTTAGACCTTGATCTTGAGAATATGTAATTTCTGCAACTGCTAGCAGTAGCTGATATGTAGAATAGTATTTCCATAGTATATAGTTAGATGAAGTGAGTTTTGAGTTTGGTTCCCAGCCCAATAAATGGTCTAGTGCATACATTACAAGGAAATGCAAGGAAATTAAAGGCATATTTGAATTTTCAAACATCTACACCTGAAACTCAACTACAAGTATTTTATTTATCCTGCTGGAGGAAGAATCTATTAGCTGACAAAATGAGCAGACAAGATTAGCCAACAAAGTTCTGCTTGGAAATAGTGTTGAAGAATGATAGTAACAAGTAGCGCATACTTTGCGGTGAGGGTGGTGCACAAGAGAAGTGTAACTCTTGTTCCAGTGTACAGTGTAAATGTATGAGAGATAGGAGTAAGGACAAAAATGGTAGAGCTAGAGCTTGAAGTTAGCAGAGTTAGAAATTAGAAACCACGGGGCACACATCTATTTCCTGTGATTTCTTTTAAAATAATCTGTAGATTATGTATTATTTGAATAGGTAACAAGTACATTCAGTGCTATTGTGATTTTATTTTTCTGTCACAAACAAAAAGAGATTAAATATATGTTATGAATTATTTCTTCTGCTGCGGTACCTGGGACTAGGTAGGAGCATGTTCAATGCCTTGAATGTGTTGGCTGTTTGCAATATCATTATGTTGGTTTTGCACTTCTTGTTTTGGAGGAGGGGGAAATTTTTGACCTTAAAAATACTTACGAAGGTAGAAACAAGAGCAAAACCAAAACTACCTGTTATAATCATGGGGAGAGGAATCATCAGCAGATACATTTTTTTTAATGGTTTTATCAATGCAAATAGGCCACTATCATAACTGTTAGGCTGAAAGTGAAATTCAGCCCTTGTATATCACTAACATAGTAAACAGAACATACAAAATACAATGTTCACCAGGTTAACTAGAGATATTATAAACATTTGATAGCAGGTATAAAATGTGCATATAATATTGCATATATACATTAGCAATAGTTATGTAAACATATAAAAGAAGAGAAAAGAGTTGGGGAAAACTTAAATCACTTAATGTTTGTGACATTCTGCAGAGCTGCTTTTGTCCTAACTGTTCTGATGTTAACAAAAAGTACAAATAACTGTGATCCTTTTTTTATGTTCAAATGGTGTTTTTTTCTCTCCTGACATTTTCTCTAGCACTTTCTGTCAAGAAGGTAGTTGGGGTGTGTCACAATCATGATGCACAGAAATAAACTATGAAATCAGAGATATTAAATAATAAATATTTAGTACATAGTACTGATTCTATGCCAATAAAGTATTAACTAGTAGTAATTTAAATGTACAAAATTATAGCCTCTAAAAGATAAATTAAATTTAAACCTTACTTAATGTTAAGTTTTCCTTACCCCTGAATTATCATGGTTAATATATTGCATCTAGGCCAAAAGAAGCATCTGAACTTTTACCAGGCTACCTAGCTATGGATAGGAAGTTCTCTCTTTTTGAGCTACCTAATACATCAGATCTTACACTTTTAGCTTAAATAAACGTAATTGTTTTGAGTAAAACTAATAGGGTCTTTTATGTGTTTTAAAAAAATAAATGCAAGTCTGTAGGATTTTCAATAGTTTGAATTTAAAAATTTTGAATAATTGTCAGTACTTTTTTTTCAGGCATTTCAGGAATGCTTTATTTTTCAAGTACAGATGATATTTTTCACAGATTCTGCAGTACTTTATTGTAGTGGATGTATATACTCTTTACCTTTAGTACATAGGCCTGTTTCATGGGTCTGAACCACAAGTGTCTGCATTTGCAGCTTATATTTACTTTGCTAAAAGGGTAAATCTTGGCTTTAGGATTCTATGTCTCAGTATCAAAACATGTATTATAGCTATAAAGCTTACTTTTATAGTTTTCTTTTCACTAAGCCCTGAAAACAAAATGATTATTTGTTGGGTGCTGATTAAGTTGTGTACAGCAATAGCAGATGAGAGTTAAGGTAAAATGTCAGTGCATATTCCAAAGCTCTGTTGTACATTAGGTCTTTTCTTTTCACCAGCCATGTTCTATTATAATAGTAGACTGCATTTTTATTTGAAACAAAGCAAACCAAGATGACCTCCACAGCAGCAGAAACAGCACTTGATCTGTCTTGCTAGTGCTTTTTTGTACATCCTGCCAGCAGGACTGGAAATTTTTCACTCTTTACATCTAAAGACCACTTCAGCATAATAGGTACAAAACATTTCATTCCTGCTGCCACAAGTACTGCAATTATCAGAAAGGGATTGGGAATTTGAAGGACTGGATGCGAGAACTCTTCAAAGTGGATTATTAATGTGGGTGGCAATCAAATAAATTATTTAGTACTTGAAGGATTGCATAATGAACCTGAGCAGAAGTTGTGCCACTTACCCATCATATATTTAAGGGGGGGGGGGGGGGGGGGGGGGGGGGGCGGGGAGAAGCCGGGGGGCAGAAGGGGGAGGGCACAGGGGAGTATTCATGTCTTATAAATTCCAGAAGGCAATGTGGAATGAATGTCCAGCAGCATAGAAACCCACTTTTTTTCTCATCTGTCCATGAGATTTGGATCAGATTTTCCTCCTAATCTCATAGTCACTGTAGAAATAGTTATTAATATACATAATTTTGAAATAAATATTCCATAGCTTTTTTATCAGTGTGCTAACTCAACTGAAAATGCTTTGTATGGAAGCCAAAAACCAGAACAAAGCTTCAAAGGCTAAGTATTAACAATTTGTTTCAAGGAGTGAATCATTTTTGCTTTATGTTTGGTTGGAAATTTGCAGTAGCTGTGCTGATTCTTGTCTACATTTCGCTACCCTGCATGAGCGAGGCAGTGGTTTGCTCCCTCACCCCGCAAACCACTCTGTTTTGCAAATGCATTTAGAAATGGTTTTCTTCTCTGCATCAAGGTAGTCGCTACTGCAGTTTCCTGCTGTAATTCAACTGTTCATTTACTGAGGGAAACAGGCCTCTTGAATGTCAACTTCAGCTTCTTCATTAATCCTTCTAATAAGTCATGCCTCTCTCTTGCATTAAATATAGCAAAAGTAATGACACCCAAGGGAAACCTGTGCCACAGATGCAGAGGCATCTGAACTGAATACACAGGAGAGGGACTGGACAACCGGCGGTAAAAGTACAGTGTCATGGCACTGAGTGCAAAACTGTGTACCATGCAAGATGGGCAAATAGTAGTCGTAGTAGTACTGAGGGTGTAAGTGCATTACAGGTGTAACAGGCCCACTTCTTTGCAGCCTGTGCAAAAGCAAAGAACTTGCAGTTTTCTTACATATAACCTACCTGATGTGTAACCAGAAATAGAATTGGAACAGAAGGTAACAGTGCCAAAATCATGAGCTAATAGTCTTGTAAGGACAAAAATGCATTAGACATTGCTTGAAAAAACATGCATGGTATTGTGTTCTGGCATACTCTGAAACAATTGCATCTTTCAAAAATACTGGAAATATCTGAGCTACAGATTTCCTGACTTTTTTTTGTTGGTTCAAATAATAGTACAAATACTGGGTTTGAAAACAGTAGACTTCCTAAATCTTAAAGACATGTTAACAATGTTAGATAAGCATTTTTAAGGCTCGGCAAATAGAGTGTGTATCTCATTGCAAACATTAGCTGTAAACTCTGCTCCTTCACCTTTGCTCCCCACGCATCCTTAATTTATGGTATTTGTTAAATTGTTGGGGCTGGAGGGCAAATAAAAAGCTTTTTCTGAGCTCTGAAGTAAGTGATTTTGATTAAATTTGGCTTTAACTATAAAATAAAAAAAACATCTATGTAAACATGTAACATTAGATTGTTTACTTTGACTTTTTTTAAACAGGTGTCTTGGCACTGTTCATATTATGCTAATGGGTATACCGAAATTATTGCTAAATCATTTAACTCTGTTATTTATTTTAAAAAATCCTTAGGTATGGTTTGCTCTTAATTCACTGTTTGAAATACATGTAAAACTGTGCTAATGACTTGAAGGCATCAGATTCAGATAACTGCCTCTGGGAACAAAAGTTTTGACCAGATTATATTGTTACTACCTTTCTTTAGATAATTAGCATATTGAATCAAAAATGTGGTTTAGGCCCAAGCCATGGAGAGCTGAGACCTAATAAAGATTTTAGCATTTTGACATGTGTAATGTCAATCTGAAAAAAATGTTATCCATAAATATTAAGATAAACCGTTCTGTGACTTTTAATTAAATTCCTTAAGTGTGTTGTGTTGCAGTGTAAGCAGAAGTCATTTAACTTGGAGCAACTAATAATTAAAAGGCAGCTAAGCATTTCAAAGCTACATGGTTCATAGCAATTATGTTCTCTAGTATCAGGGCTTGGCAGATTCATTACTATTATTTATTAGTGGTGTAAGATCACATGGACTATCTCCTGTTACGTATTCTGCTCAGTACATCCAGGTGGAAAAAGTCGAATTGAATTCCAAGAAGCCTTTAGTAGGGTCAGTATTACAACATCTTCGTTGTTCTCTCATTCTTGGAACAATGTCTACAGCACACTTACTTCCAAATGTTGCCAGCAGCTCACCAGGAGAGCAAGAGAGAGAAGGCAGCTTACTCATTTTAAGACCTCTCAGCTGAAAGAGTTATACATTTTACAGTATTTTTTTTTAGTAATGATCATGGTTATCGATATACATTGGTTTTATCTAGGCAGATAGTTCAACCTCTTGCATAAACAGAAGCTTTTTCTTTCAAGGGAACCATATAAACAGAAAGACTATTGTAGGTGTATCTAAAGAAAAACAGCCTACTGCTTTAGTGTTTTTCACTATAAAAAGCAGACCCTACTGTCACTTCATCTAAAATTTGCTTTGAACTTTGTATTTGTTCAAACTTTTAATTGGAATGAAACTTAATGGTTTGTGCAATTTTGGGTCAAGTTTTGAAGCAAAAGGACTGGTTAGAAATGTGTCCACTAAGCGAAATCCTTCAATTCTGTTCAGCTCTGTTGAAACTATTTTAATAAGTGTCCAACAGGCTTGGAATTAGTACTTCCAGATTAATCTAAATTCTTTGCACATTTCATTTGGGCTTAAATGTGGCTTGGAGCTGTAATAGAAATGGTGCTGAAATATTAAAATATGGAGACCATTTAGACTGAGAGTAGTATTTCACTAATAAAACCCTTCCAATTAAAAAAATCCACCAGCGCAACATGTGGTCTCCAAGAAGATATATTGGCTGTTCTTGGGGAATGACTTTTTGGTTTTAGAACAAAAGAATGTTAAACTTTTATTTCTGGAGTCTCTTTTAGACTGTCAGAAGAGGAAGGATGCTGATTAATACTCTGCCTTTAAAAAAAATGTATATTTATTTTAAATCAGAGAAATATATCTAGTGCTTAAGACTGGACTTAATACCTTAATATGAAATATTTGCAATAGATTTGTTTACCATCTTGTCACAAAATAATTTTGGGTGCGCTAAATATTTTAAATTCTTTTTCAGAGCTGTAATGTTACAAAGGCTTCCCCCACCCCCCCAATAGCTGTTATTAATGTCTCTGAACAGCCTACCTGGGAAAGTATTTATGTGGTTAGTAGGACATTTTTTTCTAATCCTGCAGAGGAACTTTCGCTCTCCATTACAGTTAATGGCATATGGGTAATAGCATTAATAGTTTGTGGATGCATATACTTCAAGGAATTTATACATGCGGTTCACATTAACAGTTAAGAGCTTAGACAAATATTTAGCATTTATTTAAATAAATATGATGTGTGATTAGGCAAATTGCTGCAATGTGAACCAATATTTATAGCAAAAGTTGTTATGTAGGGACTAAAATCTCTTTAACATTTTACGGTACTGCATTTTCAGCTGTTTTACAACGTTTATTCAGAAAACTATAGAAATAACGAGAATGCACAAGCTAACTATTCCTTTGGTTTTGTCAACAGGCAGCCATTTGCAATTTTGGTACCTGTTTTCAGAGAGAAAAACAGTTGTAAACTGTAGCTTCTAAAATGTTGATTTAGAAAGATGCATTTGATTCAGAAGACACAGCAAAGTCTTACAGCTCTGGTATTCTCTGGCCTCTTTATATTAAACAAAAGAGGTCCACTGTCAGGGAGTATTATTGAAACATGTACACAAGGGTTCCACATTAATTCTCCTGAGTTTTTTACAGGGAAGCCTTTTACTAGTATTTACATGGGCATTTAATTATTGAATGTTGATTAACAATTTGTGCTTTAAAGTTCCAGATCTGTGCCAATACATATTTACCATTTCCAGCTTCATCTTTTCCAATATTTTTTTTTTCTTTTCTTGTCTAATAACATAAAAATAGAGGTCTGCAGGTTTTGTATTTCAAAAAATGTTATACATAATTCCACAGATTTAGGAGGAAATGTGCAAAGGCCAAATAATGAAGTAGTTGTAAACTGTCATTGTACTTACATTAGGCATTGTCAGAGATAGGATGAAGAGTAGATTTCACTGTCCCCAAAAGGAAAATGAGCATGGTTCTATTACTTTCATGAGTTTAAATAGTCACACAGGCAGTATCTACACTGCCAAACTTAAACTTGAAGAGTAAAAAAAAATAAAAAATAAAAAAAAAAAAATAGTATAATTGAAATCAGTGTAACAATAGAGGGAAAATTGCTGATTTCCTGTTAATTTGCCTACAAAATTAAACTTTCTTTATGTTTTATTACATAGTCCTAATTTGTTTCTCCAGTGCTTAAAAGCTCTTTTTTCTAGTTGTACGTCTTTTGTTCATGTTCAGGACAAGCAGAATTTGCTGCTCCTGAAGCTGTTCTTGAACAACTCTCAGTTAACACTGCTGCCCAGAGATATGCATCATACTTGTTATTTCAAATATGTGGGTTGATCTGCTATGTTTACACAGTTTTGGTGACTACATTATTATGGTCAAGAAAGGGGAGCAAAAGGAAGACATGACTGATAACGGAAGGTGAGACTTCTTTTTCAGTCTTGAATCTGAGTTGCAGTCTGTCTTCCAGCCTGGGTAATGAGCTACCTGTGAAATAGTTGCACTCCCTTACCATCTCTCTGTGTCTGTAGATGAGACATAAAACCATATTTAATTACCTTTTCCTTTGTGAAATTAATTACTTTCCTATATTGAAAAATATGAGATGATATGAGTATTTCACTGGAAGTGTGAAATTCTTTTACCTTTCATAAGGAATGCTGACTTAGTTAATATTTTAGAACAGCTATTTTATTATTTTTTTTCCAAATACTTCTGCAAATTGCTTTTCTAGAAAGGGTTTTTTTTGGTTATTTTTTATTATTTATTTTCTCAGGGTCTCTCTTTGTTTATCATAATTTTATCAAGGCTCTTCTGTGTGTGACAGGAACTATAATTGTACTGTTCTTCATGTTATGAACAGCAGCCACATACCTGCCTTCATCTCTATCTCTCTCTGATCTTTCAAGCAGCATCCCTCGCAGGCTTCATCCAAAAGGCGATGCAGGAGGAATTACCATAGCTGTGTTCAGTTCTGAAAGGGGAACTGGGAGAGCAGCTTACTGCATTTCTATTTCTTTTTTTTTTATTCCACAATGGAAAAGATGCCTTTTGTTTTGTTTTGTTTTATGGAATATGGACTTCCTAGTTTGCTTTCTCTGAAATGCTAAGTCAGAATGATAATACTGAGGTTTCATGGCCTTGTTACATTCCCAAGAGTCCAGCATATTTATAAATTTCCATTTATATGACTATGTCCAGCCTAACTTGGTGTTCAGTCTGCTTCCAAATGTCAAGAGTACAGTCTAGTAAAGCCTGTCATTGAAAACAGTGAATTTCTGAATTCATTTATGTACAGGGGATAGGGCTGAATCAATGACTGTATAATGTAGTCCAAAAAGTACTAAGTTGCTGAAGTAAGTAATGTATTCTTTAGCAAAAACTTTCTGATGGCAACGACTGCATGTGGGGTTTTTTTCTGTTATTTATCAAGTTGGGAAGCATGTAAGTTTGGTTAGGATGGTGTTGATCTTTTGGATACTTTAACACTGACAGATCTCACAGTGACCTTGCCCTTTGCTGGTGCTGCAGGGTGGGTGACTGAGCTGTCGGAGATGCTGCTGTTAAGAGTTGTCTCCTGAAAGCTGAACTTTGAATCTGCCTGAAAGTGTGTGTTACCTCAGATATTTGATTCATCTCTAGTTCTATGCTAGAATATCTTAGCATAAACAGACATGCTTATTTATTAATACAGCTTCAGGTACGAAGATGCTGCTGGAAATACTGTAGAACTTTTATTGTTATTATTAGTGGTGGCAGAAGGACTGCTGTGTGTAGCCAGCTATTTTGAGTCTTTTTTTCCTTGTGTGAGGTCATTACTCTTAATTCTAAAGACATTCATCATGTATTTGATTAAAAAAAATGCACAAAAAAGCACGAGGCTGAGAAGGCTTGCATAGCTGTGGTTTTCCAGGACAGCTACAGCTTAGGTATTACACAAGTCCATGAAGGACTTTGCCTATAAAAGCTTCTGTGTTTCTTAAACAGAAAGAGGAGTGGGTAGTATATCCATATAATGAAAGTGGGAAACGGCAGGATATTTCAGTTGCTATAAGTTTATATGAGTTCAAGCAGAAACAGGCATGTTCATGGTAGGTAAGTATCTCAAGATCTGCTTAATGCAAATTATGTTAAGATGTCCTTGAGTTAGCAATTGTTTGAGACTGAGATGAGATGACTTTTCTGTTCTTACGTTCTTGACTGGGCATCTGCTTTTTGTAGTTTTTCACAATATTGTAATATGTAGACCACTTATCTCCCCTAGTACAGCTCTTCTTTTGTCTTCTTTTTGTGATTTTTTTGGCTTACACAACTTCATAAACCTGCTTCTTGTCTAAATTTGGTTCCATTTCTCCTTGACCTGGAAGCTATATTCACTGGGGATGGGGAGCAGTGTAGAGAAGTTAGCAGTAGCAATTGCAAAAGGTACCACCATGGGTGACTGGAGCTGTAATATAAGCACCTAAGAACAGAGTCTTATTGTGATGTTATGCAGCTTCAACTGTAGAAGGAAATACTGGCGCTCTCTCACTCTGAATAAGGATATGCCTTTCATTTGTTAGCTCTGTGGGGGTTCAGGATTTCTGGGCAAAGACTTGATGGGGAAAAAGCTTCACTTGTGTCCTTAGTTAGATTGAATGCTCATTTTTGTCAACAAGACTAGTAACTCTACAGGAAATAATGAGCTAAGATGACAAGAAGGTAAATAGTTTGACAGCTTGTCTTAAAGGTTCCTTTAGTAATTATTGCAAGTGAACAATTTCTTGTAGGATTAGAGATGCAATCATAAGGTATTAGAGCTACAGACCTAGCATGTTTGACACTTCCTTACTTACAGACGAGTAGCCTCTTTGTGATGGCACTGATTGCTGTTTTGTTGTCAATAACATCATTCTTCTGGCTTGTTACATAGTTAATTTTTGCATGTACGATGCAAAATATATTCCTGTCAAACTGCAAGTTTTCAGAATTGCTTCAAAAATAATGAAACTAAGACATTTTGACTACACTTATTTGTAATTAAATAATACCATGTAATTTTGTTTCTTTACACAATATTTCTTTTAGTTCAAAGTAAGAAAGCAAATACCTGTGCTAGTGTCATGACTTGACTTGATTTTGCTCGATTTAAAATCAAGATCAGTGTCTGTCTATAACTATTCATTTTCTAGAAAACTTCCAGCAAGCCGTTAAATCAAATCTCATAGCTGCACACTGCTGTGATATATTACTAAACAGTAATACCACAGCTAAGTACCATTTCAGTTTTGCTTATGCAGCTTTGTTGATCAGTATTAGCCTGTACAGAAGTAAGTAATTTAAAAAAAAAATCTTACTCGTAAATCCATGTGAAAATTTGAAGAACATACAAACCAGTGAAAATGGCTGGACATCTTAGGAAAAAAAATATTATTTGGAATTTTGTGAACTTGGAATTTTATGAATCTTTAAGAGTATATTGCTTTTATTTCTGAAAAGCAATTTGCTTGTTTATTCAAGAGTTGGAAAAAAGTACGACAGTTGTCTGTGGTGGATTGAGTGTAGCTAGTGGTTTAGATATTCACTGAACATCAGTACTTTACTGTCTTGCTTCCTGCTGCCTTTAAACAGGAGGAGAAACAAACCTGGTGAAACGTTTATTGTAAGGAGATAAAACTCTCAATAGATTACATGTGTTTGTGGGTGTGTATGTACCACAAAGTCACACAAAAAGAGGCACTGCTAAAAGTGTTTGTGACTATTTGTACATACTCTTTTCAGAGAAGTTTAGGGATACGTTGAGAAGTAAAAGAAACTGGTACTTTCTGTGTCATGTTTTAGTCTTTATTATTGCCACGTTAGATTCTTATAATGAGATCTTGACATCCAGGAAGAAATACAGAGTTTTGAGTATTAGTCTAATCACATTAGGATATTCACCCGTAGAAGTGCATTAGCAGAGGGGGTAAAAGCCAGACAAATGTTGTAAAGTGTAACCCAAACCAATGGAAAAACTAGGCTAGCATAGGCTGGTTTTGATAACGACGACACATTTTCTTGGATGAGATTCTCAGTCACTTTAAACAAGGAAGGACTGCAGTTTGACCTCAGTGGAAAACCAGTACTTTATGCTAGCTCTGTATTTGTAGGCAATTTAATGTAAGAGTTTGATAACGTTGAGGGATAGAGGTAACTGCAGGGTATCTTTGCATTGCAGGTTGTTTGAAACATCAATGTCTTCCTTTGGTTTTCCTTCCCCCCACCCCCCACACCCACCCCCCTTTATACTGGGTGTGGGTAGTATCTATAACCTTTTGTCCTCCTTATTTTGATAGTACTGATTCATTCTCCGTATGCCGATGGTTGCAGCACAGAATTTCTGAGTCTAAATTCACGTTGGTAAGGGTTTTTTTCAGTAGTACATAACCTGATCTTACCCCTGACAAGGAGCTTTACCCTTTCTCTAAGAGTTTCATAAGCTGTGCACTCCGGAGAGAGAGGAAAGTTGTCTCCAAATAGTAATCTTAAGTCTCAATGTCCTTATGATTTTATCTTACAAATGTCACACAATTCATATTAATGTTTAATCGTAGTGAGATGGGAATAAGATCTCATGTAATGTTACTATAGATCCTACATATTGTATAAATCTAAAAGTTATGTGTATAAGCTTCTGTAGGCAGTCTTTCTCACAAACGTTCCTAGAACTTTAGCCATTATCTCAAATATTTGTTCAGCTCCTTGTGAGATATGCTCTTACATGGCTGCCTTTTTTTCCCTAGTTTTCTTTACACTGTTCTTTTGCTCTCGGGAATCATGTTTACAATATTCATCCATTCATACACTTCGTTTTCTTCAACTTCTATGCTGTATTGCTCGAGTGTATCCAGAGTGCAACCACTGCTTTATTTTTCACTCCCATTCTAAAATCCAGTGATCTTGCCTCATTGCCTACTCTTAGGAACTACTACCAAACTACTACCTGGCAAGTTGTCAGCTTGAGGTAGTCCTTGGTTACTTCATGTTTGTTTTTCTTCTCCTGATGGCAGTATGTCAGCTCCTTCACAGGTACTGTATTTCATTTGTGTCCTCTCTGGAGTCTGGAGTTCTCACATCCACATGTGTTCTTTGATGAGTTACTAACATTTTTTTATTCTTTTTTTTTTTTTTTGTGTGTGTGTGTCGTTTTGTCATTTGTACTTCTTTGGTGGATACTATTAATAGCATTTATTTAGCAGAATATTAACAATGAAATTATCTAACAAAATTAAGCATAAATTTCAGATTTAACTACAGATCTGTCATTTTCTCTTTGCTTCATTTTATTTTCATTCTTTAGTTTTCTGTGTCTAATTCAAACCTGAACGCTCTTGAAGCAGAGAGAAATGTGTTATTTTGCCTGTCTGTAAAACATCTCAAGCATCCATGACATTCTCTGAAGATCTGGTTTTACTGGTATGAGGAAAGTACCCCTGATGACTTCTAACCATCTTTTCAATGATATATTTCTACACTCTTTTAAAATTGAAATTATTAGTTTGAATATCTTGAGAAAACCTTTTGGAATTTGTATTTTTTAGAATAAAAATTACATGTGTTTTAGAAGTTAGTGTATTGACAAGCAAGAACTGAACAGCAGTAGTAGTCATTTGCTTTAGCAAAGATCTGTGATCTTCCTACATTCATACAACACTAATTTTTCCATTGAAGCTGTTCTTGTAGTTGGGTACTCAACAAGGAGGCAGCTTACGAGGTTAGTCAGCCCCTGTAAGATAAGTGATTTAGAAGCACTGGTGCACTTGAGCGCTTGACTGTTTCCTAACTGAGATGGTAGTAATTAACATTTTTTACTCAAATCTAGGTTTGATTGTCTACATAAAAATTTAAAAGAACAAGAAAAGACAAAATAATTGTGAGTCGTAACTCTTAATTCTACTTTTGTTGATTTTATTGGGTTTTGGTGTGTTGTTTTTTTTTTTTTTTGTAAACTGCTGTTAGCTAATTTTGGTTTTTAAACTGTTTTCAGTTTAGGTAGAAATGAGGTTTAAATTATGTCAGTTGATTGCTAGTTCTAAATGGTGATTGTAAATTCTTATGTACATATTCTAGAGATGCTGTTCACCTGTCTTGTTTGAGCATTACTGGAAAGAGGCTTGTGTGTCTGCATAATAAATTAAAAGGACAAGAAAATACAAAATAATTTGCAATCAGTAAACTGGATGTGAAGGATAAATGTAATATCTACATTAAACCTTCCTTTATCCAAAGAATTGGTTTTTCTCCTCATTGTGTGGTAAAGATACCCAGTTGTAAAAAAAAAAAAAAAAATCTAACCAAAAAAACCCACCATCTAAAAGCTCCATGCATACTTCTAAGGATAAAGTGATGCTATAAGCAGAGATTTGCCTTGTCAAACGGTGTAGATTTCAGGATAAAATATTTTGGTCTGAACATGTGTTAACAGACTGACTAATTTCTTGGGATCATCTAGAGAATCCCACTCCATCCCCGCAGGGCACCTAATATTGTCCAGTAACAACCCAGAAAGGGGGCAGGAATAAGCTGACATCCTAGTTCATTCAGGAGTGTCACACCAGATCCGATAGAGCTTGAAGCCTCAGCATATTGCTGGCGGGGGAGAAGTGGGCATCTCTGCAGAGCTCAAATCTGATTAATGGCTAAAGAGCTCCTGAGGCTATAAAAGGATATCTCCCCCATGCTTGTACATGTGAATCAAGTCCTGTTTTACACCAGGACTGAAAAAAGGGCAGATACTGTACAACTAGAGCAGCTTTTTGCCTTTCTTACTTCCATAGGAAGTGTGTTGTGAAATGGAGGCTATTGTTTTCAACCTGCTTTTTTTTTTTCTTCTTTTTTTTTTTTTTTTTTTTTTTTTTAAACTCAGGTTCACTGTGTTAATCATTGGTTCTCTGTTACTTTTTCATCTTACTTGATTTTTTTCTTCTGGGACAAAAAAGAGCAAAAGAAGATAACAGTAAACGGAATCACAACTTGAGGTGGGAGTGAATCCGGACAGTTAAATTGTGTTGTTATGTCACACCCATTTTGTGCTGGTTTTATATTTTACAAATGGATAAGTGACAAAAAAATTCTGATGTGTACTACACATTTGCCCAGAGGGCAAGAGATAGTCATTTAAATTCAAGGACAGTTCATAACAGACTTTCCAGTTACTCTTGAGAAAATTTTTGCACTGTCAGAACAGTTTGAATGGATGCAAATATTCTCACCACAAGGGTCTGCCACTTTATGACATGTGTGCTGCATAATTACAGCTATATCCTCACAGCACCAGTGGAATACCACCTCTAATGTATCCATCTCAAAATAAGGTTTTGTTTCTGTTGAATTACATTGTATGAAATAGCTTTACTTTGTGAAGTGTGGAACAGGGATGATCTTTGTTGCATACGAGGCCTAAAGCAAAGCCACCATTTGTGACTGGTTCTGCAGGAAGAAAAAATACACAAAATTATTAGAATTTTGTCTGCCTTAAAAAGGCATTAAAATGCATTTTTTTTTACTTTGTTTTCATTTTTATTGGGAATTTGATATTGGAAATTGTAAGTGAGTGACTTTTATTAAGGTAAGGAAAATTTATTATGTTGTTTGCGTAATCTCCATGAGATTTATCCAATAGCCAGTTGTGCAATAACTGTGTCGGTGGTATGTGACTTTCTTTTTCCTCGTATGTGCCATGTTAGTTTCTAAGGTTCTGTATCCTTCGATAAGGGCTATCATGGTAGGAAACAGAAGAATACAAATATTATGTTTTGTTGGAATAAGACAGTTGCAAAAGAAACCAATTTTTGTTCTTGGCTTTTTAATACAGCTTTTATTAAACAATGTGAAGCAACTAAATATTATAATTTAGTATTATCTGATACTGTATTATAGGCCAATGTACTGTCACCTGTACAAGCTATGCAGTGCTTCTGTGTTGAACATCCTTACGGATATGTTTTTCCTTTCTCTCTTGCATGCAGCTGTTTAATGGCTTTTTTTGTTCCTTTTCTTGCCAAGGAGATTCTTTGGCTTATGTTGCATCAATCCATTCTGTAATTGTTATAGTTTATTAAAAGACTACATACTGGATTTTAGGAGAGGATTCAGTAGTGTATTTAGCCTGAAATGCAACATGGTATTGGACTTTGAATAGTGAATAAATGAGTGGTTGTTTTGGTCTTTGAGAGAAAAAGTAAGGTAATTTTTTTTCAAAGGTGTTTGAAAGCTCTCCTTCTGAATCATTGCTATCTGCATGTTTGCAGCTTTTAGGAGGAAGGCAGTGAACTGAATGGGTGCATATGGATCCTTATGAGTTTTATATTACACAACTCTTAGCTACAGTATGAGCAGTGAAAGTTAAAGTGCTCATACATTCTGTGGTGCTTTTGCTTTCATTATTCACTGTTTACCACTGGGCATGTGAGCGAGTTACTAGAGTGACTGAATAAAGAGTCGCTGCCCTCAGTAATTACTTTTTTCATAGTTAACATGTGGTTTACACTCCTCTAAAACAGGTGTACTTTGAAATCAGTATAATTTGGACCAAATTATTGAAAGCAGGAACTAGAAATTAAAGCCTTAAAAGGGTAAGAGGGATTGACTCAGTGGTGCAACTGGGGGCATCTAGTTTCATTTCAGATACACGCAGATGCCCCCTCCAGTTCTCCTTCCAGAATGTCACAGATCTCCTCTAAGGACCCAAGCAATGGCACAAGCTCTTTATTCATGCACCAAAGTTTGCTAGTACACTTCAGCCACTAATTACTTTATGTATCTCTTGTGAGGATGTAAAAAAAGATCAGTTTTTAATGTGTGCTTACGTCCTGTGATGTGTGTTGTAGTTACTATAGGTTATAATTACAGTTGTTCAGCAAAATGCAGTTTTCAGGAAGGACTTTTAATTGCTGTGTGGCAAACTTTCACTACCCACAAAAGACATCATCAGTTGCCTGTCCTATAAAAAACTGGGTAGAAGAAGGGAGTCTGGAAGACTAGAAGAGATCAAACGTTGTAGAATCTACAGACAGAAGTATGAGAGGTAGAGGAAATCTTAGAATGGAGTGCATAAGTTAATAAGTGCTTGTAACTTTGGAGACAAAGCTACTTCTCTTTTCTTGCAGCAAATGCTATTTCAGGATTGCTTCAGAGGATTTCAGATCTTAAGGAAAATATTCATAAAGGGAGATAATGCAGTCTAATACAAGAAGGAAGTTGCTGCTTTCTACCTTATTTATATTAAAAAAAATGTCAGGAAAGAATGTACCAAGCTTATGATTGTAGATGTATAATGTCACCTGTACGACATGCACACTTAAATCTAGACTGTGTGAAAGGTCAGAGCTGAAAGAAACTCTATGGAAAAGTTTAGATTCAGAAGCTGTCATGTAGAAGCTAAAGTTAAATAGTTCAGTCTCCTCCTGCACTGGAAGGCAAAGCATAATATTGGAGGATTAGAGTGCACTCACAATGATATTGCCAAGTAAATCCTAGAGGGAAGGAAACGGAATTTCATTCCAGAGTGTTTCCAGTTAGGTTTCTTTTGTATTCAGGTGATAAGCTAGTGAACAAGCCAACTCTCCTTCTTCTCCTTCTTCTCCTTCTTCT
This sequence comes from Falco naumanni, assembly GCF_017639655.2. NCBI lineage: Eukaryota > Metazoa > Chordata > Aves > Falconiformes > Falconidae > Falco > Falco naumanni. The sequence continues at coordinate 20,562,950 of NC_054080.1, forward strand.
TCTTCTTCTTCTTCTTCCTCTTCTTCCTCTTCTTCTTCCTCTTCTTCTTCCTCTTCTTCTTCCTCTTCTTCTTCCTCTTCTTCTTCCTCTTCTTCTTCTTCTTCTTCTTCCTCTTCTTCTTCTTCTTCTTCTTCCTCTTCTTCTTCCTCTTCTTCTTCCTCTTCTTCGTCTTCATTTTCTTCTTCATCTTCTTTTTGTTATTGTTAATGTTGTTATTATTATCATCATCATCATGTTGGCAAAAAAAAAAAACAGATAATGGTCAAAAATGCATGGATGCTTCAGTTCTGGGAAGGACAAAACTGATAGTGAAGAGTTCTTTTGGTTTTCTGTGCCTTCACTGAGGCAAGCTTTTCTCACCATTTTCACTCTGGCTGTTGCGCAGGTGGTTGACCAGATTGACACACTGACATCTGACCTGCAGCTGGAGGATGAGATGACAGACAGTTCCAAAACGGACACGCTGAACAGCAGCTCCAGCAGTGCAACAGCTTCCAGCTTGGAGAAAGTCAAAGTGCGGGGCAGCGCGCCGCTCATCAAGCCACCCGCACACCCCTCGGCTATCCTCACTGTGTTGCGGAAGCCAAATCCGCCCCCGCCCCCCCCCGCGACTGACACCCGTCAAGTGTGACGAGCCTCTGAGGCTGCCTCCTTCAGCCAACCCTGTCAAGACTAATGGTACCCTGCTGCGAAACGGGGGCTTGCCAGTGGGGCCCAACCGCACCCCAAATGGAGATATATGCTGTATACCAAACAGTAATTTGGAGAAAGTTGCGATGCAGCCTCTGATGCACAGACCTGAGAAAGAGCGGGGTCCTCAGCCAGGAGCCAGGGAACGGGTACGATTTAGTGAAAAAGTGCAGTACCACGGCTATTGCCCTGACTGTGATGTTCGGTATAACATTAAAAACAGGGAGGTGCACTTGCACAGTGAGCCTTCCCGCGCTGTGGGAAAGCTGTCGCATCAGTGCCCTCCTCTGCCGCCTCCCCCACCTCCACTGCCTCCGTTTCCTCTGGAAAATGGAGGGTTGGGGATAAGTACTAGTAATAGCTTTCCTCCTCCAAGACCTGCGACTGTGCCTCCACAAACTGCACCAAAACCCCAGAAGACCATCTTGAGGAAGTCAACCACTACAACAGTGTGATGTATGCCACTTGAAACAACTCTGTTTTTTCCTATATATAAAAATAAATAGGTAATGAGCACTTTCTACTTGAGCAATAAAAAGACCCAATGTATTACTCCCTGTGTCCAGTGAAGTGGCATAAAAATCACATGGTAAGTACAAAGAGGAATGCTTGCTGATGTTGATCTTACTTGTACTCACCAAAAAATGTCATTATGGCAAAGAATGCTGAAAAAATGTTCATGCTTTAGTTCATAGGTTGCAGACATCTATTGCACTTTAGTAACTTTATCGTAGTTTAAAAGACAATGAAAAGATAAGTTCAGTCTGAAAATACTGAGTGGTGATTTGTGGTAGATGTCGGTCTACCTGATATAAGGGAATAACTGTTGCTCCCAGGTTTTGGGAAACTTCCTATTCCTAGCAGGTACCTTTCAAAATGTCATTTGACAAAGCAAAGTGGAGGACCGGATAACAGCTTTTGACTGAATTCCAGCAAATGCATTTTTCTCTGTCTGACTGCTTGAGCAAAGGCATTGTGTGTGGAGTGGTGCAATAGGAGGTAATCATCAGACTTTCAGGCAGCTTGATCTTTGGTGATGAAGTAAATAAAAAAAATGAAAGGTATGTTGACATGTCTTTGGAAAACTGAATTATCCTGCATTTTGGTTCTTACTTGCTCAAAGTGCCACAGCCAAGGTGAAGTAACAGTTTTCAGATGAGCAGGGATAGACCCATTCAGTTTGCCCCCTATTTCCACTGCTCCATTTGCAAAATGGTAGTAATATTTTATATCACATCTGATGGCAGTAGATTAAACCAATAAAGTGCAGTCCAGCGTTTTTCATAAAGCCTTTGTCTGGTGCAAATCTCTTTTAGAAGGCAAAGAAAATTTTGCCTAAGGCCTTCAGGGACATCCACTTAATTCATGTAAAGAGCTTTGAAGTTGAATAGCTCTGTACAATTACGAAGCATTAACATGCAAAACAAGATATTGTACATGTTATCACATTTTGATGGTGAACTCAATTAATATTCTTACTAGTTGAAACAAAGTCCTCAGTGGTTTTAATTATTTCATGAAAGAACATTCTTTTATTCTCACAAAGAGAATTGTTGGGACCTAGAGGTAAAAAACATCATATCAGGGAAGAAAATCTGACAATAAATCTGTTATTTACAAAAGTTGTGCCAAATTAATCTCAAATGGCCCAGCAGCAGATGCTGTATAAAAGCAGTATGCTTTTGAGCTGAAATGTGAAACACACTCCATGGCAAGAGACAAAACTAGACGAAACAGATTCTTAATTTAAATTTCCATTTACATGCAATAATAGCTATTAAACTGAAAATGAATCTTCAAGTTGTTTCCCTGTATATACACTATGGTACATTTTTAGTATTTAATTTAGTGAAATAATAAGAATAATCATAACAAAAATTCTAACAGATAGCTGCCCTTTGAAAAACTGTGCAGTAAACAAAGATTGTGTTTTTCGCAAATACACATACAGGGTCTAAGGCTTTGTGTTGTATTCCCTGCATAAAAGTGGCAAAACAAGAAAGTAGTTCTAAATGTTTAATCATGTTTTGTTTTACTGATGTGCTTTTCATGATGCACTTTACATTTTGTATTGTTTGAGTATACTTAACCTCATGTTATCAGTTGCCAAGTGAAGTCCTAGCACTTGCAGCAGGAGGCAGTAACTCATTCGGCACACATACAAGATCTTTGCTGCTGGAATGGAGTTTCTGTCAGGTGGATTCTGCTCAGACCTGGGACTCCACAGCACCTCCCTTGCTCACACATTGAAATTAACATTTAAAGTCACTGGGACAATGTGTGGACATATCCACACTGCATATCTACATTTTTTCTTTTGAAAAGAAAACTTTTGCTGTCTCTTTGACTTTATTGCTGCTGCGGAGATCATATACCAACTGTTATAAGCTAGTTTATTTTTTTTCCTTATTAAAAAAGCTACTGCATACAAGAAAATATGGGATAATGCAAATCAAACTGCATATTTTATAGGAAATATTTGTGTTTAATCTTAAAGGAAATTACACAAAATAATTTTAGGGGAGAGGGTCTTCTGTACATGTCTTACTTCACTTGGCTCAATTTTTCCAATATAAACTCATCTCTGAGAGCAGAGCACAGTATTTCTCCTCTGGATTCGGTCTCTGGGCTTGCTGGTGTCTCATGAACATGTTAGTACCTCCAAAGTACATGCTGTACTCTGTGGCTGTGTACTGATATACATGTGAATTTCAGTTTCATTGCAGTGTTAAGTTTACAGTTCTCAGCTCTGGAAAGTTCTAAGTGGCATCTGATTTTCAGCATTTCATGTTCAGTTTTGGTATCCAACATCTTCCGTCTCACACTTTGTCTTCTCTTTCAGAGACACACTCTTGTCTCTTTCCCCATGCCTCCTGATCACCCTTTCACAAACTGCTGCCCTTCTTTGTGCATTTTCATGGGTGAAAAGGTGCTGTGGTATAAAAACAAAAGATGCAGCTTTTCAAATGCAATGCTGCTTTTGGCCAGAAAGCCAGTTGCCAAATGTGAAGGAACTGCATTGTTCTTCTGCAAAGTTTGCTAACTCAGTCTTTCTTTAATGCACCAAAGTGTTCCAGGGTCTCTGTTAAATCATACTATGAACAGTGAATCAGTTCTCCTGTTTTAATGAGAATGTCTCTGGCCTGTGTCCGATTAGAAGGTATTTTTATAACCTTGTTATAAAAATAATTCACATTATTAGCATGACAAGAATAAAACTCAATTTAAAACAGGGAAATCTGCAATGCATGGGAAACAATTAACTTTAAGCTTTGGAGCACTGTCTGGAAAATTCTAATAAAAATGGCATAAGAAAGACTGCAATACTGTATTCAGCCAGCAGTGTTTTTTACATTTATATTAGGAACGCAGCCTCAGTGAAGCTTTTCTGAACACCTATAACACAGCACGTTTCACACCTTACTGAGGAAAACATAATCAACTAACCAGAACAGGATAGGAGTTGTCTGCCTTTGAAATATAAGTGTAGTGTATTTCTGATTGTGTTTAGTCTTTTGCAAAGATGTTAATACCTGAAAAACTGGAAGGCCAGTAACAGTACTCAGAGCTTTAACTCAACATTTGCCATCATTTCAGTTTTAATTCCCCAGAGGTATTTTAAAGTCTGAATTGTCCAGATCTAGACTTCTCAAATGTAGAAGGAGAAGGTGGTTTCTTTCAATTTAATGAAGGGCACAAGCTTAGGAATTGGATGCTTTGTAGGAAACGAACACAAGGAGAGTAACATCCCGTAAGAGTCCTTTTTAAGGACATAAGGTAAGAAACTTCAAAAAGATAATGGGTCTTTTTATCACCTAGTAAAAGTCATCCTTCTGTCTTGTCTTCTGGAGTTGTTACACCTTTCATCACATCATCCATTGTTCATAGGAACAGGAAGATTCCAAATCTTCATCCTCCTTTTTTATTATTAATTCAGTATTTTACTTAAAATGTTATGTGAAGTAAGTGCAGTAGATTACAACTCTTGTTAACTTCCTTCATATAAGCTGATTACTGGTTTGAAGTAAACAGAGTGCAATATGAATTCTCTAATTACCAGAGAGGGTTGTGTATGCTCTCTGGACCTGCTAAGATCTCTTTACTTCCCTGTTCTAATTATGGCTTTCCTTTCAATGATACCACAAACAGTAATTTTACATGTGGAGATAACATCATGCTATGGTTGCTACATCACTTGACTGATTTACTCTTAAAGTAGGCATGAGTATTGGGTGCATATTTTTACAGAGGCAGCGTTTCTCATTCATGGTTTGTGTATATTCTGTGAGCCGTGCTTTTTCAGGGGTATGCGTGTGTGTGGTGTGTGTGTGTGTAGAAGCAAAATACCTATCTGCTGTTCAAAGTAGTAACAATAATGAAAGCATCATGCTTAAAGCTGCAGTAAGGTATGTAAGTGAGGTATGTGCAAAGGCATGCAGTAGATCAAATGTCTATGGTAAACCATTGTAAGCGCAATATTTAGAATGCTTAATCTGAAAAATACTTGGCATCTATTGAATAACCACTTTGTATTTTGCAGGGCGATATGTGATATATAGCATGCAACAGCTACACTCTGCAGCCTAGCGTTTCTGAATCTGTTAGCACAGACCATGCAGTTCATAATGGAAGCAGCAGCAGCAGCACTGGTGTTACTGGCTCAGCATGCTGCAGCACAGTGCATACAAACTGCAGTTCAGCCTCATCTTTGTTTGCTGATGGCTTTTAAATGAAAAAAATTATCAGGGGTTTTCTCTAACTGTCCTGTTTTGTGGTGGAGAAGAGCCCAAGAGCCCAAGTCTCTTCATCAGTCATAATTTTGCCAAGTTATCTGTAGTAGAACATCTTGGTATAACTCTGGGGAGCACTTGCATTTCTGATCTTAAACAATTTGACATCTGACTGCCTCAAGTTGTTCAAAGACCTCTCCTGCTAGCTCGCACTGGAGCTGCTGAGATAAGTGGACTTGACTGGGTATCCTGCTGCAAGAGAGCAGCCTGTGCTTTGGTCAGCCTGTGCAAGTGTGCTACTTCTCTGTTTTTTCATGTTTGTTCATGCATGGCAAAGTTCCCATGTTGCTACGTTGTTGGAGGCTTTTGTTAAGTAACTGCATCATGCACTGTACCCATCAGCTGGGCTGTTGCATTTCAGTGGTGCAGGCAGGTGGGGCCACAGCTGTATTTAGTTTACCCAGTCTTTGTGATGCTGAATCTTTGGAAATGTTGAGGGAGAGTTTTCTTATTAATATAATCGGTCTCCTGTCAGGTTATAAAAATAAGTTGAGAACCTCTTCTACAAGTATGGCCAAGAGGAACTAGAACCTTCTGTATCTTGCAGGACTGTTTTAGTTATTGCAGGACTATGTATCTTTTATGGTATGAAAATGTGGTTTAGAGATAGATGAGAAAAAACTTGGGTCTGATCCAGTAAAAGAAGTAGAATGTAAATTGCACCCAAGAGCCAGCCAACAGCAGTGCTTCAGACAGTGAGTAAGACCAGGACCATTCTGCTGCCTTGCTTGGGGAAGATAAAGAGCAGAGCTCCAGAAGTTGCTGTAGCTTCTCCTCAAGAGAAGAGTTTTTTTCATCATCCTGAAATATTTGATGTATATACTAAGACTCTAAGGATCTGAGCAGTCTGCCTCACTGTTGGTTGTAAACTAGGAATAATAATAATAATTTATAATAATAATAAATTATATTTTTATAAGAGCTTTCTGATCGGAGATCTGTCCCTTCATGTTGTTTGCCTGATCTTTTGACTGACTTGTTTTGCAATCTTGCATGCAATAATGTGGCAAAAAATGTACATAAGAAGGGAAAGGTAACAGGTAAATTATGGAGGGTGGGGGGAAAGGAGCTTTAAACAAGTATGTTGTGTATTCAGTGACTACTTCCATCTCAGAGTTTCTTTTTCTCTTAAGTAGCATTATTACCATTATTTTAAACTTAATGTTGAATCACTTTAAGATAAGAGGGCAAGAAAAAAGCCTGTCAGTGGCAGAATTTTTCACAGAAGTTTTTATTTCCTTCCCAGTTCAATGTTGACTTTGCTAAGTAAAAGTTATTAATGCATGCTGGTCTCCTTCCTGGATAAATTAGTATGTGAAACCCAGAAGACGATGATAATATCGTTTTGTAAAAATCTCTAATCCCTACATAATGCTTTAATTTTCATTTTTTTGCCTATACAGTGATGATTGTGTACTGGAGCTACAAATTACGTTATCTTCTGTCACCAAGGAGTCACTAACGTACTTTAATTTTGACGGATGACTGTTTCACAATTGCAGTTTCACAATTTCAACATGATTATGTTTCAACTTTATAATGTTAATTTTGGTCTTCAAACCCATGTGAGACAAAACATTGTGTTTAGCAGTCATTAAGATGAACTACAGTCAACACCAGTGGAAGCTGACTTTTTGAACCAAAGCCAGTGTACTGTCCTCACACCCACTGCAAAAGGATTGATTGCAGAATCTTTGTGGTGCTACATAAAAAGCTGTTTGTTTGTATGTTCCAGTTTCTTCCTTGTTTATAAAAAAGATTCCGCAGTGACATCTGCTTTTGTAAATGTTAGATTTGCAAATACTTTGTATTAAGAAATACTAATTCATTGAAGATAATAGAAAACAAAAGAGAAACCTCACTGATTCACATAAGATCATGTATGTACGCTTATGAGAAAACTATAGCAGTAATTTATCAATAGTGTATAACAAAAAATATAGGAAGAAAGGCACTTATGCTACTACATAGTAATTGTTACAGATGAAAAGGCACTTCATTTGCATTGGACAGCAGTACATCTGTCTGTACTGATGAAATGTATGAAGGAAACGGGCTGGAGACAACTTCTAAGTTTATCCATATCTGTGTGGATCAGCTTCGTCAGACTGTGTGGTTAAACCAGTCCAGCTGAATCAGTACCAAAAAATGACCAGATAAGTGATTTTTGTTTTGCTTGCTTTCCTTCTTTTATTTTGGTTACAAGACAGTATGGGCCTTTCTGTATCTGTTAACAGAGGGTTATGGTTTTTTGTTTGTTTAAAGCATGGGGCATGCATATGCTTTTCAAATAGCACAGTGGGAGTAGTGGGCATAGCACAAGCAGAATCAGAAATAATAAAGCCAGACCATTCTGTCCATGCAGGAAACAGCAAAATAGACCTGTATTTGAAAACTGCCTCCGTTTACTCCAGAAGTTTTAAAGTACAGAGGTTTTGAAGAGTGTTCATAAATATGTCTGCTGATACCTTAACTTCTACTACATTACCTAGACAGAATAGTATTTGTAATGCTTCTCTCTTTTTAGCTCACTGACTACATAAAGAAATAAAAGTAACTTTTGCTATTCAGGATATAACTGAAAAATAAGGGTGATAGCCTCATTGAAAGTAGGTTCCTGTGCTAGAAGTGAAGGTAGAGAAATAATATAGAAAGCTAAGTGGTGTTCAACAGAACTTTTGTAAGTAGCGGTAGAGGGGATTTCTTTTACTAGCTGTATTAATGTAGACTGTATGGATGGATGAGCGAATGTATGAATGTAGGACCTGTTAATGGATGCATAGAAGACATGAGATTTAATAATATATAGTAAATAAGGAAAAGTGTGGTTAAGTGCTTTAAATCCTGTCCTGTGGGACAGAAAAAAGGGAGATTCTAGTGATTTAGTAAGACTTCAGTATCTCTGGGAATTGTCCTTTAGATACAGGACGAAAGAATGTCTGACGCATAGCTGCGCTGTGCAGGAGGAGTGCTGGGAGGCAATGACAAACATCTTCCTGGAGGGACTGTGTTCCTAGCACTGCAGCATATCTAGACCTGATGCTAAATCAGTTATGAGGGACATTGTATCTCAGTATGCCTTGCATAGCAAGATACGTCTGCAGGTCAGTATAGTAAGAAGGCGGTGCCTCGGTGCACTACAGAAAACACAAACCACACAATTTGCTCAGCCTAGGGTTTAATTCTACCAGAATTATTTAGTATTTGAGTAGTTTGAAAGTCTGGCTTTTTGTACCCTTCATTATCTTCTTCCCTATCCTCACTTTCTTTCTCCACAAATGCACAATAGCAGAAGGGTGGGATAAAGTTTGCTTCTAAGTGTTTAGCTTTATTTAATGTGGATTAATATGAACAAATGTTATTACATGTGACAATGAAAACACTTTATAAAGGATGTTCAGATACTTTCAGTTCACTTTTGACTGGAAACATGCCAGTCATCAACAGTCAGTGCTAGGAACGGAACAGGAGAGAAAAAAAATTACCTTTCCTGGCTTAGCATGCATTGACTCGTACTGGACAGCCAGTTTGATGCCCCATGCTATCACTGAGCTTATTTTTAAGCAGATGATTGTAACTAAGGTCTCTGTGGTTGTCTTAAACTGAAGGTGTTGTATTTCACAGATTGAAGGGCTGTGTCTGTCACAGCATTATGATCAGTGCTTTTCATCCTAAATATTCAGAATAAAGATTCTGACACCATCCTTCATGCTTCAATATTGGAGCAGAGAAGAGAGTAGGCATTTTTCATCATCTCTTTGAGCAACATCAAAAGCATCACAAACCTATGTAGTTTCTTGTCAGAACTGGCCTGGCCTTCTAGACTCTGATTTTAGCCTGAAGACTAAAAAGGCTGAGGTTCCCTGAGGCTCTCAACTTCCCACCAAAGTATTGGTAGCTCGGGAGGTCTGGTTTTATATATCATAAATCTATCAAAAGACTGAAACACTTCTTTCATCAAATAATTTTAATTGTATATTTGTTGCCATGATTTTAAATAACTCTTTATTGTTCTGAAGTGAAATAAAACTTCCATCAAAATGCTGTAATTCTCTACCAATACAAATACTCCTAGCTTATGTGCAGTCAGGTCTCTCAGGCAGCATATGTCATGGACAGGAATGACAGCTGCAAATGTAAGAACTGTCCTGTGTGTTTCCTAAGTGGAGTGTAGGATTGCTTGCTGCTCTCATATCACCCTTTATTTCCTCAATGGATGTTAACAGGTCATTGTGTACAAATCTGGAATTGCAATTTTCTTTCTGTGTTGGAAATCAAACCCTTATTTTTTTCATCTGTTTCCAAAGAGCTATAATACTCAATGTGTGGTTCATGCCAAGCAGTAACATTTAGGAAAGCAAGTTTTGCATACTCTAAATGTCCAAATACATGATCAACAAACATCTCTTAAAATATATTCATGGATAGGGCTTAAATGTGCTTAGATCTTCCCTTGAATGGAAACTAGGAACCAGGTATTTAAAATATCCTAATTTTGCTATTTTAAAATGCAAGGAAAAAATACAGAGTTTCTTTCATTCAGCAAGGTTTCCACTTGTCCAGATTTTAACCTCTAAGTGTGTAAGACTCCTGATAGAAATGGGTAATGACATCTCTGCCTCCAGAGAATTTACTAGTCCAGATTCAGGAAATATCTGACGCCATCAAGCTAATTTTATACTAGCTGACTTAGGAACAAGAAAGTATTAAAACTGGATGAACTGTATAAAGTTAGGTCCTCTGATAAAGTACATTTTTAATTTAGAGGGACCTAACAAAATAGAAAGATACTAAAGAAATAAATTAGACTTCTCACATTTAGTTATGTATACAATGATTTTAAATCTCAGTTTTCATTGAAACTGAGGCAAAAACAAGTGGTTTGGAGGACAAACAGATTACTGAATGCTGCTGAATACATGCCAAAAGTGGGAAGAGAAAGTAAAAGCAACATAAAAACACTTTACTGACTGGCCAAAATACACAGTTTATTTTAGCTTCAGAACGGTAAAGTGTTAAAAATACAAAAAGTTTGTGTTTTACTGCAAGATACATGGTAGAGGTTAACATACGTACTCAATCAACTTTGTGCAACAGAACTAGACAGAGGAGCTGAAAGTGGATAGTATGTCTTGACTTCCCCGTGTTTTTCCATTGCGATAAGTATTATGTATTTGACTGTTGCTCTGTAATCGTTTATAGTTGATGTGCTTCTGCCAGGCAGCTTTGCAGCTGTACAGCCGTGGTCTGGTGCAGACATGCAGTCCTGGTGACATACCGGTTCAATTAGTCTGTGTTTCTGGGTGTCTGTGTTCAGGTTGCCATTGCCAGGTGCACCAGGCAATGCCTGTTCTTCCCCAGTGGAAGTGGAAGGCCTGGGAAAAGCATCCCAGGCACTGCTGAATCCCATCTATCTGCTGTTTTTATGTCTCAGCTTGGACACAACCAAGCTTCTCATAGAAGGAACAAGACTTCTTAGGAGTCCATTATTAACCCTGGTCTTACTGTAGGCCCACTTCATAGTACATTCTGTCATTCCAGTCACAGGCAGTGTTATTGGAAGAAACAGACAGACTCAGCCAATTAGTATGTGGCTCCATGGCTGGTGTCACTGCCAGAATTTGGGGGGTTTTGATAATGGGATAGTCTACACAGTACCAGGCCTACTGGCGTTGGATGGGATTCATCTTTCTCAAAGGGGGAAGAGGGTCTTTGCTCCTGAGCTATCAGGGCTGATTGACAGTTTTAAACTAGACTTGAAGGGGGAGTTGAAGGGATAATATCAGGCTCACCCATGACAAGCCGTGGGATGGCATACCAAGGTTAGATGGACTGGATGCTAGTGAGGGCCCTCAGGCTGTTGGTCTGTGGCTTGCTGGGTACACTGGAGCACACTTGAAGCGTTACAGTGATGAGCCAAGGGCTTGTGAGGTAATAGATGCCAGCAGGGAACACTGGTAAAATACCTTGAAGGAACTAAGGTGTGTTCCTCTAGAAAGGTGACATGGCCCAGCTAAAGTGCCTTTACACCAATGCACACAGCATTGGCACCAAACAGGAGGATCTGAAAGCCTCTGCTGCTAGAAAGCTGTGACTGGAGTGTGGCTGTCTGTATCTACAAACTGTTCAGAAGGGACAGGCAAGGAAGGAAGGATGAAGGGGTTGCCACCTATGTCAAGAACTGGATAGATTGTGAAGAGCTGTCTCTGAAGAACAGCCATGAGCAGGTTGAAAGAATTAGAGACTGAGGCAACAAATGGAACCTTGTGGCTGGTGTTTGCTACAGGCTGCCCAGTCAAGGGGAGCCTATTGGTGAAGTCATCTTACTCCAGCTGCAGGAAGCATCGCACTCACAGGCATTCATCCTGATGGTGGATTTCAACCACCCCAACATCTGCTGGAAAAGTAGCATGGAAGCTGTAGGTAATCCACCAGACTCCTGAAGTGCATCAAGAATATACTTAAGCCAGGTAGTAGACAGCCCTGACAGAGGGGATGCATTACTGAACCTGTTGGTCACCACTGCAAGTGAGCTAATAGGTGATGTCAAGACTGGAGGCAGCCTGGGCTGCAGCGATCATGTGGTCATGGAGCTCACAATCCTGAGGGATATGGGTAAAGTCAGGACCCTGAATTTAAGGAAAGTAAACTTTTAGTTGTTCAAGGAGTTAGTTGATGGGACCCCCGGGAAACTGCCCACAGGGACAAGGCAGCAGAACAGAGATGGCAGATTTTTAATGTCTACGCTCTACGCTCTGTTCTGTAGAGCGTAACATCTCTTGATCCCCAATGTAAGAAATCAGGACAGAAACAAGAGACTGGCATGGCTGAGTCAAGACGTGCTAGTCAAACGAAAGGGCAAGAAGAAAATGTACAGGCAGTGGAAGCAAGGACACGTATGCTGAGAAGAATATAGGGACATTGTCTGGTTGTGTAGGGATGGGTTCAGGAAGGCCAAGGTGGAGCTGCAGCAGAAATTGGCCAGGGATGCAAAAAATAATAAGGGCTTCTATAGGCAGGTCAGCCAAGAAGGTAAGGTCAGAGAAAGTGTACCTCCCCTGTTGAACATGGCTGGCAAAATTGTAACAACAGACAAGAAAGCTGAGGTACTCAACAACATTTTTGCATCAGGCTTCACTCAGTCTTTCTTTCTTCCCACACCTTTTGGGTGGATGGACCTCAGGGCAAGGATTGGAGAAACAAAGTCCCTCCCACTGTAGGAGAAAAATCAGGTTCGAGACCACCTAAGGAACCTGAACATACCTAAATACATGGGACCCGATTAGATGCATCCCAGAGTCATGAGGGAATCAGTTGATGTAGTTGCCAAGCCACTGTTTATAATATTTAAAAAGTTATTGCAGTCAGATGAAGTCCCTGGGCCTGGAAAAAGGAAAACATTGCATCTATTTTTAAAATAAGACTAGAAAGGAAAAATCCTGGGAACCACTGACCTGTCAGCCTCACCTCTGTGCCAGGGAAGACTGTAAAACATATCCTCCTAGAAGCTATGCTAAGACACATGAAGGACAGACATGATTTGAGACAGCCAGGATAGCTTCAGGAAGGGCAAGCCTTGCCTGACCAACCTAGTGGCCTTCTAAAGTGGAGTGACTAAATCAGTGGACAAGGGAAGAGCTACAGATGTCATCTATCTGGACTTCCGTAAGGCCTTTGACACAGTCCCCAACATTTTTTTCTCTAATATGGATTTGATGGATGGACTATTCAGTGGATAAAGGAATTGGCTGGATGGTCACATCCAGAGAGTAGTAGTCAACAGCTTGATGTTCAGCTGGAGATAATTGACAAGTGGTGTCCCTCAGGGGTCTGTGCTGGGACCAGTGCTGCTTGATATCTTCATCAATGACAGATGGTGGGATCAAGAGCACTCCCAGCAAGTTTTGCAGATGACACCGAGCTGAGCAGTGGAGTTGACATGCCTGAGGGATGGGATGCCATCCAGAGGGACTTGAACAAGCTCAAGAAGTGGGCCAATATGAATGTCATGAGGTCCATCAAAGCACAAGCTGGGGGGGGTGAAAGGATTTAGAGCAGCTTTGTGGAGAAGGGCATGGGGGTGCTGGTGGATGAAAAGCAGGGCATGAGCTGACAATGTGTGTTTGCAGCCCAGAAAGCCAACTGTATCCTGGGCTGTATCAAAAGAAGTGTGGCCAGCAGGTTGAGGGAGGTGTTTCTGCCCCTCTACGCTATGCTGGCAAGATCCCACCTGGAGTACTGCAGCCAGCTCTGGAGTCCTCAGGACAGGAAAGGTGTGGAACTGTCGGATCAGGTCCAGAGGAGGGCCACAAAAATGGTCAGAAGGATGGAACTGCTCTCCTATGTCAAAAGGCAGAGAGAGTTGTGGTTCAGCCTGGAGAAGAGCTGGCTCTGGGTAGATCTTATTGCAGCCTTTCAATACTTAAAGGGGGCTTATAAGGAGGATGGGGACAGACATTTTAGTGGGGCCTGTAGCAACTAAAGGAGGGTAAATTCAGACTAGATATAAGGAAGAGATTTTTTTACAATGAGGGGGGTGAAATAATGGAACAGGTTTCCCAGAGAGGTGATAGATGCTCCATCCCTAGAAACATTTATGTTTAGGTTGGATGGAGCTTTGAGCAACTTAGTCTAGTTGAAGATGTCCCTGCTTATAGCAGGAGGGCTGGACTAGCTGGCTTTTAATGGTCCCTTCTAACCCGAACTATTCTATGATTCTACAATCTGTCCCCTTGGCCTATGCGTGTCCCTAGGGATGGAATGTATAATTCTAACAGTTCAGAAAGCAGGGGTTTGGTTATATGGTGCTGGAAGTATTTAGTAGCATCAGATATCTTACTTGATATGTGGTGACAGGAGAGGCAGTTAAACTGTGATTAAGAACTCTGAAAGAAACAGTAGAGTGTAGGGAGGATCAGGCAGAGGCCTGAGGAAATGAGCTTCTGTGGGCATAGTATAAATGTTGCCCTGGCTCCCGTCCCTGAACAGGTGGGAATAGTTCCTTTTCAGGGTTTTTTAGAGGATCACCCAAAGATATGCTGGTACCATCTTACATGAGTCGTGGTACACCCACAATGATGTCTTTGTATAGTGGTAATATGGTAGCTGGTAGTTTCATTGTTGGGTTAGGTCAACAAATACTTCTTCCACTAAGTGAATATCTCCAATCTTTTACTGTCTTTACTAGTTTAGAGCACATCTTTCTAGGAGAAATTTGTGAATGAATTACAGCCATCAGAATACCAAAGTTAATAGTTTAAAATAAATATAAGAATGTGTCATGGTTTAACCCCAGCTGGCAACTAAGTAACATGCAGCCACATGCTGACTCCCACCCCTGCCCCCAGTGGATGAGGAGAAGCTGGAAAAAAGGTAAAATACATGGGTTGAGATAAGAACAATTTAATAATTGAAATAAAATATAATAACAACTGTAATGAAGAGAGAAGGAGAGAGCAGAATAAAACCCAGGGGGAGAAAAGTACATAAAATAAGTTATGCACAATACGATTGCTCACCACCCACTGACTGATGCCCAGTCAGTCCCCGAGCAGTGATGGGCGGCCCCTTCAGCCAGCTCTCCCCTATTTATGTACTAAGCATTACATTGTATGGTATGGAATAGCCCTTTGGTTAGTTTGCATCAGCTGTTTTGGCTCTGCTCCCTCCCAGCTTCTTGTGCACCTGCTCACTGGCAGAACATGAGAAACTTGAAAAGTCCTTGATTTAGAGTAAACACTACTTAGCAACATCTAAAACCTCAGTATGTTGTCAACATTATTCTCATGCTAAATCCAGAACACCACATGGTACTAGCTAATGAGGAGAAAATTAACTCTAGCCCAGCTGACACCAGGACAGAATGTTTTAGCTCTCATGTTAAAAAACCTGTACACTTTGGAGCAAAAATATGTGTTACTAGGAAAATGGGAAAAGGTTCTTCACTGAGAGGTTGGTCAGTCACTGGAAGAGGATCCCCAGGGAAGTTCATGGATTGTCTGGATGATGCTTTTCGTCATACAATTTAGTTTTAGGTAGTCCTGTGAGGAGCAGGGAGTTGGACTTTATTCTTAAGGGTCACTTCCAACTTGAGAAATTCTGTGATTCTATGAAAAATGTATGGTGAGTGGCTATTACAGCAGACAGTTACTAAACATTTTGCAAATCACAAATTTTCTGTGTAACGTTATCTCTCCAATTCAAAGAAAGTATTTAGCACAGAGGTCTTCTGCTTGAGAGTGAAAGAGGATTCAGTCTATAGATAATTGGATTTTGGCGTAAAGTACAGCAACGCCTGAGTTAATGTTGCTCGCTTTAGCGTCTCTGTGCTGAAGCAGACCAGCCTTGATGAGCAAGTTGAACAGCAAAAGCAGTGTATTGGGTTTGTGTGGAAAGGTTTTGGTAGTAGGGGACTACAGGGGTGGCTTCTGTGAGAAGCTCTAGAATCTTCCCGTGTCAGATAGAGCCAATGGCAGCCGGCTCCACAGGTGGACCTGCTGCTTGCCACGGCTGAGCCCATCCATGCCGCTGGCACCTCTGTGATAATTTATTTAAGAAGGTGGAAAAAAACCCAAACCTGTATGATTGCATTAGGACAAGAGGAGTGAGGAAGTGTGAGTGGAACAGCCCTGCAGCCCCCCAGGCCAGCGCCGCAGGAGGGGCAGGGGGAGCTCCAGGGGCCGCAGCAGAGGTTCCCCCCAGCCCGTGGTGAAGCCCATGGAGAGGCAGCCTGTGCCCCTCAGCCCAGGGTGGCCCACAGCTGTGCGCCCATGGACAGCCCGTACTGGAGCAGGCTCCTGGCAGGACCTGTGGCCCCATGGAGAGAGGAGCCCAGGCTGGAGCAGGCTTTTTGGCAGAACTTGTGACCCTCTGTGGGAGACACATGCCGGAACACTCTGTTCCTAAAGGACTGCAGCCCTTGGAAGGGAACAACACTGGAGCAGTGTGTGAAAAACCGTAGCCTGCAGGAAGGACTCACACTGGAGAAGTACATGGAGAGCTGTCTCTCATGGGTGGGACCCCACGCTGGAGCTACGGAAGAGTGTGAGGAGTCCTCCCCCTGAGGAGGAAGCAGCAGCAGAGACAATGTGTGATGAACTGACCATAACTGCTGTTTCCTGTCCCCCTGTGCTGCAGGTGGGGAGGAAGCAGAGGCAATCAGGAGTGAATTCGAGCCCAGGGAAGAAGGGAGAGGTAGGGTCAAAGGTGTTTTAAGATGTAGTTTCTATTTCTCATTGTTCTACTCTGATTTGATTGGCAGTGAATTAGTTGCATCATCAAGTCTGTTTTGCCCATGGTGGTAATTGTTAAGTGATCTCTCCCTGTCCTTTTCTTGACCCACAAGCCTTCTGTTATATTTCACAGTTGAGGAGGGGAGTGACAGAGCAGCTTTGGTGGGCACCTGGCATCCAGCCAGGATCAACTCACCACAACCTGTGTCTTAAGAGTGCTGAGATATAGTTAGGCTGTTACTGAAAAATGTCCTTTCTTTATACTCAATCTATCAAGAAAGATAATGCAAATTAAAAATCCAGGAAAAACAATGTTTAGCAGAAGTTATCTCACACTTTTAAATCCTGCAAGAGTTGCTTTACCTTAACAAGCTTATTCGTTACTGACACAGGGGACCCCTTAATATAGTATAAACACAAGGTACTGTTGCATAAGTTAATAAAATCAGGCTAGAAATAAACTAAAAAAATCCTTCACGGTGAGGTGGGTGTGTAGCTACTGGAGGAACTTCCTTGGAAAAGTAGTCAGTAATCCACATTATGAAGTCTTTATATTAAAATTGGGTGTGTCTTCAAAAAGAGAACACTAAGTCTGAGCAAATCACTTGGAAGATCTGGAGTGGTAAGCAGGAGGGCAAAGTAATTTGCCCTAACGCTGCCTGTTAGCCATTAAAGTAACTGATACACCTTTCATCAAAGGACAGATGAAAAATACACGTTTCCGATGTTTCTGGCAGGTGCAGTTTTGTACTTGACAAAGAAGAGAGATGAAAAAAAGGAGCCAAGCATGCCAAAAGCAATGGAAAATTAAAATGTCAAACTTTGTTTTTTATAAACAGGCACAACTCAATACAAATTGTGTAGAGTGTTAATGAATTGCTTCTACATGTACGGTGACTTGAAATGAAGGGCTTATATGCCTTTTATGGATATATATGAAAGTGCCTCTCTAGCTTTTAGAATTATGGTTTCAAAACAAACCATTTTTCTGTATCTGTATGTAAAATCTACAGCAGAATGGCAGTGACAAATCCTTTGGCAGCCGGACTGTGTAGGAATCAGCCTCAGAACTGGTCTCTGGATGCAGCCATAGACAAATGCTCTTCCGGCTCCAGTGCTGATGTGACTTTGTACACTTAATCCTGCACTTTTTTGGAAAATCATTCTAACCTGCCTTTGCTACTCATTCTTGTATCATTCCTACAATTGCGGACAGTTTTGCAGTGAAATAGTAAACCAGATGGGTGACCCAAGCTGTCTGAAAAAATGTTTATGCTTCAAATTTGTGAGTCAGTCCCTGAGACAGTATGAAAGAAGAGACAGTGGGGGTTTTTGTTTCTTTTTTGTGACACCTAATGCTTGCATGTCTTTGCTTTTCAGCACTTAGTTTATGACCACATGAAGCTAAGCAAAGACCTAATGAATCCTTTAAATAAAAACATCTAAGCCTGTGTGCTTCTATTTGATTTTACCATTAAACTGATTTTACCATTGGACTTGTATCTAAAGCGCATGTAGGGATACGGGACAAATGTTTTTGTATATATACATATGGTGATGTATTTCGAATAGGTGGTTTGGCTTCACCAGTAGAGAGGAGAAAATATAACCAAAATAGGAATTTGAGTTGTGTTTTGATGTGATTTCAGTAATCCTTCCAGTAAAATATGTCTTTTCAAAATAATTAAGGTGAGTTAGCATGCTACTGCTAAGAAATTTATAGCTTATTTAAGCAGCAAGTTGTCATAATACTAGTAAAGTAATGAATACATAAGGAAGAGCTTCTCACGGATGCTTATTTTCTAAAACATAATCCCTGCAGATATGCATAAAATACAAATGGATTTTTAGCAACAGAAATAACACCTCTTATATTTACATTAATAAGTTAATACTTAAGCTTTTTTCTGCTAGGGACTTGCTAGGGCATTTTTTTTTTTCTTTTTGTGCTATGAAATAGAAGGAGGAAGTTGTGTATTTTTGATTTGTGTGATCTTTCTTTTTGGGTTCTTTTCATCTAAACCAACTGGGGGGGGGGGCAGGGGCCAGGGCGGACGGGGTTGGGGGAGGCAGGGGTGGAGGGCAGAGGGAAGGAGGGGAAGAGAGAGGGAAAAAATATCCGTGATATTTTTGGTTTCTTTATGATGTATAAAACAGCATGTTAAGTCATTTTTAAATATATCAGTAATTATCACATTATTTCCTCCTGAAAAACTCTTGACAATAGAAATAATAGTGAAAAACTGAGCTACAAAAAAATGAAAGTAGCAATCAGCAGAAAAATAAATTCACTGAAATTTTGATAAATATAGATAATATCAATAATTACAGAACAGGTTGGGCAAAAGTCTTAGCTGATAAAGATTCAGTGCTCTCATGTTTTTTGACAAAAAAAATCATGATTCACAAAAAAATCTGTGAGACTCCTCAACAGCTTTGTGGAATGGTTTGTGTTTTTGCCTGCGTTGAGGCAGTAACTGATAGCAATAGTTACAAGTCTGTGGCAAAGCTTGTGTAGGCCAATAAGCCAAATTTGATTACACGTTTATTTTCATAATTCATAATGTTCATAATAAATCCATTTGAATTATATATTTATTAATAATTTTTGCAACCTCAGTCATAATATTTTAATGACAAATTGAAGTACATCAGTCTGTGACAGATTTCTTTAAAAATGTTCAGTAAGCACTCCTCCTGAATGGTAAATGAAATTATACAGCTATGATGGTTCATAATTTGTAATTTATATACTTGAAACCTATATAAACAACTGAATATGATCCTGAATTTAGAGGACTGATGATTTTAATGTTTTTTGTTTTTTTTTTTTCCTGTTTTGACCCGGGTTTTAAATACATGAGTACTATTTCAATAGTATGTCTAACTTGCAGACTTGTCGTTATACACTACTTGGAGACTAGCTGTGCTATTGGAAAACTATTCGAACTTGTGTTTTTCCAAGACTTGGAAAACAATCATAAATACTGAAACAATCTTTTTCTTATGATATTACAAAGCATTGTTCTAATTAGAAAAAATCTTTTATTACCATATGATGAGTAAAATGTTATGTGTGTGCATGAAAAGGATATTGTGTCTTAGTGTCAGGAAGAGATTAGAAGCTCATGTTAGAAGAGTAAGAATTCAGTGCCTTCACCTGAAGGCCTTTAGTTAACATTAACTTCATACTGTTATGGATCTTAAAATGCATGTGTTTACATATTGGTTTGTTGTCATTTAGGTTTGAGTTTGTCACAGTGGTTTACAGGCCAGTTATGCCAGTGCTCAGTGCAAAAGTACAGAAAATGAAAGACTTTTCTAAGTAGTTTATAACTAGGTATAATATGAGGTCAATTAGGATCACATTCACACTTGAGAGTAAGTCTACTAAAACTGCTGTTCGCTAGAGCCTGAATTGCGTGGCTGAGGCAGAAGAAGCATTAAACAAGGGAAAAATTGACATAGAACAGTAAATATGGTAAGCAAAACATAATATAACCTTAAGGCTCAACATGTAAATTTTGTAGTATTAATTCATTTTACATGCTTTGTTCATTTTCTGCCTCTTCTTTTTCACGATACTGAGCTCCAGCTCTACAAAGACATGCTGTTCAGTCACTTCTTTTAAGGCCAGTGGAACGAGAAATAAGGTTGTAAATAAATTACAACTGACTCATTGATTTCTAGAAAGAAGACTGCCAACACAACAAGCTTCAGTGGTGGTCTTATAGTCTGAATTCACAGGCTGAGGCAGGAAAACTATTAGAAAAGCATTTGTATATGCTAGTATCTCTTTTAACAAGTTTGTTTTGCTATCACTCATTAACCATACATGTAGGAGATTAATTATTTCTTTCTCACATACGCGATGAAACTTCTAAGTCATGTTCAATTGAATACTTCATGAGCTTTCAGCAACTGTGTTTTGTATAGTGTGTTTTCAAGGAAGATTTGATCTATGTGTGGAAGCTTTAAATGTCTGAAATACAAAGCAAAGAGCTTTATCATCGTGCCATAAGAATCTAGGACACAAGATAAAAACAAAGTCCTGCGAGTAGGAAGGTATTGCACTGGTTTTCTGTTTAATAGGAAATTGCCTTGTTGATAAACCAACCATGTGGCACTCTATATTTCCAGTCTATATTGACTGCAAAACCTATGAACTGTAGATATGATCCGAATGCCTTTACTTGTAATTGGTCTTATCCCTTGTCTAACAAACCTGTGGGTTTGGGTGTGGAAGAAGATGGTCTCCCAGCTGTGTTGATAAGACCATGCATGGTCAACTGTGACCTACAAATCCTGTATTTTCATTGCACAGGAATCGGTGCATGGGAACAGGAGGCAGAGGAGGGGCACTGCTGCACTCTTTGCTTTTGCTGGGTAGTGATTTGGCATAGTTGGTACACAGACTTGGTCTAGGAAAATTGGGTTGCTCCTTGGGTCCCAAATTTACATAGGTGGAATAACCACATGTGGCAAGCTTTTGGCGGGGCGCAGGGGCAGGGGGAAGGTGAGCGGCACTGCAGGGGTGGCTTCTGTGCAAAGATGCCAGCAGCTGCCCCCATGTTGGACAGAAACATTTTGAGCTGCCCCCAAGGTTGATCCACTGCTAGCCAAAGCTAAGCCTGTCACTGATGTTGGTAACACCTCTGTGATAATATATTGTCCTTCTTTCCTGTTATCCTACTCTAGTTTGGATTGGCAATAAGTTAATTTCCCGAAGCTGAGTCTGTTTTGCCAATGGCAGTAACTGTCGGGTGATCTCCCTGTCCTTATCTCGACCCGCTAACTTTTTGTCATATTTTCTGCCCGCTTTCCTGTTGAGGAGGAGGAGTCATATAGCAGCTTGTTGGGCACCTGATGTCCAGCCAGGGTCAGCCCACCACACCACAGTGGATCCTATGCGTAGCTCTCACTGCTTTTGCACTACGTACTGTTTTTTCACAACCACTGAATCTAAGGTAAAAGAGGCTTTCTGAGTCTTTTTGAAGAAATAGAAGCTGAATGTTAGTTAATAAAAAACTGATACAAAATAGAGACACGAGTGAAACCTCATATGTACTCATAATGCTCAAAATGTAAACTATGTCGTATTATGGCAGTTTAGATATCATGCTGAATATTTTTGTTAGACCACTTCTGACTTTTTTTAAGTCCTGTATGCTTCCATCAGGAATTAGGGAGAAATTATTAAAATCAAACTGTAATACCGACAGCCATTCTCTGGTTATCAGAGAACCAGTTTATACTGCATCTGTTTTCAAAGGCTAATACATGAGCAAAATCAAAGCATTTTCTTCTTGTTTTAATTTAACATGGTTGTGCTTTTCAATTTATTTTCTATTAAAAGGGCTAAGTACAAGGAATGCAGAGCACAGGAAATAGTTTTTCAGGAAACTTCCTCTATATGCATGGCTTGATTATGAAATTATAAGCTGTATAATCTTGAATTTTTGGTGCAATAACAAAGGCCTTTCAAAACTAGAGCTGCCTCTTCCCTTTCAAAATAAGGAATCTGAGGTCACATTTGCTTTAAAATTTTTCAGCATAGGGCTGGCTGACCATCACGGGTGATAGATAAGGTAAGCAAGCAGTCTGGGACTTTTTATCTCTGCAAAGGAACTTCACAAATTGTGCTGAATATAAGCAAATGAAACACATGAATTTTGGTTGCAGCCAAGTGTAGTTGCTATTTGATGGAGGAAGTACCACAGTACAAACCAAGTTCCTAAACAGTACTTTATTGTTGCTGTATGGTTCTGGGTGGAGAGATTAATAGCGAATATAGTCTTCCTCATAGCTGCTTTCTTATTTTTTCTCTCTCTGGTTTTTGGGGGTTTTTTTTGTTTGGTTTGGGGTTTTTTGGTGGTTTTTGTTTGGGGTTTTTTTTTTTTTTTTTTTTTTTGGAGACTGCTAGTAAATGGCAGCATAAGTCCTAGAGAATTCCTTCCTGGGCAAATTGGATCCACCTAAAAGCAAGCAGCAGTTTGCTGCAAAAGGATGATGATGAGGAGTGCAGGGGAGGGGGATGGTGAGAAGCATGTGTTCCCTGCACTGTTTCCCAGGGAGGAACTGAAAAACAGAAATGCAGCTATTGGGTGAACAGAGAAGCTCCTCTGCCACAGGCACATGGGATTTGGTCGTTCACTTTACTACTTAGTTTCTTGGTTTGGATCCAATTTACTGCTGTAACTTGTTTATTACTTACCATCTGTTTTGTGTGATGTACAACAGTGAAAAGTTTCTTTGGCCTCTTTTCTTTGGAGAACTTTTTGGCCATTTCTCATTATTTATTCATGCCTTTCTAAACCCAAAAGCTTAAAGTGGCTGAAGTTATCAAAAAATAAGAATTTTTGCCTACTCACTTTTCATCATTTTTGCTTACTGTCAGAGAGTTTTTTGGCCACCCACCCAAACTGTACAGGTGCCACATTCATTTTACATTAGAAGCTTTTTCAACATGTTCAGTAGCAAGTATTCTGGCATAGTGTTGAAATTTTAAAAGTGTTTTCTTTCTGCCAACATAATAGGTATGCCTGTGTTTATATGCAAGGGAATATTTAAATGTAACTAACAAAATATTAGGAAAAACTGGGAAAAAATGCTGCTTTGATCAAGGTTTCAAAATATGAGCTTTCTGTCCTGGCACATTATTTTAGAATGCTGCTTTAATAATTTATTTATAAAAGCCAAAGCTCCAACTTGAATGGAAGAGCTTGCTACTGCTTCAAACATGAAAATTTAAACACATTGATAGGCATTTCTGTGTGCACATATCTGTACATAACAGTGTTGCAGTGGCAACTGCAAGCTTATGCTGGTATTTCTTGCCCCTATTAAGACTTAACATTTTATTGAGCAGTTAAGATTTGAGTCTCTTCAATACCTATCAGAGCTTATTAAACATCAATTGTCCAGACCTGGGGCATTGCTGGGGGCTACATTTGTTGAGGGGCTGCTGTTGGCAAAAAGTACTTCACAGAACAGCAGGAAGCTGTCTTCTAGTCCCCACTCCAAAAGTCCAAACCTTAATGTATGGCACAGAAACAGTGTGGAAGAAAGAGGCATTATGCTGGCCAAATGACCATTGTCAGAGCCATGCCATGGCATTTCAGGCTGAAAAGTCGAGAGGTTTGGGGAGGATAAATAGGCAAGATTAAGAAGCAATGGAAGGAAGGACCACAGTGAAATGGGAAGTAGAGGTGAAGAAGAAAGGCTGAAAGAAGGATGCAAGAACAGCAAGCCCACCGATAAAATACTCTGACTGCTCCACCACTGGCTAACATCCCAGCTTAGATTAGTTTTACAGGTAATATCTAAGTGTTTCACAAAATATATTTCCTGAAGGCCAGTTGGCATGAGATGACAAAGTATTTAACATTTGCTGGTTTTCTATTTAATGCGTAAGAAATGGGCAGGGAACATTGCTTTAGTTCCACATCTTCATGTGTATGTTACATCTTTTTTTATTATGCGTGTAATGCCTGGACAGCCTTGTGGCTGGACAGGAAGTTTTTCTTTTGAACTTTTCTGACTAGCATAACCACAGGAAACCTAAGAGAATTGCTGGGATTTCAGATAAAAGAGGTTCAGCATGAAATAGGCAGCATTTTGTAAAAGCCATAGAGGTGGTCCTGGGAGTAAGTGGAAATTGTGGAAGTACAGATGCATCTTACAGAACATGACAGTTAAGAGGGAATTGCATTGAAATGTCATTTTAAATAGCTTAGACAGAAATTAACCCTCTGAACAGACAAGACTAAAACCACCCCTAGAGCCAGTGGCTACATTAGTCACATCAGGGGTGAATTGGGCCCACTGTACTGATGATAGGATATGGAGCTTGAAAAGGGCATGAAAAAAGATGAATTGGAAACAGATGTCAGAAAGAATTTTTAGAATCATGCATCTATGAAGTAGCTACTGGGCAAAGCAGTTGGTGAAAAACACAAGGGGACAAGAACAGAGGGGGAGAAAGAGACAGAGGGAGACAGAGATTGACATCTCTCAGTAGCCGTTTCAGATAAAATCCAGCTGTGCAGGTGAAGTCTGTTGTTCCTAACAATTATTTTTTTTCACTGCCACATTGAGGTGTAAATTGGCAATACTGAAAATGGTTTATACTTTTTTCTTAAAATCTTTGTTTCTGTATCAGTCAAATTATAGAATCATAGAACCATAGAAATGGTTTGGGTTGGAGGGGACCTTTAAGGGTCAGCTAGTCTAACCCCCTGCTATAAACAGAGACATCTTCAAATAGATCAGGTTGATCAAAGCCCCATACAACCTGAACCTGAATGGTTCTAGGGATGGAGCATCTATCACCTCTCTGGAAAACCTGTTCCAGCGTTTCACCACCCTCATTGTGAAAAATTTCATCCTTATATCTAGTCTGAATCTACCCTCCTGTACTTTAAAGCCATTACCCCTTGTCCTGTTGCTAAAGACCCTACAAAACGTCTGTCCTCATCTTTCTTATAAGTCCCTTTTAAGTATTGAAAGGCTGCAATAAGATCTACCCAGAGCCAGCTCTTCTCCAGGCTGAACCACAACTCTCTCTGCCTTTTGACACAGGAGAGCAGTTCCATCCTTCTGACCATTTTTGTGGCCCTCCTCTGGACCTGATCCGACAGTTCCACACCTTTCCTGTCCTGAGGACTCCAGAGCTGGCTGCAGTACTCCAGGTGGGATCTTGCCAGCATAGCGTAGAGGGGCAGAAACACCTCCCTCAACCTGCTGGCCACACTTCTTTTGATACAGCCCAGGATACAGTTGGCTTTCTGGGCTGCAAACACACATTGTCAGCTCATGCCCTGCTTTTCATCCACCAGTACTCCCATGTCCTTCTCCAAAGGGCGTCTCTCAATCCCTTCATCCCCAGCCTTTAGTAATACCAAGGGTTGGCCCAAGCCAGGTGCAGGACCTTTCATTTGGCCTTGTTGAACCTCGTGAAGTTCACATGGGCCCACTTCACAGTGATTTCTTACGACATGTACCAGGTTATTAAGATTGTTGAAGTTGTTTCATAGGCACTTTTCATAGCTGCAGCATGACAAAGAGTGTGGCCACAGAACTTCAGGGAAGGTCACTGCTTACACAGCGTACTAAGTGAAAGTAAGCCTGTGATGCTGGGAAAGTTGTTACAGGATTACTTCAAAGTGGGACTAACCAATGATGTACAGTAAATAATGTATCGAATACCAATATTTGCTGACACAGTTCATCAGATGGCCCTCAGATCAATGGCACAAATAGGAGTCCAGCTTGTGTGTCCTTAATATGTGCAAAAAGGCTGGACTTGGCAATATGGAATGTCCCACAGGGATTTTCAAAGTGTGAAAAACCACAGGGGAAGGGAGCTGCTTCGGGGCGTCCTCATCTCCTTTTGTGGGAGACATTAGCCATGAAATATGTGCCTTCCTGAGCCCGTGCATCTGTAAAATACATGCATGTGTGTATGCGTAAGACATGTTGTATTGCTTAGGGAATTACATATGTGGAAATAGTGGGGTTTGGCCTACATATGAATACATGTAAAGTATATGTACATATACGTACTTCAAAAGACAAATGATGGGGCTTTGAGTTAGAAGCCATGCACCATGTGTTCAGATACTGCAGTGATACATAGCAGTTTCTGAAGAACGGATAAATTTTATACCAGTATTTCCAGACACCTCCTAAAACCAATTAAGTAACCTTAGACCAGTTCAAATGCCATAGTATTTTGAGGGTCTAATAGTAGGATGTAGAGACTTATTTGTCCAGTTACTTCTCTTTTTCACATCGCTTTGGGTGCTTTCTTTCATGCTAGCCTTCAGATAAATTATACCTTCTGTAACTGATATTCCTCCATTTCTAGCAATGTTTTCCCTTTTTACAGGGAGAACAGTATATGGAATGCCATTGTTTCAAATAACTCTTGATTATTTGTCACCAAATACAAATCACAAACTGGCCACCAAATAGAAATTTTGTTTGATTGTTTGTTTGTTTTGATGAAATTATTATCTGTCTTTCAATTTTGGGCCATTCTGGGTAAATCATTACTGTTTCATGATGACCCAGGTTATCCGAAACGGGACTGAGACATTCATATGTATTTGAGGCTATGTGCCCAGCTGCCTATGGTGAAAGCGTGTGAAATGTTTTTTCCTAGATAATGTTTCTGATTGGGTGGAAAACAATGTTTAGTGTATCCAAATCTTTTGGCATTTAAACCATTTGTAATAATCTAATAAAAAGATAAGCGCTCACAAAAATGTCAGGTATTTTCTATACCAACAGAAGCTTCATGATGGGATATTGATTCAAGTGACAATGACTACTTACATAAAAATATCATATGGTTCTGAGGTTCATACGTAGTGACAGATCTATCTGCCTATAGGTTAGGAGCACAAATCCGTAGTAAGTCGAAAGTTGAACAATTTCATGGTACTTCAAGTAACTCTTCGGTAGTAGTAGAACATTATATAAACTAAGCAGGAGCTACTTCCCTGCTTTAGCTGGTTAGACTTGCACCATTTGAAACCAAATATGTAATTTTGTTAAACTAATATTTCTGTTTTACATTAGACAAGGAAAATTGCATTTCGATCATTAAAACAACACAAATGACAGCATTCAGTGAAATACCATGTATGATTTGAATTTTTCAAAGTAATGAATATGCTGGGAGTAAAATCCTACTGCTTTTTCTACTTTCAGAGGAAATAAAGCCAAAAATGCCAGGTATTAAATGTGTGTGCATCAACTGTGTCCCTTCCCAAGTCGATCTCCTATCTCTGATGATACTGTAGAAAACGGGTCCCACTCACCTCAGGGAGGTGGTCCTCACTTGGTCCTCTTCACCTATGAAACTTCTAAAGGGCCTGATGACTTTGAATAGTTCATTTTCAGTTGCTATTTCATCCCTTTATGGTTTGACTGTTTAAAAAATTGTATCAATTTATCTCATCTTTGAAATCAGGATGTTTAAAAAGGAGGAGCATTTTCTACATAAAATCCTTTATGGTATATTTTGACTGGATATATCCAATTTCATCCAATATAGAACCCTCCTGTTACCATTGTTTCGTTCAAAGATAACAGAAATATCATTCTGGCTTTTCAGAAAGGGAAACTTTTATTCTGGAAATTTATTCTTGGGTTACCATTCATTGGTTTATTTGGTTTCCCCAAAATTAACTCTTAAAAGAAAGGAATGTAAAGTGTTAATGCTTCCCTTGGTGCTTTGTATTTATGGTTGCAAAGTGCAAATACTCATTGGGAGTGACAGATTCTACGTTTTAAATGTAGTTGAAACCTGGTGATAAAACAGTTGAAAATATTACAGCGATAATATTATTATTTGGCTTGGGGGGGTGGTGTTGTTGGGGATCTTTTTGTTGGTTTTAATCTAATTGATTGAAGGGAATTTGTTTTGTTTTGAGCTTTTTTGCTGAAAATTGTTACATAATGTATAAAAGCAGTGAGCCAAGTTGGTGGCTGATAAATGAATCCATAGTTTCATATGTTTTTTTTCCTAAAATATTGCATGTTTCAGTTAAATGTCCAGGAAAGTGGAATTGCAATTGACCCAGTAAGAATCATATTAAAAATATAGTTTGATTCTATAATAATTGCAACTTCAAATCCATGTGCTAGTCTGCACCAGAATAATATTTCATATTCACTCTGCTCTGCAGTTAAGTGTTCTTCAAGGTTTGAAGCCACAGATAGCTGCGCCCTGCTAATTTATAACCACACCCTTCACTTCACAAGTGAACAGACTGCTTAATGACTGTTTGTTCACTGTAAAATTCCTTTCCACTGCAGTTAGCACTAAATTTCAGCCTGTTGCCTTTATATGTTAAATAGTTCATAGCTGTAGTTCCTCTTGTAGGCAACCTCTTGATTGTAAACCTGTTGCCAAATTCAGCACTGGCAGAACCATGCAAATTTCACCAGTATAAGCATAAGCATTTGTACAAACAGGGGGTTTGGTCCATTATACCTATACTCAAGTTTCCCACAATTTAAGTTCTCTAGCAATCTTATAATACAATGGGAAAGTCTCTTTGAGATCTTGAAGATCAATTGCTGCAATTTTCTTCAGGGTCAGTTGTTCATCTGGACTGGTTTAAAAGGACATTGCATTTAAATATTTTTTTATGCCTGCTTTTTCTGAAATTTTGAAGGCTTAACATAAAACTGTTTGTTTCCTCTGCCATCTCTAAGAACAGCAATGAATCCTATCTGAAATGCTGCTGTTAAGTAAATGTCACATTCAATCAGGCAAAATAATGTAAAATTACATTTCTAGAGTTGAGATGAATGCGAATGACATTAGTTAGATGTACACTCACAAAAATAAAAAAAAATGTTACTTTAAAAAAGAAGCTAGATAGTAGTGTCTTTAAAAAAGTTAATTCACAGGATAACCTAAATAAACTGTTTATTCTGCTCTTTTTGTGACAGAAATCTTAGCCCTGTGCACAGTTATAGAAAACATTGCTTCCTAAGAATTTTTATTATATTCAATTATCTTTTGAAAGTGAAGGCATTCATGTTATTGGCTCTGTCTGGAACAGCTTGTGTAGTAACTAGGAAAGGGGGTTAAATTGTGTAGTTGAGGAATGGGATGACAAAGGTTTTAAATTACTTAACTGATTAATTACTTATTGAAACTAGCTAAATTCAAATGCTACGTATTTCAAAATATTTGAAAATACACATTTGCAATCTGCATAATAAAATTTCAACTCCTTTGTCCATTTAAACAGAAAGACTTCCTAAACAGAGATGTCAGTGTAAGTCAGCTTTTCCTGTTTAAAGAAAACTCTTCAAGCCTGCAGTGTAATTTCTACGTTTGAAACATGGGGATTTACGAGCATCTTGTAGGATCACGGAAGGGTGTTGCACATCCACCACAGAGTCTGGGAAGTGGAGGAGACCTCCTCCTAGGGTCTGGCCTCTGACAGCAGTTGCATAAGGTGCCCTGTTGCTCTTTCCTGACAAAGTATGTCTGGCAAGTCTGTAAGAGGCTCTTCTCCAGAATTAAGCCAGACTTTTCAGGTGTGAGTATACAGAGATTTGTAGTGATCATGTACATAGGCTTATGCCACAGACATTTCTAAATTAATGCCAAGGAAAAATTAATAAAATGTAGTCTCTGTTCCAGCCTACCTGCAAAGGTTAAGACATTTTTTATAAATTCATAAACTTTATTATACTGCTTTATCAAAATACTCTTCTGAAGTAGATTTGCAGTGATTCACATAGGCGGTTCTGTACCATAATTATTTTTGTTCGATATGCAGTTCTCCAGGGTTGAGAGCAATGTATTGCTGATCTAAGCCTCATGCAGATTTGTGAATTAACAAAGCTTGTACTATTTTGCATTGCAACAGTTCCCTTCCATCGGTAGGATTTATTCTTCATAATCATAATTTCTCTGTGTATTTTACTTGTTTTTGGTTTTTTTTTTTAATATTTTCTTACCATATAAAAAGCAACGGTAAAGGAGATACCATATAACAGATATCGCTTTGTAATGCAGACTGGTAGATATTTCTTAGGTATTTTATTTTATGAAATTCCTGTATCCTCTGAAAAATTTCAGGGATACGGATGTATTTTGAAAAATACACTGAAGTGTCTTCTCAGAACACTGATCAGTTTAGAAAGGCATATAGCAATAATGGAAGATATGTATACATTTCAGAGATATAAATCCACTTGATACCTTTTTTTCACAAAGACAGCCTGAAAGTAGACTTGCTACCATATCTAGAATCCATTGTGTGTCAAATACTTGCTTTTAAGACCCAGGAATAATTTTTCATTTCACAGATCTGTGTATTTATCTTTTTACAATTTATTAACATCTCCAAAGGAATCTTGCTATAAACAATTTTTCTTCTTCTATTCTGATGTGAATTCTGCAAAGATCTGTTTCTACTGCAAATCAGATTTAATTTGCTAGAAAATAATATTGTAAAGAAAACATTTGCATCATCTTAGATGTTTATTCTTGTAAAGATTACTGCTCCTTGAGTTTACCCACCACCTTGCAAACCCAAATTATGTTGAAATTTATGATTTGAGGAGAGAGAAAATTTAAGTAAAGGGGAAAGAACAGCAAAATATCATAGTGACCTGTGAGTTGAGAAACCATGGAATGTGGGTGGAAACCAGGCATGATTAAAAGGAAAGACTAAAATTTTGTATTTCACCTATATGTACTTGCAGGTACAGCATAAGTTCAGTCAAGAGTCATGCAAACATTTTAGCATAGACAATGAAGGAACCAAATATGCAGGCTACTTAGTATCATAGAGATTTTGTTTTGGAGAGTTGAAGAGTAGAATTTTTTTTAAAAGCAGAAGAAAATAAGCAAGTCATAAGATCCTTTAGCATTTTTTCATCGCAATAAATTAAGAATTCTGTTGTGAATAATAATAATAATAATACTCAATTCTGAAAAGACGTCCTCTTATTACATATCTTTGAGCAGCAAATGACACTGATATCATATTACTCTAGAAAACTTTTTTTTTACAAGAAAACAGGAAGTTCACATACAGAAAAACTTAACTGCTTGGTGGATTGTAGGCATGTGTGCTGTGGTGACCTTCAAAGAAACAGTAAATGTAGAAATCCTATAATGCTATGTTTAAAATCCCTTTCCAGAAGACAGTGGACATACAGAGTCTTAGTTTCAGATTCCTTTTTAGATTAATTATTTTATAACTACTAACTTAATGATATCCAAGTATCATGAAATCATAGAATCATAGAATGGTGTGGGTTGGAAGGGACCATAAAGACCATCTGGTTCCAACCCCCCTGCCATGGGCAGCGACACCTTCCACTAGACCAGGTTGCTCAAAAGCCTCATCCAACCTCAGCTTGAACACTTCTAAAATTTGAGGTACTCAAAACCAGAGGTATGTATGGATATTTCTTATGCTGAGAGCAGGTAAGCACTGAAGGCAGATGCTCAGAGTACCGTGTTGTATCCATCCTTGGAAATGTTCAGATTTCTTTGGGAGAAGGCCCAGAGCAATCTGGCCTAACTGTAAGGTCTGCTCTGCTTTGGAATGGACTCCACCTATTCCTTCCAGCTTCCGTTTTTTCTCTGATTTTGTTATCTCAACAAACTGTTTGGAGGTAACTAAAATGATCTGAAGAAACTGGCTTAGAAGTTTGCTGCCTATTTCAGCATTCATCAACATGTGGAGTTTCACTAATGGACAGATAAAATAAAAATGTGTAGATTAATCATTAAACTCTCTCCAGAAGATGTGTTTGAGATTCTTAATATATATTTTCTAAACCATGTATTCAGCCTGGGTTTGCTCAGAGATTAATGTACCGTGAAAGATAGATATTGATGCATTTATATGCCATAGGCCATTTCAGAATTAGCAGTCTGGAGAAAGTTATATCAGAATTCTTTCAGGTACGCAGTGGTTCTGGATGGTTTGGTCTTAAATTTCTTGAACTGGTTGAAAAGTGACAAGAACATGAAGTGTATTTTTCTGTGAGTCTGAATTTCCCTCATAAATTTGCAGACTGTTTCAGTCTCCGTGTTAACACTGAGCATTGTCTGAAGTCATGTTTAGCACCATTCTTTTTCCTGCTTTAAGGATATCTGCTCTGAGTATATGAGTGTGTCCCTTGAGGCTGTTCACTGAATGCTTTCCACAGTTGATTCAGTCTTACCACCACCAAATACATACTTAATTTTCTTGCTTGGTGAATTGAAATGAAAACACCACTTTGCTCTATCATTTCTACTATATCTCACTGTATGTCTGTAGTTGGAGCAGAGTATAACCACCCAAATTTTCATTAGTTTTACTTAATGACTCTACCATCAGTATTGTACTTTAACATTCATTTGCTTCCTTGAGTTAGCACATAGTAATGTCCTTGAGCATAATCATGCCTTTCTTTCCATTCCTTAACACAGAAGTATACAAACGTGCCTTCTGTTGCTCCAGTATTCGTTGATATTGCCAGTGTACTGTCTGTAGATGCTCAGGATCATTGAATTACTTTAGTAGCATGCTGAGTTAGTGACTCAGTGTGATTTTTGAGAGATGGGTACTATGTAGAAAGTAACTTGTTCAAAAAAAAAAAAAAAGATTTTTTTCTGGGTTATATAAAAGTTGCATGAAGTATAATTCTGTCATATTACTGTATAAGGTTTGAGCGAAATATCATGTGTCTATCTACCCGCCCCCATGCAGAAAAAAAAAACAAACCAAAACAAACAAAAACACCAGAAGCCCCCACATAAACACAAACTAACCAAAACCAAACCCACCTTTGACTTGCCTATATTGGAAACTTGTGGAACACACAAGGTTAGATGTCAGTTAGTCACTTCTGAGTCCACTTGTTTCAATAGCAACTCAATGTTTTTCAGAACTGTTGGACCCTTAGAATTACTTTGCAAATATACCACTGCATTCCAGTAGTGCCAGCCGGCATTGTTATCTTGACTATCACTGGCAATAAAACAACCCAGTAATGCAGCATGTTCTTTTTACAGGTCAAAATTACTGTGATTTCTAAAGTAACAGCAGGTCTTGCAGGATAATTTTTCATGCAAGTATTCATTTACTTTACATTCTCATTTGCCTGAGAGAGAGAAAATCACAACTGCATAAAATAATCCCAAAACCAGCTCATAAAATGTTCAGGCTAGATGAAAGGTTGTGAATTGTAGTGATTAAATTACTATAGACAGCAGCTCAGGCTCTTTACACGTACAGATGAACACAAATAGGTGGAAATGATGTGATATCTCAGCACTCAATTGCATCCCAAGTCTCTTACTGCAGTAACTTGATTGAATTGTAAAACCATACAATTACATAGGTGGGAAAAGACCTTTATGATCATGGGAGTCCAACTGCTAACCCAGCACTGCCAAGTCCAGCACTAAAGCATGTCCCTAAGCACGGCATCTACATGTCTTTCAAATACCTGCAAGGATGGTGATTGCACCATCTCCCTGGGCAGCCTGGTCCAATGCTTGGCAGCCCTTTCAGTGAAGAAATTTTTCCTAATATCCAGCCTATACCTACCTCCCCTGGTGTAACTTGAGGCCATTTCCTCTTATCCTGTTGCTAGTTGTCTGGGAGAAGAGACCTACTCCCAGGTTACATGAGGCCTAGTTTCTGATTGCTTCCTTAATCTAGATTCTTTCTTCAGGGGTTCAGTCAGCTGGAAAACTTATCCAGAGAAACACCTGCAGAAAAGATTGTCTGGCATTTTCTATTGCTCCCATCCATAGGCATATGTTTCTTTTATCTATCTGTCTATCTATCTATTTAGTTATTTTTTAGTGGTCAGTAGATCCTGGAAGAGTATCTAACAAGGAAGTGTTACTTGCTGTCTTATATCACTACGTACCAGAAAGTCAAGCGTTTACAAGAAATACTAATCTTCCTTGTGTTTTGCAGTGCTCAAAAAATTACCAGTCAAAGCAGTCAAGAAGAATACAAACTTAGGAGGCAAAGATATGGATGATTTGGGCATGACTCTGTTATGAGACTGCTGTTTTGCCCTGTTTAGTTTCATGGGGTAAATTGCAGTGACTGTGTTAGGACATCTTACGTGTCTGTGTGACAGCTGGTGTAACTGTTCTCTTTGCCCTTTTTTTTTTCTTTTTGGTTTTTTTTTTTTTTTTTTTGGGGGGGGGGGGGGAAACCCTTCTCATGGGAGAAGGGCAAATGATGCTGCAGAGCAAGATGTTTGGGCATGTTGGGTGGAAATTTTGGAACGGGCAGAGAACATTTAGCACTGTTGCACTGGCAGACTCCAAGGAAGATACTTACAAAAAAGTGGGGTTTTGAAGATTATTGACTTGTAAGAAGCTACCAAAAAAATGCTGAATATAGAGCAAGCCTGATAGGACAGCCTGGCCAAAGAGAGATTTGTTCAAAACCATTTTTATTTCTTTCCACTCTCACACAACAGATCAGAATTATCTTTTCCAAATGTTACCTTATTCCAGGGGACCTATGGCAACCTAACATTAAAAATTGAAAGACCTTTTGGTGTTTGAAGCATATTCATTTTAAGGAAGGTGCTGGCAGACCCACCTGAAAACTGCATCCCATTTCAAGTCCTGAGAGCATTTTTGCTTATAATTTCTCTGCTTAGCGCCCTAGGGTAGCTGTCAAAATCCTTTTGGGTGGAACAGTGTTAGGGTATAAATGAGGATGGAGCAGGTCTTGTTTTAGTATAAAATGGGTTTCTTTGTATATAATTCTGTTTCGTCAGAATCCTCCCATCACCTCTAGTGACTCAGTAACTGCAGTCATGCTCTCTCTTGCTCAATGATTCATTATTTTCTGCAAAAGTTGCATAGTTTCAGCAAAAGCAATGGGAGGAATCCCATACTAAGAGTAATTTGTAATTAGGAATCATGATTGTCTCCTAAATATAAGTCTGGGATTAAAATTCAGTCATAGGAGGGAAGTGAGCATTGCTTTTTTCACTACTAGAGGGATATTTAAATATTTTAAATCTGGTTTAATTTCTTCCTTCCCTCTTCTCTCCCTTCCCTGTCTTCTCTGTTTGCCTTCTTAGGATGTGTTTCAAAAGGAAAAAATGGCAACTACTTCATTATGAGTGGACCTGATCTGGTCAGTTTTTACTAGGAAAATCTATGTTCCCTATGTTAAGGGAAAATAAGTCCAGGAATGCTTGTTTCTGAATCCCAGTCAACCGTGACAACAATGGCTTAGCCCTACAAAGTACTTTTGCACATCTACAAAACCCTAAATATGTAAGTTCAGAAGCTGCAGCTTTTATTAAGTAAAAGCATCTCTGGGATTCAGTAGTAACTAAACATGGGCGTTTCAAGCTGGTAAGTTTGAATTTTGTACTTGTGTTGTCTTCTGGGCTTCTGTGCCATGAGGTTTAACTTGTGGCATGTTAGATAGGACTACATGAACCTCAAACAACACTTCTAAGGTAAACTGGTGGTTTTGTATCACATCACTACCTGAAATCCTAATAACCTTTGGAAAACTTCAGATATTTCTAGGAACAAAGCTCAAATTAAATGTTTCCTTTTTCTTTTTCCGTTCTTCACTTTGACAGAGCAATGTTCCTTTCTGCTCAGTTTTACTGAAAATGATTGATTTTTCTTGAATATTTGGCATAGTCTGGGTGAAATTACTTTGCATGGAACGTGTTGCAGAGATTATACTTTCAGTGGTCTGATATCTTCATACCTGCCTGTAAAAGCAAAACTGAAGTAATGATGTGACATTTTATTTTTATATATTATCTTGTGTCTTGGGAATTTTTGAGAACGTGTAAACAGTTTGCTTTCTTTACAAGTATTCAGCAATAAAGATTCTTGTTCTGGATATTAACTTCAGATTCCCTGAAAATTGTTTTGATTGGCTTACACCTGCATTTATATATGTAAATCAGTATAAATTCAGTCCTAAAGACTTATGCAAATCAAAATACAATTTGGTCCAACCAGACTTTTTCTCTGTCTGTCTTCTTACATGTTTCAGTTTCCCAACAGTTATAAATTCCCCCACCTCAGCAAAACAGCTTTGCTGTATGCTTTTGAATGTGCAGAGATTTCACTTTGCTGTGAAAAAAAGCATTCTTTTTTGTACCTTGGTATTAATATTACATACAATTCTGGTATCATGCATATGATTTAATGGTAATAGCTCTATTCTGGTCACCTTGTTGCATCTTTTTCCTGTCCTAGCTTACTGGAACAGAAGGCTGGGTTTTGGGAAATGTGGTACTCACATAAGCATCACTACTTTCAATTGCTGTCATATCCAAACGATAGCTTCATTTTCTTTACAAATCCTGTCTGCTCTCAGAGGGTCTACCGGCAAAGGCTCAAGTGCTGCCTATGTGGCACCACCACAAGGAGGTGGGATAAATGAGCCTTGCTGGGACCAGTCCTGCAGCTTATCCCTGCTTAAAGTCTAAAAGGTACCCAAAATTTCTCACCACAAGGTATGTTGGCAAGATAACTGAGAATTTTGCCTTGAAATACTTAGAAATATCTGTG